>NC_138169.1:83352579-83955039 GCF_964165515.1 Mesoplodon bidens | reverse complement strand
AATTTGAAAATAAAAATATATATTTGAATTCAGGGAAAATTGCTTAGGACTTTAATTATACATTTATGCATTTATTTTCCTTTGAGATATCCCTAATGTCCTTGAAGTATCAGTATATTTTTCCCTAAATTCTGGAAAATACTTCTAATATTGAGAGACATTCATTTGGAAGGGAAAGGAATGTTAAAACCTAATAGCAATCTGATTTATAACTCTACCACAGTTAAGAACAAAAACTTGTTTCATGAGTATTGAAAACCATATACAGCCTATATTACTATTAAAATCATTGCCCTTAATTGCTATTGCTTTTTTAGGTTGTAATTTAAAATTCTGTTAATAATGTTTGTCTGTTTTCAAGTGTGCAAGTAAAAATTGGTACTGATGACATTTTTATTTTAACAAGTGTGTTATAATTATCCTTACATATAACTTAAAATCAGCTAAGATAGCATAGTTAAGGATTCATTTAGCTAATAGGACTAATGAAAGTAATAATTCCTGCACATTCCACACTATTTCAGTTCATTCTTTCAAAATTCGTGATCTGGCTTAATCCTACTGCATTGGTACTTGTCCCTTTTCC
This sequence comes from Mesoplodon bidens, assembly GCF_964165515.1. Lineage (NCBI taxonomy): Eukaryota > Metazoa > Chordata > Mammalia > Artiodactyla > Ziphiidae > Mesoplodon > Mesoplodon bidens. The sequence continues at coordinate 83,954,453 of NC_138169.1, read as the reverse complement.
AATGCCCATATGGCATTTGCTTGAATGTTCTATTATTATCTATCTTTGTGTCTGCTGTAGCAACTGCAGAGCAGTTCATCACATTTCCAAAAGCAGCTTCATTCTATAACCACGTAACTCTATAATAATTACCACACACTGCCATTCGATAGTCTTTTTATTGCCACTGTGATACAGAAGTGCATAAAATAAAGTTGGTATTACAAAATCATTGGAGGCTTTCTGAATCTGATATACAGAATTCTATTGTTCTTTAAAAGATCAATCACTTACACAGATGTACAGAACTGAGAACATAGGTTCTTAGTTTGTAAAAAAGGAACAACCATAGATCCACAGCAGACAGGATAGAGATGCCATATTGCCAAAAAAAAAAAAATTGTATAATTTGACAAGAGAGTGCTACTAAAGGATGATTAAATTTTGCTTCTTTTTCTCATCTCTATATTTCTCACGCTACTTTAAACTCTCTACTCGTACATACATCATACATACATACATACATACAAAAGATAGATCCTTAAGACTTTTTAAGCATAAAATACAATTTTATAATACTAAATGGTATCAGTTCTTATGAAACATTTTAAATTATTTCTGATCTTCAAGAGGGCAATGGTGGTATTGAATTTCTATTACTATCTCAATGTTCAAAGAAAAGATAAAGTCATTTCCATGAAATACAGTGGAGATAGTAAACTAGCAACTTATATTTTAAGACCTGACTGTTCAAGATTTCAACAAACTCATCTAATTTCAAAAAATCTCGCACTGAATATTAAAAACTTAGAAAACAAAATGTTCAGTTAATGACTATAGATTAGTTGGTTTAATTTTTATTTTAAAATAAATACACTATAAAATATCCATATTTAAAGAATAATATAACATCAAAGTTCATGGTCATTATAATCTTCTTGAAGGTATTAAACCATACACATTAAAATAACTTTGAAATAAGATAAAAGGAATTTTTACAAAAAAACTCTTATAAACCTTAGTGAGAGTGTCAGTGAACCCATCAATATCAACATTATAGTTGAAATAAATTCATCTAAAATACACTATACTTTAATAAATTACTTATAAATTAATCACAAATACACTATACTTTAGAGCACTAATAACATAGTTCATGTCTTTTGGATATTTTTTGACATTGTTTTCTAAAATTAAAAATATACGCTGAGAGACTGCCCTGGTGGTCCAGTGGGTGAGACTCCGTGCTCCCAAAGTAGGGGGCCCAGGTTTGATCCCTGGTGGGGGAACTAGATCCAGCATGCCACAACAAAGAGTTTGCATGCAGCAACTAATAGTCCACCTGCAGCAATAAAAGATCCCGTGTGTCACAACTAAGACCTGGCACAGCCAAAATAAGTAGATAGATAGATAGATAGATAGATAGATAGATAGATAGATAAATTATATATATATATATATATATATATATGCTGAAAATATGTCATAACAAAAGCCCAATAAAATAAGTGAATGTTAGTACTGACAAAATGTTAATAAGCCTTCTATACAGAAGTGAATGTACTCTCACCTTTATGTCAAGTAATGCATTTTTTTTCAGGCAAGTTGTCAAACAATTTGCAGCCCCTCAAAAATTACCTTTAATGTAAAGGTAATTTCTCTCCACCCCTACCATTCCTGCTCCCTGAAGCAAATCCCAAACATTCTGATGGGAATTTTCCAGATTAGAATGCACTTAAGGCAGTTACACATTAAAAGTGTATCTCCTTGCCCTTTTACTAGGAAGGTGAGTCTATTCAATAAAAAGGAAAACAAATATTCAAAGGACAATCTAGAAAATCAAAATATTTAATCCTTCATACCATCTCCTTGATACTACTACAACAAAATAAATCCATATTCTATTACAGATTCTCTTTGGAAAAAAATGAACATACTCTCCATTTAATTTAAGTGAAATCAGAGTGTAATCACATAATTTAGGATGTGCTATGACACAGGCACTCCAGTTACGAATTCAAGTGTTGGTTAATGAGATTTTTTTCAGCCAACTCTGCCTCATGTGACATCGTGCATTATACCCCCTGCACACATGCTCGAAAATTATGAGAAGAACAAAAGTAGAGGTGCAGGTGCCTGGCTCTGTGAGCAGCCCCAGCTGGCCTTGGCCTTTGTAGCACATCGAGATGACACAATCCCACCATTTATGTAGGCTGAGGGTTGCAGCTACAGGATTTTTGATAACGTAAACTAAGTACACCCACCTGCTAAATGTGGATATGTTCTTATGGCTATTTTACTTGAGATGTTTTAGGGTAAGGAAGAGGAAATGATTTGTTATGCTCTGCCTTTAGGGAAAAGAACTCACAATCATCACCAAGGGAATAACTTTACTGTCCCAAATATGCCACCTGAAATGCCCTCTGAAACTCCATTCCCAAAATACGTGGCAAGAATTAAAAATTATGTCAGACAGTAATGATGATGAGAGAAAATCATAAGTAGATTTACCTGAAACCCCAAACACTATAAGCTTCAAAATTTTATACATATACGTGTATTATAACTACTACACATATAGTTGGCAGAGCATTAGTATTTAAAAAATCATTTGAGTTTCTAAAGATAAGTTGACTGAAGACTTATATAAGTAACCAACATGACCAGTTTAGTTTCTGAAAAGGTAAAATTCAGTTCGTATACAGATATAATTTTTTAATCCAGAACTCAACCCTCCAGGTTTCTTCTAGTGGTTCCCTTTCCTGGCATTACCCTACCTGATAACAGGAAAATAGGATTGGCTGGAAAGACATTTATCTTTCTCCAGTAAGCTCATTATGATCCATCACAGTATCTTTAGGGATAACTGGGAGATAGACTCGGGGCCTGTGTGAACTGTATGCACCTACTCCGCATTTCCAGCTCAGTTTCTTGTTTCCTCTGAATTTTCTATCTCTGTTATCTGTTAAGCTCTAAGAAGGCTGAGATATACTTCACATACCTTTGTGGATGAAAGAACCACCTAAATAATTAGATGCATGAAGCTCACTGCTAAGGATTCAAAGGACAAGGAAAGAGCAGGAAGCACCACAGCCCAGATACTTAACAGTGGATATCACACTGGTCTATTCCTAAAATCCCTGCACCATTTTGCCCTTAAACTATTAACTTGCTGTCACTTTTCCTGTGATCTTGTGTAGCTGCCTCCCCTCACCCCTCATCATCACCAGTTTTCTTAATTGTTCATCACAGTAATTTAGTCCCCATCCCCCGCTCCCCAACCCCACATAGTCCAACTAAGCATCTCCATTACTTAAACACAACAGCTAACAAGCTGGTGTGCTAAAAAGAGAAAATTTACTTCCTACAAGAACTTCTGATCACCTTCTTTTCCATCCCAACTGCATGTAAGATCTTGACTCTGGTACAGGCCCTGTCAAAGTAATGAGAAGAAACCTCGATTAAAAAAAAAAAGACGGCTTCCCTGGTGGCGCAGTGGTTGAGAGTCCGCCTGCCGAAGCAGGGGACACGGGTTCGTGCCCCAGTCCGGGAAGACCCCACATGCCACGGAGCGGCTGGGCCCGTGAGCCATGGCCGCTGGGCCTGCGTGTCCGGAGCCTGTGCTCTGCAACAGGAGAGGCCACAACAGTGAGAGGCCCGCGTACCGCAAAAAAAAAAATAAATAAATAAATAAATAAATAAAAATAAAAATGAGTAGGTAGAAAAAGGAAGCAGAAAATTGATTAGATAACTGAAATTAACACGTTCCATAAAATTTTAGAGCTTTCAACATTCCTCCTGGTCCAAGTTTAATCCCCTCACTTATCCTGTCAAAGTGTGTCCATCATCCTCCATCTTTTTATGCTATCCTCCTTCCCACTTCTCTACTAAATTCCACTTAATTATCAGTCTCAGCTCAGGGATTTCTGAGATTTGCTTTGCTCAACACTTTGAAGAATATTTATCTTCTGTCCTTACGTGATCACAGTCAATGTCAACAATCCAGAGATTTTTAAATCTCTGTCACTTTGCCTGTTCTACTTGGTAGTAATTTTTGCACACCTGGAATGAATCTGCCACACTGGAGAATTGCAGCATTCTTTATCATCAAGGCAATGTTTCAAATCAACTGAAGTTATTTCTTCATCGTTAAATATTTACAGCTTGAGTAGAAGGGGCCATTTTCTCTTCAACGTACTTCAGATGAGAGAGTGAACAAAACACAAAATCTGTACCCTCATGGATATTACAATCCAAAGGGCAGAAAGATCAAAGATAAGTACAATAAATATTTTGTTAGAGGACAAGTTCTAGAGATAAAAATAAAACACAGAAAAGGTGTGGGAGGCGGAATGATAAATAACGTGACCAAGTAAGGTATACATGAGAGTAATAGATAAAACCCTGCAGGATGGTGTGGGAAGCATGGCAAGCAGGAAGGTTTACACTTAGGAGCAGTGAGGGGGTCAATGCAGCAGGAGTGAAGGCTGTCAGAAAGCTGAGGGGGGCAGGTTAGGGCAGGACTCTCAGGTTTTGAGTGGCAGCAATGAATATATACCAGTGGTCATAGAATAGGTTCTGTGTATATTTTGATGTTAGAGCCAGCAAGATTTATTGATCAATGATGTGTAGGTTGTAGAGAAAGAAGAAGTCAGGGGCTACCCTAAAAAGTGTGTGTGTGTGTGCTTGCTTGAGCAAATGTAAAAATGGGGATGTCACTGAAATGGAGACATTAACTGGCGAGCAGATTTGGAGGCAAGTGAGGAAATATCAGAACCACAGCACTGGCCACATTCAGTACGAGATGCCTATTACATATCCAAGTGGAAATATTGATCGGGCAGGTGGATATTTGAGTCTGGAGTGCAGGCGTGCGTTCTAGGCTGAGACATAAATGCACACGTAAAGCCAGCAGATTGAATAGGAGTAACCAAGGGAGTGGCTGTAGATAGACAAAGATGTGCTCTAAGATTCCTGGGGTATGCCAGCTCTTATCAGAGATAACGGAAGACGAACAATTGGGGCAATGGAATACTTGTGGTGCTGTCTTAGCCACGCTGCTACTAAGGAAACGAGTCCATCCAAAAAGAGCAGCAGAGGTAAAAGTTTCCTGCAAAAGTCTCATATCTCCCATGTCTTTTACCTTATTCTTCTGTCCACAATGCCACTTATATCAATTTCACCGTTCACTGATGATATAAAGTGTACTAAGTGTACTGTACTAAGAAAATCATGTTTTGTAGTGTTTTTTTCCCTCTAGCCTCATACACAACCCCTCCCCACTTTAATATGCAAGTTTAATGAGCTCCCAACTGTTTTACTCGGTGAGTAATCTTTCAATTATTTCTTTCTTCTGTGTTTCGGTTTACTCATCCCATAATCCTGGAAAGAACCGCCATCATATACCAAAATTCTGGTCAGCCGTTACCTCCTCAACATTGACCTAGGTCCACCCCAGACTTCCCAGGGCACCCTGTCTGTACATCTGTCATTGACTTTACCACATTATACTGTAATTACATGCCCTATTGCTCTTCCACATGTTAAAGTATATAACATACATAAAATTCGTAACAGTGCCCATCATTTAGTAATTTTTAAAAAGCTGAAAATGCATCTCAACTTAAAACAATCTAGTTCAAATTAATATTAACTTAATTTCAATACTCTAAAGAAATTTACTCCAATTTACATCCTACCCCCTGCTTTGTACTGTAATTGTTATACAAATCACACTCTTTTATGTTAGAAGCCTGGTAACACAGTGTTATAATTATTAATAAAAATGAAACAGAACGGAAAGTGACAAACAAAAACACTTTCACATTGCCTTTCATGCCCCTGCAGTTACTGTCCTGATGCTCTTTATTCTTCGTGTGGATTGAAGTTACCCTCTAGGGCTCTTTCATTTCGGGCTCCCTTTCATATTTCTTGTGAGAAGGGTCAGCCTTACCAGTTAGTGGAATAGCTAAGATGCACTACAGCACCATTTCCTTCTACTTGAGAATGATCCTTGTCTGACTTTTGTATATTTTCTGTGTCTGCTGCTGTTCTCTCTTTAGAATAAAAAAAAAATTATATGCCTCTTTTATGATAAGATCACTTTGGGTTGAAATATAAAATGAAAAATCACTCTTCTCTACTCCTGCTTCCATAATTGTGAAGTGCTGGCCAGAGACTGAATAGTAGAGATGTGTCAGTAGTCCTAATTCTTTAAGTCAATTATTCAGTGATCATTTGTTCATTCACATTCTCACTCAATTTTTTGTTCATTCATTCATTCACTGAGTTTGACCATCCCTAGGTTTCCCTTGGAACCCTTCTCGATGCATGGCTGATACTCCAGAAAGTATTAAAAGAACCAGATAGAAATTCTGCAGTTATAAAATACAATAAATGAAATAAAATTCCATTAAAGAGACTCAGTAAAAATCTGAGCATGCGGAAAGAAAGAAATCAGTACAATTGAAGATAGTGCAATTGAAATTATCCAGTGAGCAGAAGAGGGGGAAAAAGCAAACCACAAAATATTATTGAAATTAAATGATATAAGACAAAAAGATATTTTCCTCATTATCTTCTAAAATATTTATTTTTATTTTTTTCATTTAGATTTACAATCCACCTGCAATCCTTTTGTAAGGTGTGAGGTAGGAGTCAAGATGGATTTATGTGTCCATATGTAAAACCAGTTGAACTAGCAGCATTTGTAAAAATGACTACATATTCTCCGACTGTAGTAAAAAGGTATGTCATTATAAGGGATATTCTGCACTAACTATTCTGTTTCACTGGGCTATTTTTCCAAACTGTGTCATTATCAGATTATATTAAAGTCTACAACTTTCTAATAAGTTACTGTCTGGTAGGAAGTTCTACATCATTTCCTTTTTTCAAGATTGTATTGATGTTACTGTTTTTATTTTTGAAATTTATATTTTGAGTATCATTTTCTTTTCAGATTTGATGTAAATTATTCAATTGGAAGTTACTTATCCTCTTCAAATATTTTATGTATTTACGGATTTCTTGTGTTTTGTGTGTTTTTTTTTATTTACTTATTTAGTCATTTAGTTAGTTTACTAGTTTGTTTGTTGCATCTTTCATCTCTGAGAATGTGTGATTGTCCACTGCAGACAGGCCATTTACCATTGTGGTTAGGTATAAAGACTTCAAATAGGCAATCTAAAGTTGAAGCCCAAATCTAGCTTACATTAGATGGTCCATCTAGAGCAAGCTACTCATGTTTCCTATGTCTCAATAGATTCAATGGTGAAGAGGCCAAATAATAAACTATCTAGGGAGTTCCCTGGTGGCCCGGGGGTTAGGACTCGGCGCTTCCACTGCCAGGTTAGATCCCTGGTCGGGGAACTAAGATCTCTGCAAGCCACGCAGCATGGGTAAAAAAGAAAAAATCTGGTAGATTTGAATTACACAGTTATTGTATGTAAACTTCTTGTGTCAGTGCCTAATACACAGCAAGCACTCCATCTGCATGAGCTATTAGTACACTACTGCTGTTGTTATGATGATTTCTCCAGGGCATGTGAACTTCTTTTAGTAAAATAATACCTCCGCCCTCGTTAAGTTTAAGCCAACACCCCACTCACACTGTCAGGCAGTGTGGACTGGATGTGATGTCCCCAACTGAAGTTTCAGGGGCCAACCCTTCACTGATATAAATTATTTTCTGGATTCCACATTCTTGATCACTCTAAATAGTTTAGGATGCAGCAGGTGAAACCAGGAGTCAATTAGACAGAATGCAACTTCTGAGAGCAAAACAAGTGTGTTTCCCCACTAGACATGAAGCTGGGATTATGTTACAATGTACATCTGTGGCAACAATTTGCCACTGAATTCAGATTAAGAATAAAACCAACACTTAAAAGGAGGAGAAAAGGAGCTTCCCTGGTGGCGCAGTGGTTGAGAGTCCACCTGCCGATGCAGGGGACACAGGTTCGTGCCCCGGTCCGGGAAGATCCCACATGCCACGGAGCGGCTGGGCCTGTGAGCCATGGCCGCTGAGCCTGCGTGTCCAGAGCCTGTGCTCCGCAACGGGAGAGGCCACAACAGTGAGAGGCCCACGTACCGGAAAAAAAAAAAAAAAAAAAAAAACACTGTAACTAGTATGGTCATCACTCTCCCAACCGTTCAGCTACTGAATTTGTCCTCACAGCCCTCAAAAGCAGCCAATCCCAAGGCAGTTTGAAAAGAAAATATGTTTGAATGCATGGTTTGCATTCCTCCAAAAGACCCTGATTTGTTCTTCCAATTTCAGACAGAGAACATAGACATTTTTTTAATGACTGCAATATTTTGTTACTTGTGAATGAAAATGAAAGAAGAATATCAATCTAAAGGTTGTCATCAGGATGAAAGGCTGCATTAAATGTTTATTAAAATGCCTTGTCAAAAGTGAATGCAAAATAAATTTTAATTACTGCACTAATAATACTACTGTTATTAATATTAATAGTACTACTGTTTTTTGTTATTTGCAACATTGAAAGAACTTGCCCCCTTTTTTAATAAAAATAGTTTGGATTTTATATTCCATAGATTTATAGTTTTTAAAAAGTTGGAAGTTATGACTGAAAACCAAGCATGAATAATAAAAAGCATCACAGCTGATGGATTATTCCTAGCTCTCCTACTAGTTCTGGGTAAACTCATAAGGAAATATCTTCATTTCTGGGTTTCAGCTTCCTCATCTGTGAAGGGAAGATTTTAGTTTAGATAGCTATACAGTGCTGTTGAGAGTAAATGCAACTTTCTGTTTTGTTTTGATTTTTTAAGGACAGGATTTTAGATCATTATTCAATGATCTAGAAATACGGGGTGGTGGGGGTTGTGTGACTAGAAAGGATTCAGAGCCACAGTGATTACATAAAGTTGGAGCCGTGAATTCTGGATTCAGTCTAGGGATAAATATAATTTAGGTTTAGATCTCATCCTCAAGTTCCAAGAATTATTGGGGTTGATGAGGGATGAGGCTCATTTTTTGGAAGGATTCTTCACCTGAGCTAAATAAACACCAGGATGTTTGTGCCCAGTGGCCTGGCTGAGTTATTATTGAGATGTTATTACGTGTCTTGAAGATGAGTTTGGGGCCTTCCATAAATGTGAATTATTCCCACTTTGACTGCCTAATCGGAGTTTTGTTGCATCTGCTGTTCCTATTTGTTATTACACCGGAAGTTAATTATAAATGATGTTAAAACATTCAGGCATTCTGATTGCTAATTTGGCTAAATATTACCTGTCTTATAAATCTAAGTAATAGGTGTCACGTGGACTCAAATGGGTTGTAAAACAGATGGTTACGCTAAAACATAGGTGAAACATAGGAGAAGGTAGGACAGAAAATTAGCATTGTACTAAAATGCTTACCTTTCTCTTTAGTAGTGGCAAATGAGTTGAGTAGGGTTTCTTTTTTGATTTGCCTTTTTTTTTTTTACTAGGCCATCAGTTGCATTGATCTGAAGTAACAATATTCACTTTTTTTAAATCTGCAAAAGTTAAAAATAGCTTACTCTTCCTTTGAAACCACAGGAAGACAATAGGTAAACTATTAAGAAAAATCTACATATGATTAAAATGAAATATAGATCCCAATCACATATCAAGATGATCGTTCATCATATATACTGCAGTAAAATTTGGATTAACTGGAGGGAGGATTCTGACTATAGAGACACTTCTCTATGGATCTCTGGGCCCATGCACTGTTTGAAGAGGGTGACTCAAGGGCTTCTGAAAAAAAAGACTAGTTGTGTATCTTTATCACTAGTTGTGTATCTTTTTCACTAGTTGTGAAGATATATCATATATAAAAAATATATATATATATATATATATATGCTAGATATAGTTCACAAAATTTACTCAAGAGAACAGGAACTATTTCCAGGTAAATATTTTTATAACCTGAAGATATTTCAAAAGTTGCATGATTTGGAAAAAAATGTAGTAACAAAAATGGAATGATGTTCATTTAAATATATCTCTATAGTCTGAAAACTGTTAGATATAGCATCATTTAAAATAAACCAAAAAAAAAAAAAAGAAGAAAGTACTGAAAAGGAAAAAAGGTAATTAGTGGACACAGACTCTTTGAGATTGAATACCAGATGAAACTAGGTATCTATATGACAATTGAACATTAAGGAAAATGCTTTCTAAGATAAGATCATGAGAAAAAAGGAGAGACAATGTATGTTGGGAGCTTAACACTGTGTCTGGTCAACCATATGCTGAAAAATACTACCTATCATTACAATAATTGCATTTATTAAGTATTACTATTTGCATTATTATATATTATAAAATCAATTTAATTATCATTGTAATTAATATGTTTACCACTATGAAACATGTTCTATAATATTTTCATTTTATTCTTAATTTAAATAATAAATTAAATTACATGTATTTGTTATTTATTTTATGTAATATACTTATCATTATTAAATATATGTTATATACAGGAGATATAAGTAGTGGGCTTCTTTATTTAAACCTGCTTGGAATAATTTGTTCTTGTTTAGCTAATCCCCAACTTTCTTCACTTTAAGACACTTCTTAGCTCTTGTTAATTCAAGCATTATCAACCCCCTATCTGCTTTCTTCTGTTCTCCTTGGCTTCTGATTAGAAATACCTTAAAACTTCTCCCTGCCTGTTAAGGTTTTCTTTGATTCTTTTTGTTTATGTCTTTTCTCTTTGTGAGTTACTTTATGTAATTTATTTGGCTCTATTTTCTAATTCACTAATTTTCCACTCAGTTTTTCCTAATCTTCTGTTTCACCTCTCATTCTGTTTTAAATTTGAAGTTCTATTTTTTTCCTACATGCTGGTCACTTTTTTTTTTTTTTTTTTTTTTGCGGTATGCGGGCCTCTCACTGTTGTGGCCTCTCCCATTGCAGTGCACAGGCTCCGGACGCGCAGGCTCAGTGGCCATGGCTCACGGGCCTAGCTGCTCCGCGGCATGTGGGATCCTCCCAGACCAGGGCTCGAACCCGTGTCCCCTGCATCAGCAGGCAGACTCTCAGCCACTGCACCACCAGGGAAGCCCTAGACTTTAAAATTACCAAAAACTTATGCATACTTTAGGAGACAGCATCAGCCTTTGAATTTCAAGTCTCATCATAGCCTCTTAGGATTTCCTCTTCTTAGTTAATTGGCAGCTTCAGCTGGGGAAATCTATTTTCAAATTTCTTTCCATTTCTTAAGTAAAAATACATGACAAAATGGGTGGGAGTGTTGTGCTTCTTAGCTTACTTAGATTGTCTTGAAATCACTGGTAGGACAGGGATGAAGTAAAATATGATGGCTATGAGCACAAATTCCAACTCTGAATCCTAGCTTTCCATCTTTATAGTGCTGTGACCTCGAACAAGATATTTTCACTTTCCTTTGCCCTAATTTCTTTATTGGCAAACGGTGGTCCAAACAAAATCTTACCTCAAGGCACTATGTTGTCAATTAAATGAGAGAGTTAGTGAAAATATCTACTATCATTTTTCACATGTTGAACATTTCTTGACCTCCAGATGAGATCTTTCCACTGCTTATTGGACAAGATGTTGTGACTTATATGAAGAATATTTATTTACAAAACCACAATGGATTTCTGGCAAAAAGCTAATCCATTGTCAAGAAGTATTTAGAATAGAGTCCAAGAAGAATTTTGTGGAAAACAACTGATTTTAACTTTAGAGGTCTACTTTTTTTTTCCTTTATTTATTTTTAATTGTGGTAAGAACACTTAACATGAGATCTACCCTCTTACCAAATATTTAAACACACAATACAGTACGGTTAATTATAGATACTATGTTGCCCAGCAGGTCTCTAGAACTTACTCAGTTTGCATAATGGAAACGTTACACCTCTTAAACAGCAGCTTCCCATTTCCCCCTCCCCCAGCCACTGGAGACCACCATTCTATTCTCTGGACACTTCTCTGGTGTTGAAAATGTGTTTTGGTGTTTACCTTCACCCAGTACAATAAAGGTTGGAAAATACATTGCTCCTACCTTGACTCCCCAAAAAAAGCCAGATAAACTATAAAATAATAACTTTTCTTGAACCCAGTAGAGTACTGAGGTTACAATGTAACCAATTAGTTGGATAGATAAAGAAAGAGAGGCCCACTCCAAGGCAAGGTGGAGCATGAACACTGGATCATCTGAGGCAGAGCATCGAAGGAGCAGCCGTCAACTGCCAATCACAACTCCCTTCCCCAGAACCTTCTCCCTAACAGGAGAAATGTCTTAAGCCACTGGGGAGAGGGCAGCAACTCTGTCACCCCCAGGGCACAGGTGAAGACCCATTATGGCTAGGGGAAAAAGCAAAACAAAACAAAAAACACCTTCCACCACTGGAGAAGAAAGAGAAAGCTGAGTCCATATTTATCCTACAATGATGGGTTATCTTATATTATAGGGTTCCCACCATGAGGGGCAGGGCATCCTCCCCGTTCAAGATTCACCAAACATACAAGACATAGCTGGTTGTTTCAGATAGAAAGGAAAGGATAACCAAGTAAGCTGGACCACAGAGAACCAGGCATGTGGGAGCCCACATAACACTGACATCAGATTATAATAAAGAACAAGCTAGCCTTTCCCATCAAGTGTGCAAACACTGGTCAGGGAGCAATTGCAGTTTGTCATATAATGGAATAAAAGAGTAGAAGAAACCACATGTAGGGTACAGGTATACAGGGAAGTCAGGAGCAGAAATATGGAGTAAAATATCTTCTTCTCACCAGTCTTTGTTCCAAGTATAAGATAAAATAGAGGAATTTGAAACCAAGGTTTGCTGAAGGTAACTGTAACAACAACAAGCCCCAAACCAGCCTAACTGCTGCATAGATTGGTTCCAACTCCCACACCAGGAGCCAAACAGAAGAAAAGGAATCCTATCCTACTCCTCACTTCAGTCATCACTGTTCTATACACAAAGTCCAGCACTCAATCAGAAATGGTGAGTCACATAAATTACATGTTATGAAAGATACATGACTAACTAGAACAATGTCAGTTTCCTTCAACAATATTCCCAGACTCACAACAAACACAGAAAAGACTTCATAAATGTTATTGAAAGAAATGATTGCAAAATACATGAAAGTGGATATTTTCCAGTGTTTCCCTACTGTTGTACAGTTTTAGAAATAAAATGATATAATGAAGCATAAAAATACTAAGGTCAGTTTTACTGTTAAAAGTTCTTACATTTAAAAGCATTTTTTTCTTTAAAAAACTATGAGTCTTACACCTGATAAAATAAATACTATGCTTTCTTTTATTAAAAATGAGGCTATGCAACTCATTGTTTCCATCTTACTGCCTTGACTGTCATGGAGTTCAAGTTACATTTTCTCATTTGCAATAATTATCTTTGGCCTGAGTTTTGAAAATGACTGTTGACTTTTTATCTTATTCCAGTGCTTTAATAACATTATGGAATTGGTGTTTTTAATTAAGAAGCATCCCATACTGTCCTTGTAAGTACGGTGTTCACTGAATATTTCTGTCATATATATAGACAGATAGATAGGTAGATACTATTATATACTTAATACATAATAAGTCAGAAGATTTCAGTGTTGACTTACAGTGGGTTTCTAAAGAAATGTCCCAGGAAACCTAAAGATCACACAATGGCAGCAATGTATACCACAGCCTAGGACAAATTCACCACTCTAACAATGCATGGGTGCCTACATATATTGAAGTTGTGTTGTTATCATTGATAACTTTCAAGATCAATTAGAAGCAAAACCAGAATATAATGCAAAAGTCCTTTCTCAGATATTCTTCAAACTCCAAAGTATAACTTGGTTGTCATTGCCTGAAGCAGAAAACAATTTAGATGTCTAAAATTGCAGTACAACTATTTGAAAAATTCAGTCAGCTTTTATTTTCATTCCCTCAAAAGAAATATGAAGTAAATTATTTTGACAAACGAACACCTTACATATCCTTTGACCTAATATTATCTCAAAGAAACATACATATAACGATAGAGGAATACAAACTAATTCAAATACTCAGTTGCCATAAATTTGCACAAAAGCCTCTGGCTATACTATGATCTAATTTTTAATCCAACCAAGAAGAGAAAGATCTTATTTCTAATCCAGGTGCTTCTTAAATAGTTCTATAGAGGCCTTGACATTTCTGACCAATCACTTTACAATCAAGATTTTATTATTTGAAAGTGTTGTTCTTATTTTTCTGTGTAATAAATTAGAAAAAATGTATTACAATATAGTTATCAACATTGCTATTTTTGTTTTATATTGCTGCATAACAATCACAAATTTAGTAGCTTGGAATAACACACGTTTATTGTCACAGAGATTTTTTTAGGTCAGAAGTCTGGACATAACTTAGCTGGGTGCTTTGATCCAGATCTCACAAGGGTTTATGCAAGCTGTAGGCCAGTCTGAGTTCCTTTCTGCAGTTTGACAAGCCCTTCCAAGCTCAAGGGGATGTAGGCAGAATTCAGTCCCTTGCAGCTGTATAACTGAGGTCTTTTTTTTTGTTGTTGTTGTTGGCATTTAGCTGGGGTATTTTCTACAGCTCCTACAGGCCACCCTCAGTCCCTTGCCATGTGGTCCTCTCAAGTATGATAACCATGGTAGTAGCATACCATGTATATATACATTATATATCATATAACGTAGTCTAATTCAAGCAAGAGATGTCCCATCACTTTTGTGATAAAACTTGATTTAATCGGGGGATTGACTGTTCCATCATCTTTGCCATATTCTAGTGGCTAAAACCACAAGGTATGACTTACTGGGGTGGGCGGTCACCATAGTGTGTGCACTCTATAATTGGGTTGATATTTATATGCTGCAATTCTAAGGGATTATCCACATTTTTACTTATTTATTTTTTCACTGCAAGAGTAAAGCTGAACAATAAATGAGGTTGTACTGTCAAAATTTTTTCTTTGGGTAATTCAAACTCGAAATCCATTTCTCTTGATATCTTCTCTCTTTTTACATTTTTCATTATTTCAAAAATTTAAGTTTACAAATAAAATGTCATTTTTGCATATCTGAATTTATTTGTAAAGAAACTTTTATTGCTACGTGACTATAATGTACAAGAAAATATTCTAGATGCCTGAGAGAGAATGGTGAGCCGGACAGATAAAACTCTATCACTTACATGGTTTATATTCTAGAGAGGGATATGGATACTAAACATTTAAATAAACATAAGTTCTAATATTATATAGTGGGAAGTCTATTTATAAATATAAAAGATGACACACAAATACCATATGATATCACTTATGTGGAATCTAAAATATAACACAAATGAACTTATCTACAAAACAGAAACAGACTCACAAACATAGAGAACAGACTTGTGGTTGCCGGGGGTTGGCAGGGGCAGAGGGGGAGGGAAGGAGTGGGAGTTTGGGATAAGCAGATGCAAACTATTGTATATAGAATGGATGAATGACAAGGTTCTACTGTACAGCACAGGGAACTATAGTCAATATCCTGTGATAAACCATAATGGAAAAGAATATGAAAAAGAATGTGTATATATATATGTAACTGAATCACTTTGCTGGAGAGCAGAAAGTAACACAACACTGTAAATCAACAATACTTCAATAAAATATTTTTTTAAAAGATGACACAGGGTTATGGAGTGAGAGTATATAGTATTTTACATAAAAGAGTAAGGAAGACTCCTTGAACAGGTGGTGTGGTTTGGGAGACCTGAATGATGCCTGAACTCTAATATAACCTGTTGGAAGAATGGACTCAGATCAGTTGTAAAGATCTCGAGGCAGACACGTTTTGCACATTTCAAGAAGTGCCAATGCTTCCATGGATAGAGTTGAAGAAGGGAAGTGGTGATGAAGCAGTGATGGGCCTGAGCCAATAATGTAGGACTCTATGGACTGTGGTCAGGGAATTTAATATTTTGATTGTGAATAGAAGCCTTTGGAAATTTTTTGAAAAAGGAAGTAAAATGACATGGTTCATGTGATTAAAGTGTTATTCTTGTTTCTACATAAAAATTTTAATCTTCAAGAACAAGACTGGTAACACGTAAACCATATAGGAAGCTATGTCAGAAACAAGCAGAGCTATTATAGCTCAAAATGCAGAGTTTTCCATTCAAAAGAATCTAGAAGTGAAATTTAGAATATATTTTGAAGACAGACCTGGCAGGAGTTGTTGATATGTTGAATGTTGAGTGTGACAGCAAGAGAAAAATGTCTTTGAGTATTTTTGGACTAAGCAACCAGATGAATAGTAATAACATTTGCTGATAGGAGGGAAACTAAAGTATGAGAAGGTTTGGAAAAAAAATTTTTTAGGTCTGTTTGTATATGTTAAGCTGAAGATGAAGATGCCTATCAACATTTAAGCTGAAATGTGAAATAGGCAGTAGGTCATCAGAATCCAGCTCTCAGAGGAGAGAAAGAAGCTGGAGATTCATATATGGAAAACATCAGTATACAAATAGAGGTAAATAAAGAGACTAGTGCTATGACAGAATCCTGGGACATTTCAACAATGACAGGTTTGGAAAGAGAACGGGCAAAGAAGACTGGAAATTGCAGATAGAGAGGTAGGGTGAAAATTCCAAGAGTTGGGTATTTCCAAGGCCAAGAAATGAAAATACTTTAAAAATGAGGGAATCATCTACTTGAGTCATTTTTCATGTGGGATGGACTGAATCCTAGGGGAATTTTAGAAATTTGTAGGAGTATTTTTTAAATTTTTATAATATTTGAGAAATGGAAGGGTGATAGGTGGTTATACATCATTCATTGTAGCACCTGGCATACACTGAGACTAAAACCTCATTTTATGGACAAACACAGTTTTTTTCACATTTATTATATAAACAACCACCAAAAACTCCAATGAGATCAAAAATGAAGAAAAATTATACAAAACCTATTGCTTGACCTGTGGGTCTTATTACCAATTCCACAGCTATAGAAAAAAATGTCTCTCAATACCATTTTACAAAATAAAAACAGGAAATCTAGACTTTACTTGAAAAACTTTACCAATCTGGGGTGTGAGGAAATGCATTTCCAAAGATAAAATGAGAAAGAACAGACTTTTTAATTGACATTTATTCTTTAGAGGCTTATTTTGGGCATATTGTAAAAAGCAAAGGTTTCTCATCTGGTTCTACAGCTAGGAAGCCAAAGAGGTTCAGAATGAGCCTCCCCAAAAATGGGCTACCTTGGCATGTGGACTTTTTGAGCTGAATACAATCAAGGCCCAAAAGACTCAGGAAGAGCTTTTAACTTCCCCTTGAACTGCCTAAACTAACTTAGAAAGGGGGGCTTGTCCAGAGACAGAGCTACAACCAAAGGTAACTCTCTTCTGAATTACCTATCTGTACAGCAGGACAAACATCTAATGAGCAGACCTCTACTCTTCTTATTGTCCTGTTTTGTGAATCACCCTCCTCCCCTTTGAAGCCCCAGGCCCCTAAAACATTCCTTAGCTAAGGGTGCTGTATGAGCCTCAGCTGCCCAACCTATGCTTGGGTCTCATATCTTTGGGGATCCTGTACATATTTAAATTTGTTTTTCTCCTGTTAATCTGTCTTATGTCAATTTAATTCATTAGACCAGCCAAAAGAACCTAGAAAGGTAGAGAAAAGTATTTCCTTCCCTACCCTACAAAGCATAGAACATTTTCTCCTTTCCTTGGTTAGACATTAGAAGCTCAAGTATTTACTGTTACATGGACGATTTGTTCAAAATTTATGTGACTTGCTTTATCATACAATAAATGTTACTCTTCCACTAATTATAGGTGATTTGGACCAATATTTATTATATGACTTTATTCAATAAAACTTAACGCAAATGCCTATTACCAGTTGAGAGACTGATCAGAATTTTTGCATTTCTATCATCATGTCAAATCAGGATGATTTATTCTAATTAATTTCCTGTTTTTAAAACAATTTAATGTAAATCAAATTTAAAATACATGAAATAATAAATTTTAGACATAAAACTGAGTTCAGTATTCATGCTTGAGAATTGGTTTAAGAACTGGTCAACTCTAACCTTTTATGTTACTTAAGTTACAGGGCTTACAGCAAAGCTATCATTAGTGAAGAAATGATGGGAAAAAAAACCAGAACAGCACTGTGCGTGAACATTAATAAAATGCAAACTAAACATGATCAGCCACACTGTTGCTTTCATTGTGTCTGTTGCCACCAGAAGCCTGCAGTTCCCACTGTTACTGCAAAAACATATTGTGGGTCAGAGTTTAAGCCTGCTTTCCCATGAGCATGTTCTAGGGCTTACTTGAGACAAAAGCTACAGGTGGAAGAGGAGTGGCCAGGAGAGAACTGTGTAAACGAACAAAATAGTAAATGGAAAGGGAACCTCAGAAAAGGTATGGAATGGTGAATAGTGAGAATATATCAGGCAGCATTCAGAGGCAAGCAAGCAAGGAAAATTAAAGAACAAATAAATATAAGAGGCCCAGGACTTAAACTCTCATTGCTAAGGACATAATCTAGTTTTTTTTTTAAAACCACCAGCAATTGTGTTTACCCTGAAAACATATTTGTTTAATGGAATGGGCGAGGTTAAAACAGACCCCTATATCCTAGGCATGAAGGACACAACAGAAAGCAAATCTCAAATTAATACAAAGAAATTGTAAATAGTGCTGCAATGAACACTGGGGTGCATGTGTCTTTTCGAACTATGGTTTTCTCAGGGTACATGCCCAGGAGTGGTATTGCTGGGTCATATGGTAGTTCTAGTTTTACTTTTTTAGGGAAACCTCCATACTGTTGGTGGGAATGTAAATGTATCAATTTATGTTCCCACCAACAGTGCAAGAGGACAGCTAGGACATGGAAGCAACCTAAATGTCTATCAACAGAGGAATGGATAAAGAAGATGTGGTACATATATACAATGGAAAATACTCAGCCATAAAAAGGAATGAAATTGGGTCATTTGTTGAGACCTGAATGGACCTAGAGACTGTCATACAGAATGAAATAAGTCAGAAGGAGAAAAACAAATATTGTATATTAATGCATATATGTGGAATCTAGAAAAATGATACAGATGAACCTATTTGCAAAGCAGAAATGGAGACAGACGTAGAGAACAAACGTATGGACACCAGGGGGAAGGGGGGGATAGACTGGGAGATTGGGATTGACATATATACACTACTTTGTATAAAATAGATAACTTTAATGAGAACCTGCTGTATAACACGGGGAACTCTACTCAATGCTCTGTGGTGACCTAAATGGGAAAGAAATCCAAAAAAGAGGGGATGTATGTATACATGTGGCTGATTCACTTTGCTGTACAGCAGAAACTAACATAACATTGTCAAGCAACTATACTCCAATAAAAAAAATTAAAAAATAAAAATAAAAATAGGTTTTCAATTTGCACACAAAAAAATTCAGAGAAATTGAAAGTTGGCAATTTAGAATAAAGATTAGTCTATCAGTAGTTATCTCAGCTAGATGGATAAAATTATAAATGATCTTTTGGGGATGTTATACCATCTTCTCAAGTAGGGTTACAGTGAGAGTTGAGCTGGTGTGTGCGAGTGTGTGTGAGTTTCAAAACTTTGCACGTACATATACAGACTACCACAGAGGCAAGTGTTGAGTCAACTCAGTTCCTGGGAGAGGCAGCTGTCTAGACGTGGGAGGGAGGAAGAGAGGAGGAAGAAGGAGAAAATAAGGGAAAACACGAAAGAAAAGGATGAAACTGTGACTAAAAAAAAATATTCACAACCTAAAAGTTGAGAGTTATGTTTTATTCGGTGGAAATTTTTAGGACTTCAAGCCCAGGAGGCAGCATCTCAAGTAACCCTGAGAGAACTGCTCCGTGGAGGCGAGGGGGAAGCTAGGATATATAGAAATTTTGCAACAAAGGGCAGGTAGTAGGAGCAAAAGATTACTGTTAATTAAAGAAAACTAGAAATCTCAGGTTAAGGAATTTAGTGCTTTTCTATGCATGGGAAGATGCTAGAGTCTGGGCTCACTGAAATCATTCCTCTGATGTACACCTCAGCTGTCTGGGCCCAGTATGCCAGGTTTTCACATCCTGAGTTTCCCCAGGGCTCAGGGTAGGGAGTGGCTGCAGTTGGGCGGCTGCTAGATGGAAGGTATTCTTCGTTTCCTTCCTGAGTGCCCTCAGGGCTCACCAGCCTACCATGGGAGGTGGCTGCAATGGCTGATGACTGTGACATCCTTTGTTTACGGATATGGCAGGCAATATTCCATTTCTCAAAACCTATGATTGGAGGGGGTACAGAAAGGAGAACAAAAGGGAAGAAATGAGAAGAAAAGAGAGAAAATAGAAGCAGCAAGAAGAGCAGGAGAAGGTGGACAAGGATGGGTCAAAGACAGCTGGTGGGAAGATCCAAGTAAAGAGGAAGCAAGAATGGAAAGAAAAAGCGTCCTTATTAGACACATCTCTCCGCATCCTTGGATCTCTACCTGGAGGAGAAGGGAAGAAGCAGGAACGATTCCTCACAGTGGTGTGAAAGGCAACAACATCTCAGCAAGAAGCACTGAGGCAACCAGAAGGACCCCAGAAGAAAGGATGGGACACAGGGTTGCAGAGCTGGTAATAATGTGCAGTTAACTGGTGATGAAAACAAAGCATCGCTTCTTAGGAGTTTGATGATTTTGCTGCTGGAAGGGGGGTCCAACGACCAGTAAGACAGAGATCACTGAGGAGTTCGTTTAAATATTTGGAATTTCAGGGCCCCTAATCAGCATCTGCATTTTAACAAGACTGCCAGTTGATTTGTATGCACATGGAAACGGGAGAAATATTGCAATATTCTCTATGGATCCCTGGGGCTCCATGAACATTGCTTTACATTCAAATAAATGAAGAGCCAGCCACTGGGGTGCTATAAAAGCCACCGGATATCTATGTCAAGTGACATTCCAGGGAAGGTGGTAATTCTTGAAAATCCCCTAAGAAATAACAGCCTCTCATACTAAACATACTCTTAAGGTTACACTGCCTGGGAAAATAAATGCTTGTTTTTGGAAGGGGAGCAAAAGTCGCCTCTCCAAATATGTCTCTCTGGTATGTGAATGATTTCGAGTTTTTGAGTTTAAAAAAAAAAACTCAAAGCCCAAAGGACTCAGGAAGAATCTTTGACCTTCCTCCTTAGCTGCCCCCAAAAATTTAGATAGAGGACCTGTCCCTGGAATAGAGCTATCACCAAATGTCTGCAAAGAATATGGCCTAGATGTGGTGGGGGAAATGCCTAGAGATCAGAGTCCACTGTTGCCCATTGTCTCTGCCTGGCCCAGCAAGCATGTGTTACCAAAATTTGCTTTTGTGCTCCATGTGAATTGCCTTCCTCCCCTGTAAAATCCCAAGCTTCTACCCTCAACATCTTCTTTTGTCTCTAGTTGAAGATGGTATTTAAGTTGAGAGCTTTTGCCATTTAGGCCTGTTACTCGGTTTTCCTGGGTCTCCCCCGCCCCCAGGTATACATGTTATTAAACTTCTGTTTGATTGTCTCCTGCTAATCTGTCTCATATCAATTTAATTCTTGGACCTGCCAGAAGAACTTAGAAGGGTAGAGGGAAATGTCTTCCACCTTCACAGAATAGAAGTATGGCCCTATTGATCTTATACGTGGAATGGCATATTACCTCTTCTCATTTGTATGATGATCTTATCCAAGGAAAACTGCCATAGAGTATGTTATTACTATAGTCAGACTTACACACCAGAAGTTGAGACCTATCATCAAATCTTTTATTTCATATTAAATTATTGTTTGTTTTTCTCCTGTTAATTGGTCTTTTATTACAGGGGGTTCTCGGCCAAGAACCAAAAGAGTAAAGTATAAATTAATTTTTATCCCCTACTAAATACAGATGCTCTTAAATTCCACTTAATGCCAGTTTCTACTTCATTTATATATATTAACTAGACAAGTAGGTATGTGGCTTATATATAAAGATCATAGAGAGTATTTCTGTTTTTCAAAAGCACATCACCAGTATTAGTAATAAATATCATTATTTTTTTCATGATAAAGATTTATATTTCCATGATTTGAGAAAAGTGATACTAGAGGTCATATTTTTAGGTATCTATCTGGATTTAAAATATTAACTATCACTTAACAGTAAGGGTGGGAAAGGAAATTTTCCTTCTCAGGTAATTCTCACCTGTTGCTTGGAAACAGAACATCTTATGTCATGTGCTCTGAAATGAAATTAGACATAGCAAACTATTATCTGGCAGAAATTTTTACACTATTACTAATCTATTTCCCTCATTCTTTTTGTTTCTTTTGTGATTTAGAGAGTAGTAGTTTTTAATAAACATGGATTTTTTTTCAATTATTCTGCCATAAAATACACCTAGTTCTTACCTAAAATTAAATCATTTCTATTGCTATACCCATTTTACTTCTAGATACTAATGTAATTTTACATACTTTTCATAGTTTTATTAATCAGGGTCAAAGATAAATAGATATCTTTATCAAAGATAAATAAAATCATTTACCAGACATACAATTTGTGGGAAAGATGTTTTTAAAGTCTAATAGCGTGGAATAAATAAAAAAATAGCTACAATTTTATATATTTAGAAAGAAAATATATTAAGTATAAATAAAGATATATATATATGAACATATGTGACTATATTAAGTATATAATATATTAGAATAGATGAATAAAATGGACATTAAGTGACTCCACAGTATGGGTTTATGTAAACAATGTAAATATACTACTTGCTTTGAAAGAAAGGTACCCTGCAATCAAATAGTATAAGGCAATGATAGAAACTGTGTTAGGTGAGGTGCTTTACTGGAATCTAGTTGAATTGTTTTTTTTTTTTTTAATTTATTTATTTAATTTTATTTATTTTTTGCTGCACTGGGTCTTCGTCACCACACACAGGCTTTCTCTAGTTGCGGTGAGCAGGGGCTACTCTTCGTTGCTGTGCACAGGCTTATTGCTGTGGCTTCTCTTGTTGTGGAGCACGGGCTCGAGACGCACGGGCTTCAGTAGTTGTGGCATGCAGGCTCAGCAGTTGTGGCGCACGGGCTTAGTTGCTCCGCGGCATGTGGGATCTTCCCAGACCAGGGCTCGAACCTGTGTCCCCTGCATTGGCAGGCGGATTCTTAACCACTGTGCCACCAGGGAAGCCCTAGTTGAATTGTTAATGTAGGCTTTACTCACTAAAACCATGTTTCAATAATCCTCCAGTCAGAAAAACAGATCAGATCATATTCTAACTTATTAAGGATAATCTTTGGATAACTGAATGCAGATGGGAACACTTTTAAGGTACTCTCCTGATTTTCATAATTTCACATCATTGTGCCTCTGAACTAAATCTCGTTTCTATTTTCTCTAAGTTTGGCTTTTGATTGGACACTGTTTCTGGCAACCCCTCTCTTGATTCCTGTGTAGTGCAGTTTCCTTGTTCTGCTTGAAATGTCCCTCAAACACTAACACTGGACTGACTCATAGCAAAGCTTTTCTCACTGACGGCAGCTGCAGAGGCATGACGAACTTAATCTTGGTTTGTTCTCATGGAAATCAAAACTTCAAAAAAATGTATATTGTGTATGCTCTTCATTTAAAACAATTTCATTTTTTTAATTTGCAGGTGTATTTTATGTACAAAATTTTAAAATACAGAAAAACAAAATGCAACAGTTCTCAGCTATATTTTAATATGTAATATTGAATATTTAGTTTTGTTGAAACAGAGAGCACCCAAATGAGAACAGAGGTTATTTATTCAGAGCTGGCTACGGCCACCTGTCACGGAGTGAATGTTTCTGTTCCCTCAGCACTCATATGTTGAAACCTAATTCCAATGTGATGGTATTTGGAGGTGGAGTCTTTGGAGGTGATTAGGTCACGAGGGTGGAGTCTTCCTGTATGGGATCAGTGCCCTTATAGGAGAGATTCAGAGAACTATCTGCCTTTCTTTTCACCATGTCAGGATCGAACCACAAGTCAGCAGTTTGCATCCCGGATGAGGCCCCTCACTACAACCTGACCATGCTTCTCACCTCAGTTGGACTTCCAGCCTCCAGAACTGTGAGAAATAAATGTTTGTTGTTTTAAGCCACCCAGTCCACGGTACTTTGTGATAGCAATCCAAACTGACTGAGACGTTAGCCTCACTTGCATTTGCCAGGGACTCGAAGACAAGCAGGGAATTGGAAAGCTGTGAAGTTAGAAAAGGTCATTGAGATGAGGACGCTAACTAGAAGTAGGGCTTCTCATGTGATTGGTTTGGGGTGAATCTCGGACTTTCTCTGGTTGGTCCTGAGGTGGAGGTGGGGGCAAAACCTAGGGAAGCTGGTGGTCACTGATCAAGTCCAGACAGTTTTAGGCTTATTGATGCACAGGATGTGGTCTGGCTTCCCAGGCTGGTTACTGCAGAGATCCTGAGTCAGAATTCTATTGCTCTATGGGGTCTAGTCATTGTCCCTTTGTATATGTCTCTCGGTCCTCCCATTTGTCAGTTTCTCACTTATAAGGACTGACACCTTTCAGAGGCTACTGAGCCAGATCTTCACCTCTCAGGGTTTGTTCAATTATCTCCATGACCAGTCATATTATGGGATCTTATTTACCTTTCTGTTGTTATATCATCATGTATCAAATGAGGAGAAAGTAGCTGCAGAGAAGCATTAAGGCTCTATATAGAACACAGTGGACAAGCATATGACCACCATGTGGAAACAAGAATAAATAATAATCCAAGTAAGAAGCTTCAGAATTGGGAACCCCAATTGCCCAACTTAGACCAAGAGACAAATCCCACAGAATACGAGGATCAACCCTAGAGAGACAAGTAGCTTCTTTCTGTAGTGGAACATATGGCCTCTTTTACCTTAGCTACTTTATTGATCCAAGAACAGCAAGAAATGTTAGCCATGGCACAGATGTCTCCAAGATTAGTCAATAAGAAATGTAGAGCAATGCATTGTCCATCACTAATCATGTTGGCTTGAGACTGATCTGCTTTCCACCCAGGGCAGAGGTCATTAATGACATCATTCATATGCCCATCATTAACAATATGCCTACCATTAATCATAAAGGACATGGTGTTGTTAATAAGGTGATAATTTCCTTACAATCTTTTGTATTTGTGTGATTTTTTACCTCAGGTAAAGGTCAGCAGTCTAAAGAAAAGCTTACATGAGTGATAGTATATCTTGCTTAAAAACCTCCAGTTTTAGTTTTGGAGTAAGATCCATCCCCACATCGTATGAGGTTGGGTTCTCAGTGATGTATTTAATGTGATAGATACTCGCCAATAAATAGGAGAGAGGCACAGAAAAGTTCCATAACCGAGGTAAAACAATTTGGGGTTTCTCCTTCTAGCAGAGGCAGAAGAGAAGCGGGATTCAGGGTTCTGCAGAGAAGAGAACAGTGAGGGGGGGAGAGGAACTGAATCTCGAAAGCCATTAATTGTCGGACTGGAACATGCCCTGTGTTCTCAGTGAGGAGTAAAGTCTGCACTGGGTCAGGAGCCAGGAGATCAAGAGGGAGCCTGGAATCCATTCAGCAGAGGCACCGCCGGGTGTTAACAGCAGCAGCTGTGACCCTCAGACGTGGGGTATAAGCCTTTGTAACTGGTGAAGGAGCAGGCGAGAGCAAGCAATTTTGGGTTTTTTTTTTAAATTTCCCATAAAGATGAATCAAAACCATAAGGGCTTTTTTGTCCAGATTGCTGCCCTACAAATAGACAAAATGGGTTTTTGTAGTTAGGGACGCCTAGAGAAGGCTGTGGGAGATGCCACTGTGGGTCACAGAAAGCCTTTGCGTTCAGGGTCACGCAGCAGAGGGTCTCTTACTGAGGACTTGGTCACTTCATAAAAGGGCATGGCAATCTCAGAATACTTTGATGCCAATTGACTGCCAGATCCAGTTAAACCAAGAAATCCTCTCAATTATCATTTTGTGAGGTGTCTAGGATACATTTGGATAATCTTTAGTCTGTTAGGACAGAATATATTCCCCTTGTTAGGAAGGACGGAACCAAAATAATGGACTGTGTTTTGGCAAAATTGTAATTTCTCCTTGAAACTTTTTTTTTTCCTTTTCTGCAAAGGTTGAACCCAAGTAAATGGAATCTTTTGTATAGGTTTCCCTGTTCCATGAACAAAGTAGTTTGTCTATATATTGTATAGTCAGTCTCTCAGACATCTAATGATGATGCCATATACATAATATACTTTAACAAAAATGCAAAATATATATATATATATACATTTTTGTAAACATTTTTTCTAATAGTTTGATAAGAATTTTTTCCAAAATACTCTATGTTAGCATAAGCTAACTTTCATGAAATTTGCATTAGATTCCTTTGGATAGATATACTAAAATGTATATAATCAATTTTCTGTTTGGACATTTAGACTTCCTCTAACTTTTGCTATATAAATAAGTTTGCCCATACACTCATAAGTGACATTTTAAGTTACTATCTATATTCTCACATTTTCCCAATACTGGACATTATTTTTTCAAGAAAATATGGCTTTAAAAATTTAATCACTGTCTTGTCAAAATATCCAAAAGCTAACCTCCAATGATCATGTTTCAGAACTCTGAGAAGCTTCTTTAATTGTAACACCATTTCAGAATAATTGATTTAAAAAAAGAGAGTACAAGAAAATCTTTTGAAATTAAAAACTGTGGTCCAATTTTTTACTTCCTTCAAGTGTGATTCAAATAATGATATTTATAAAATACAGAACAGGGAGATAACTTTCAAAAACTCATATTGCAGTTTAGATGTATTTCATTTGGACAAAAAGCAAATTTCCATAAAACATCTTGAAGAAATATTTTCTAAATATATTAAGGTATTTATAGCAATGATTATATAAAACTGATAGATCCTTTGTTCTCCAATTATCTTCTGTATAAACCTTTAATCACTAATGCTAGGTAACCATTAACTGTTTTGTCACCTTCACTGAATAATGTCTCAACCTGTTAATTTCCATATGTTCAGCAGATACCTCAAAGTAGGCCATCGAGTAGCAGCCAAAACTGTTTATTAAATGTCTAAACAGATGTATAACTGACAAAACTAGGGAATTCTTTTCCTTAAGACCCCAGTCTTTATTTTTACTTTCTACACACTCCCCAAAATCAATCACCAACCCTAATTTTATATATAGTTATTGTTCTTTTTTTCCAAACTTCCTAGTCATTGATCCTTTTCAGCAACAAAATTAATTCCTTTTATTTTTAAATCTTTTAAACATGTCTACTGTTCTCTTAGATAAGAAAATAACCAAAACTGGGAATAAAAAGAATTAAAGAGAAAAAGAAAAAGAGAAAGGCAGGAATATATCACTAACTGAATTTTCAGGTTTTGCTTAACAGGGAATTTACTACACACTTTTGAAAATGTTATAAATATGTATCAGCTCCTGGGGGCTTCCCTGGTGGCACAGTGGTTAAGAATCTGCCTGCCAATGCAGGGGACACGGGTTCGATCCCTGGTTCAGGAAGATCCCACATGCTGCGGAGCAACTAAGCCCGTGCGCCACAACTACTGAGCCCACGTGCTAAAACTACTCAAGCTTGAGTGCCTAGAGCCCGTGCTTCACAACAAGAGAAGCCACCGCAATGAGAAGCCCGCGCACCGCAACAAAGAGTAGCCCCCGCTCACCACAACTAGAGAAAGCCCAAGCGCAGCAACGAAGACCCAACGCAGCCAAAAATACATAAATAAAACAAATAAATTTATTTTTTAAAAAGATGTAACAGATCCTTTATCTCCCACAAAATGAGTTTTTAAGTTGTAAGCGAAATTGGATTTCATATGTTTTGTACCTGTGAATTTATTTTAATGAAGCCTCAGTTTTCGAGGGCAAGATGATATTTCTTTCCAAGTTGTCTGTATAACTTTGTATCAATATTAAGGCATTCTTATTTAAAAATTGTGCAACTTTCTGAATTTTCTAATACATTCGTTCATAAATATGAACTGTATAAAGAGGAAAGACTAAAGTCTCACAGGTCTCTCCTCACACCTTTCCCCACCCTGACTTCTCCACTCCTGCACGTGGCAGACAGGAAGTAATAAGTGTCATGAATGTCACATGGCCTCTCCCTCTACCCCCAGCAAGGTCAGACTGACCACTTAACATTCAGTAAGTAGTCTCTGAAAGTAATTTGACAATAAACTGCTCAGGAGTTAACAGTTAACTGCAGCTCTGGAGTTTAGTTTCATCATTGAATAAAAGCTCTGAATTTACTGGACTGAATGTGAAAATACACTTAAAAGGACAAACACACCTGCCTTTGATTCAAATGAGTAGAAATTAAAATGTTTTGTTTACTTTTTCAGGCTTTGTTTTTTTCTTTTTAAAAGAGAGAAGTTGTGACTTGAAATATCAACCAATAAACTATGTACTTGTAACAGTAATTGTCTTTGTATAATTCTAGGGTATCTTATAAAATCCCACTCTATCTATCTATCCTAAAATAATTTTTAATATTAGATATTTCATTGGTTTTACAAGACATATAGTAAGGGCGCATGCTAATGTTTCATTAAGAGGCGTCATCAATATTTAAATTAATCCTATTAAAAAATAGCTGAAGTTTCAGCAACTTTCACATAAGGCATTGACTTGACTAATCATTCATGTCTAAAATACTATTGTTTTATCAAGATGCTCAGACTTTCCAATCAAGCACCCGTTTTGTTTTTGTTTTTGTTTTTGTTTTAATTTACAAGCTCTGTGATAGGAAAGACACATAAAGAAGGATGAGTGTGGTTTTACCAGTGCTGACGTAACGCATACATAAGAATATAAGATGACAGGGCTTCCCTGGTGGCACAGTGGTTGAGAATCTGCCTGCTAATGCAGGGGACACGGGTTCGTGCCCCGGTCTGGGAAGATCCCACATGCTGCGGAGCGGCTGGGCCCGTGAGCCACAACTACTGAGCCTGCGCGTCTGGAGCCTGTGCTCCGCAACAAGAGAGGCCGCGATAGTGAGAGGCCCATGCACCATGATGAAGAGTGGCCCCCGCCTGCCACAACTAGAGAAAGCCCTGGCACAGAAACGAAGACCCAACACAGCCAAAAATAAATAAATTAATTAATAAACTCCTACCCCCAAAATCTTCTTTAAAAAAAAGAATATAAGATGACAGATAAAAATAGGACATTTGCCAACATTACCATCCCACTTCACTAACAGACAGTGGTCCTAGCTTCTGACACGCTGACTGGGAATGACAAAATCAGTTCTGCAATGATCTAGTATTCGGTGTAAAAGCATTGAACCCAATGGTTAATGCACTGAGCAGACACAAGATGGCTAAACCTCAGTGCTCCTTCATCACACATGCTGGAGTATGTTTCTAGGTACAGGATCAATACCTGCAGCTTCGTTAGGTAACGTAAACCTCGCCAACGAGTCTACATTGGGAGGCCAGGTCACGGCCATGGGAGTCACCCTCCAAACCAACCAGATCAGAGAGGTGCAACCCTGCAGTGTAGCCAGAGAACGAACTTCAGAAAGTCTGTCTTAATCGATAAGCACTCAATACCTCTTAGCTCCCCCTCTCTGCTTCTTTGTTTCCCAAGACGCTCAAAGCAGAGTAAGAGTTTGAGACAGGAAAGCTGTCTCCATATAAATAATACACCAAAACTTTTATGATCCATTTCATGCCACAACTTAAATATTCACTAAAAGAGGGAAATGCTTCTTCTTGATGGCAGGCTTCTTTGACTTTTTATGTATCTTTTTATTGATTTCCTTCTACAAAATCCAAAAAGAATGAGGATTCTAAGATGTTTGTATGCCATTTGATAACAGGAGAAAAATATTCTTGCTTTTGTGTATTCAATGAGAAATAATGGAAATGTGCCTTTAAAGTAGAAAACCCACTTTAAAAATAACTTCCCATCTTTACAGTCCCCAAATCATCCCATTTTATTACACTAAGCAGTCAATTTCTTAACCCAGAAGATTGTAGTTAACATGGAAACATATGAAAGCAAAATAAAATACGATCAACTGAGTTCAAAAATGACTTTTTTCTAGGCTTCAAGATAGTTAGCCATTAGTGCCTGTCATTCGGCTGCTTCCAAAATCCCAGCTGGTATTATTTGTTATCATTGGGAGTATTACATAACTGGAACCGCGGAACAGAAAATCTTCGCCCCCTAATAATTTGTCCTTGCCTTAGTGTTACTATTGCCCCATGTCTTCACAAAGACCATACACTTATTTTTGTGCTTTTTGCTTTCCCTCATTCTCAAAACAAAACAGTATTTCCCCTTATTTTTGTTTATACTTCTGTCTTATTGTTTTCCATATGTTTATATTTTCTTTAATTATGCTTTTAATGACATTTTTACATCAAACTTCAGGAAGCTGCACTAAACTTGACCAAATGAATATGAGAAAAAATATTTAGGGAAATATTTTACCTTTCATATCTTTGCAAGCATAGAAGATGCACTTGGTAATATATTCCCAAGGGGTCTAGTGTGCCAATGCAAAGAGGTGAAGCTGGGTGTGTAGGATACAACAAACTTAGCCTTATAGTTAGTTCTCTAACAAGTTATTTGTGAAGAAAATAGACTAGCTAAATTTTTTGAGGACTACTGGATCAGAAAGTGATGAAAATACAAACACTCCAGAGATGATATGTTGGTTTCGAGACTTGTTTCTCATAGTGTCTGCAAACCACTTGGGTGGGAACCATCTAGGATGCATCTTTTTTTTTTTTTTTTTGCGGTACACGGGCTTCTCACTGTTGTGGCCTCTCCCATTGTGGAGCACAGGCTCCAGACGCACAGACTCAGCGGCCATGGCTCACGGGCCCAGCCGCTCTCCGGCATATGGGATCTTCCTGGACCGGGGCATGAACCCGTGTCCCCTGCATCGGCAGGCGGACTCTCAACCACTGCGCCACCAGGGAAGCCCTAGGATGCATCTTAAAATTGCATGTGCCTACGACCACTGGGGTTTGGGTCTTGCGTCTCTTACACTAAAAGTTCAGGCTTGAGAAATATTGAATAAAACAGCAACAAAGGCCTTATTCACTATTCACAGACAAGTGAAATAAAAATTTCTCTGAAAGATGGAATATTAAAAATATTCACTTAGATATGCAAAACTTTGACCTAATTTAGAGTAATTAAATACCTTGTGACAAGAAATTTGGAATAGCCAAATGACGTCAATTATTTTATATTTTTACCAAAATTTAATTAGAACACTGGTTATCAGCACGTAACTGAAAGATACTTCTACCAAAATATTTGTGCAGTGAGAAGCTGTGATTGGTAGAAAAGTTAAAATAATTAGCTATACTCAAAATATTAGAGAACATAGATATAAAAAACATCAAACTATTAATATTTTTTTCTTCCTAGCCCCTAACTGAATACTTGGCTAGTCAGCTACTGTCTGAAAATTAAATGGTTATTTCCATATAAAACTTACAAGAATTTGGAAAATTACAGAGGGATCAATTTTAAGAGCATTGGAATTAAACAATACCTGGAATGCAAAAAAAAAAAAAAATCTGAAGGGATCACACACTAATTTAAATAATACAAGATACATTCAGAAAGCCAAATTTTATTTTTCCAAAATGCAGAGAGCTCCTGAAAAATATTCTAAATCTAATATATTTCTAAATTCTAATGCATTCTGATATTCTAAATATATATATTTCCGTATTGGATATTATAAGTTAAAATTTGGAAGGAAATTTTCCCTGGATTCAGTGTTGTGCATGTAACAGACCTTGAAATGTGGTATAAACCCATGGCAACTCGTAACCCACACTGAAAAATAAATCATGACATACTTGTTCTATAGACACTTTCTATTGGAGAATCCCTATATTATCACATGTAATACCCTTAAGTACAAAGATAAATGTCATTAGGAGATGTATATTTGGCCAGTTTTTAACCTGCCAGAACTCTAGGGGCATTTGTTGTGGATGACATATCATAGTCATGAATTAATTAATGTTCTTAATGCCACTGAAAAAGAGATGGAGTCAACAAATTCAATGTGTAAAACAGTAACTATATGATAAATGGGTCATTCAGTGCTTTTTATTAAATTAAATATATTTGTGGCAAAAGCCAGCACTGCAATATTGACTGAATATTTAATCTTGTCATCTTACAGAGCGGGTTGCAAAATAATAAATTGTCCCAGCTGAGTAAGTTGTTGAACACGTTGAGACTCCAGAGAGTTGTGGGTTTCACACTGACTCCTGCTGCCTCCTTCTTCAGAGCTGACAGATATTAGAGCATTCATAATAAACCTGCCATTAGGGGCACTCATCTTTTCTTTTCTTACTTCTCTGACAGAAAAATATACACTTTTTGGCTGAAATATTATCTTTCAAGAGGCCTAATTTATGAGGATCAAACTAACTCAGCCCATAATGTCTACTCAGACTTTATTGGAAAATATTAAGACTTTCCTGACATTTCTTAAATCCTGTTAACTAACATAATGATGATGTTTAAACGGTAAACAATTCAAGATAGATTACCAAAGGGCTAAGCAAAGTGAGTGCAGTTAGGTGATTATAAATAGTAAGAGAAGAGTAGGTTTAAAACACAGTTTTGTTTAGTTAGGCTAGTGATACAACGTCATCCATTAAGCAATCCTACATGGGAGCCAAGCCTTTCCATTGTTTTCATCAAATAAGGAAAACACAATCTTAAATCATTTGGGGCAGGAATGAGAAATAAAACATGAGCATCAGGTGGAGAATAAAAAACATATCTATACCCCTACAATTTCCACCGTTTAGTGTAATATAACTTCCCAGAACAACACAAACACACGCAGGCCAGGTTGAAAACGTGTGGACAAAATTCAGGGAGCCAAAATGCTGGGTCCTCCAACTATTCATTCTATGTCCTTATGAGAAAGGTTTTCTCTCTTAGTAGTTAAATAAGAGGGAAAAAAATAAACCAATAAAGGAACCACCCAGTGAGAAGTTCTTTGTGGAAGCAGAAGCCTATGACTATAATATGTTTACGCTTTCAAGTTTACGTGAAAAACAATGCTCTAGAGCTGGTTATTAGTCACCCAGTGTGACTAATGCATTATATATAGGATGGATAAACAACAAGGTCCTACTGTATAGCACAGGGAACTATATTCAATATCCTGTGATAAACCAGAATGGAAAAGAATCACTTTGCTGTACAGCAAAAATTAATACCACATTGTCAATCAACTATATTTCAATAAAAGTTTTTTAAAAAATTTTAAATAATAAAAATGTTAAAAGTCTCATTGATCAAGGTGCTCCTTTTTGGCTTTTGATAGATTAGATGTTGTCTTAGCCAGTTTGTTATAAGATGTCATAGACTGGATGGCTTAAACAACAGACATTTATTTCTAACACTTTTGGAGGTTGTGAAGTCCAAGATCAAGGTACAAAGTTTAGGTTCTTGGTGAAGGTCCCCCTCCTGTCTCAGAGATAGCTGCTATCTCTTTGTCCTCACAGGTGCTTTTCTTTGTGTGCACGTGGAAAGGGAGAGAGAGAACTCTGGTCTCTTCCTCTTCCTAGGAGGACAGCAATCCCATCCTGGGGCCCCACCCTCAGAACCTCATCTCAACCTAGTCACCTCCCAAAGGCCCCATCTCCTGACACCATCACGCTGGGGGGCTTAGGTCTTCAACACATAAATTTGGGAGTGACACAAACATTCAGTCCATAACATATACATTCCCGTATATGTTTATACACATTCAAGCTAAAGGACTCAGGGCACTGACTTCTAGCTGTAACAGTAAAATAGCTGTTGTGAGTGGTCTCAGGACAGAGGCAGAGCAAACGCTAATGAGCAAAGTTAAACAACATTACACCCCTCAAGAGAATCAAGGACTAAAATACATAACCAACTAATAAACTGCTATGTATAAAATATTTATATTGATGAACAACGGATGCAGATAAATTGCCGTCTCTAAATGATAACACAAATAGTGTTCTAACTGATGGTTTATAAGCAACATGATAAATGTCTTAGCTATCTTTAGTCCTATAATTCTCTGCTACTTTCAAGCAGCTCAGAAGCTGCTTACAAGTCAGAGTTGCTTATCTACTCATGTATCACAGTTGAGAGCTAACCCAATTCTAATAGTTTTCATCTTTGCTTTTTATTCTAATAGGATTATTTTATTTGCTTAAAGATATTATTAACATTGTTCTTACTAAAGAAAAAGAAAAATTACATGAGTTAAATCAACAAATCAGAGTACCTGAGAATGGGTTGGAGAATTACCAAATATTTGTTCACAGCTATTAAGTGTTAAGTCCATAGGATCTTGAGTTGATACGGCACCCTTATTTCCAACTTCCCTTCCAAATTATTTTCCAAAGAGGTGTTGAAAAGATCTATTTTTATGCATCCAGTAAGAAGAACATCCAGTGAAATAAAAAGGTAACTGCCCTATGATTTGTACATAGGGATTATAATCTGACCCACTCAATAATTCGTTTTTAGATCTTATGTTTAGTATACACTTAGAAAATTACACAAATCATAATAAATTTTCACAAACTGTAAACTCCTCTGCCACTGAAACTCATAGCAAGACAGAATTACTAATATCCCCAAAGCTCTCCTTCCCTTCCCTATACCTCAAAGTAACCACTGTCTTAATTTTATGCAGTGAAGATTAGTTTTGCTAATTCTGAACCTTATACAAATGGAAGTGTACACTACGTGCACCACTGAGAAATGTAATAAGATGTGAAAATATTGTAAATGCTCTTGTTTTATAATACTAAACATTGTCTTCTCCTGAAAT
Organism: Mesoplodon bidens; assembly: GCF_964165515.1. Lineage (NCBI taxonomy): Eukaryota > Metazoa > Chordata > Mammalia > Artiodactyla > Ziphiidae > Mesoplodon > Mesoplodon bidens. The sequence continues at coordinate 83,919,587 of NC_138169.1, read as the reverse complement.
GACCAGATTAAGAAACACTGCAAATCTTATCCTTGGAAAAAATGGAAGATATGTATGGCAAAATAGTGGAAACATTATAAATTGTCATCAAAAGAGTGATAAAATAAATGGTGATTTGTTTTTATACTAAGAAATGCAGTACAGCTAAGAAAATGAACCAATTACTGCCACACGATTCAGCATGAAAAAGTCATGCAAACATGATGTTGAATGAAAGAAAACTTGGGAATGTGTTAAGATTCTACTTATGTACAGCTCACAAATGGACAGAGTATTCAATATTGATAGAAGATAGACAATGGTAACTGTGCTGGAAAACCCTAGAAGGAAGTATGCAGGGGCCCTGTGAGATGCTGTTAAGGGTCTATTTCTTGATCTGCCTTGTGATTTTATGGGTGTGTTTACTGTGAAAATCCACTGAGGTAAACAGTCAGAGTTTATGCCACTTTCTGTATGTCTGTATCAATACAAGAGATTTGTTTTTAAAAATGAAAGACACAAAGGCAAATTTTTTAAAACAGGGAACAAGATGACAATGTGAAAGTAAGCTTATTAAAATGAAAATGAACAAATGTTTAATATAATAATGTCTTTATATATTATTAAAGGGACAAACACATAGAACTTAAAAAAGTCAAATGAAACCATCCAGATATAAAATAAGGTTTAAACCCACTAATTGAAACTATATCACGTTCCACAAAAAAATGGCCACAGAAGGAGAATGTTAATTCAGACCCTAGTTCCATTTATAAATATTAAATATAAAGGAAAAAATAAATCTTAGAAATAGACAAAAATTCCAAGTCTTATAAATATGGATCATTTGTTCTGGTCTGCCTGGGTCAGTACCAGGCATACTGTTGTCCTGGTATGATATTAATACCATCTCCTTTCATTCTCAGCAGTTTCTCAGTTTGCACAATGAATCATATAGCTACCCTTACTTATAACAGGTGACAAACTACTTTCAGATATTTCCAAAGTTACTTTTACTTCTATGGGGATTAAGAGTGCACATGCATCGGTGCTCTACCTCCAAGCATTTTCGGAAAAATATACAGCATGCATGAATTCACACACGGGAACAACAGTCTGATTTCAGCTGAACCACTCTTGAACTTGCTTGCATTCTTCCATATGTCTACAACGCTGAGTTGGCTCGTGAAATAATCTCATCCTTTCTGCCTTCCAAAAACCCAGGGACCCTAGGTTGTCTGTCTGCAGAATGCCTTCTTTCTGTGTGGTGTTCTCTCCACACAAGCAACATGCATCACCCAAGAAGAAAGCAGAATAGAATTCCCATGACCGGTGTTTTCCTCTTTTCCCTCTTCTTGGAATTTTATGTTTAGTAGCCCTTATGACAGAAACTGGAAACGTGGGCATGAGGAAATAACAAGGTGAATTGTCCAGTCTTGTTTTGGAAGGTCTTCTGTAATTGGAACTAATATCCTTAGAGAATAGAGCTGAGCAAAGGGATTAAAGATCTTGATATCAGAAAAGAATAATTGTATCTGTAGCAAGAGGGAATGATAAATAAAATAGCTGCAGCTTCCAAAGCAAAATGTTAACATGGCAACACTTGGATCCAGAGTTGGTAGAGTTGTTAATGCAGTACTTAACCCTTTGTCACAGGCTGCCTGGCTTCTATTTCCAGCTTTGTTACTTATGAACAGTGGGATGTTAGGAAAATCACAGATTATCTCTGCTCCTCGGTATCCTCATTTGTAAACCAGGGATGGAAACAGTAGAATCAACATCATACGATTTTGTGAGTTAATACATGTAAAGCACTCAGAACAAATGCTGGTGGTATTTATTTGCTAAAGAAATACCGACAATCCTAGGGCTATATCTGTGACTGACTTAAGAAAAATGAGAATAAAGATTCTTAAATTCGAAAATAAAAGTAAATTTATTTTACTTTACTGGAGAGTTTTGAGGTATCCCAGATCTTAATCCAATAAAGATCATGTTGCCTCCTCGTGTAAGTTGTGACCCAGTGAGAACTATATTAAAGTGTGAGCAAATGGACATTCTAATATCAAGTTTATTAAGTGAGAAAATTGACACTGGAGGTTTGGCAGGAACTTTGCAAGGACAAGAGACCTCAAAAATACAAGGTCCCTGTGCAATTTTATTCCTAAAATCCTGAAGGAGAAAGGCCAAGCGATGCATCCTTACTTAGGGTTCTCCAATGACCCCAGTAGAATACACTCTGCTTCTCATAGGGGGGCCAGTGTATGGTCTGTTGTGTGAGTGTCACAGGGGTGGTGGGTGGTGAAGAGAGGAGAGGGGATGCCAGAAAATCGAGGGGAAGTTTAACGCTGGAGGAGATGCTGCTACAAGGACGGAATCAAACATCACGTTACCCTAGGACAATGGCATGTATTAACATCACTGACTATTGGAAAGGTATTGAGTAAGGTAGGCAATGTAATCAAATCCAGGAGAGCTGTAGCAGTCCGAAAAGACCCTGATCAGCTCAGCTCTTCGTCACCTGTGCACTTTCTCTAAATCCATCATATTCCTCTCTTCTCTGAACTTCCACTACTTCTGTGTTTCTGTCAATAATTAAGAAAATGCTCTCATTTTACCCTCCATTGGATATGGCATCAATCCCAGTAAATGGCTGTCTTTACTGCCTGAAACCCAGCCTTTATTCTTTTATTTACTCCTACTTTCTTTGGCTTGATTTATGCTTCTGCCATGCTACCATCTGCTACTGATTCCAAGACAATCTATACGTATATGTCACAGCATTTAAAACAATAGATGTCGGTGGATAACAAATGGAGAGATGATTATGTGCTGTTCTAATTCAAGACTATGATGGGTGGCCCCAGGCCGTATCAGGAAAGAAGAGGATATTCCATAAAATTTTTTAAAAATTGTGGAACTCTATGTGCTAGGTAGATGCACGCTCCAGGGCAAAATTATAACGAAGATACGGGTCTGTCTTCTAAAAGCTTGCATTTGTTTCAAAGTGGCTTTGAGACTAATGGCTTACCTGTCTGTTTAAGTCAGTTTAGGTATTTTGATTAAATATAATATTATTTTTATTAAAAATTTGTTTCAATGAAAAGAGTTGGGCCTGGTAAGTAATAAGTATTCTGAATCAAGAAGGAATTTGTACCAGCTTATTCTATTAATGCACAACATAACCCAGTACATGCATTTTCACCATTGGCATAATTGTGGCTAAAATCAAATCCAATGTAAATGGTTGTTCTCTCAATTGCCTCCACCTCTAAATTTGTTCTCTCCTTCGGAAGAGAAAATCCCAAACCATTATTTTATGAATAGACAAAATAACACTTTTAATTCAAGAGATTCCAAAGGAGCAATATGATATTAGAGGGATGCCATTTTTTAAAAATGAAACAAGTTAGTAGAAATACTTTGGGAAAAAGGTAAAAAGTTACACATGTTTACTGAAAATATAATAAAATTGCATGACAAAATTGAATATGTAGAGTGATATCAGCAATAGTAAGAAAAACATGTGAAAGGAAGAACACTTAGAGAGAGTCTAGGCAGCTTTGTCAATTGGGATGTAATTTTGGACAAGAGGGATAAAGGAGTCAAGGAGAAAAAATCTGGGATTTGGTCAAATGGAAAAGGAAACTACGATGAGAGCAGGTGGGATGTAGATATAACCAAGTTTCTGTAAAATTGGAAGCAATATAGATAGAGAGGACTGGCTCAGCTCCTCCCACACACAGACTGTGACCGGTACTGACAATGAAGTGTGTGATAGCTCAGCACTCGGCAGGCAAGAATAAAATATGACAATATCAACGAAATCTAATTATGGTATCTGGCTTGTATTCATATGATATAGAATTAGTTGTTGCAACAAAATGAGCTCAAAATACAGCGGCTCAAACAAAACAGAGCTTTTTCCCCACCACTGTAATGGTCTGTGCTTTATTCCACAGGACGTCGTTTTCCAGGTTGATGGGGGCTCTGACACTAACCCATTTATGCCCTTCTCTGGGTTCAAGGGTTCTGCTCCGGTCCTGTGCGCCCCCAATCAACAGAAAGTGGGAATGGTCAAGTCCAAGGCAATCTTTCTGCTCATATCCCAATGGACAAAACTAGTGATATGGTCACATCCAACCTTAAAGGAAGCTAGTAACTGTGGTCTCTAACTGGGCATCAGTGTTGTCCTGTAAGATCTGGGACAGTACAGGTGAGAATGGACGCTGGAATATCAATTAGCTCTGAGTGCCACGATGCCCACCAGTGTGACTGCATGTTGTATATGAGTGTGCATACCGCAGAAATGGCGCCCCCAAAAAGTCAAGTTCATAGGATTGCTTGGGTGTTAAATTCTTTTCATGGCACCTGAATCAGTATGCATCCCGACCCTACCCAAGCCCTGTCACCGGAGGTGTTGCTGATTTGTGCTGCACAGGCTGACTACTGACTGGCTTTCCGTATTACCATGGGGCTCAGAGGCTTTATAACTCTGCTTTAAATCAGGTCCTAAATCTTCATTTCCCTGTATTGCTTGACAAATACAGAAAATACACTTTAAATAAACAGTTTTATAAGTTGCCTGCAATATTTTATTTTTACAGAAAAATACTGCTTTCTAGCTTGTAGGTGCGGAATATAAAGACTCAACATTAATGAAATGCTGATATACCCTAAATAAGATGAGAAAGTGTTGTTCAACTATTTAATATAAAATCAGCAACAAAAATTCACATGCCTCTCTGTGATCTCAAGACAGATACATATTTGCTAATTCCCTTAGGAGGCAGTCCTAGGCTTTTATACCACACAAAGGCTGATTCTCAAAGTACTCTGGAGAGGAAGCTCCCCATTTGGGTGGATGTTCTGGGGAAAGACAAGGGAAGGGTACAGGGTCAGCTGCGAGGTTTACCCCCTCAGTGAGGTTAATTTGCACTTCCAAAGTTTAAGGTAACATACAATGCAATTGAAAAGTTAAATAAAATGTTCTTTAAAAATAATTTAGAAGTGAAAGAGTAGTATTATTAAAACTAGGAATGTAGCAAGGTATCAAGGATGGAAAAGTTCAGTCGTATGTCAGATTGAGGTATATTGAGTCAAGAGGAATTTTAATACAGCTTCATCATTTTTGAAAAAAACATGGCACTCTTTCAGGTGGAATAAATGAACGTATCATGTGCACCCAGGAGTATCCAAAGAGAAGCAATTAAATGAATGGAGAATAAGGCTGAGCAGCTTAGAGAGTAGAGAACGTTTTGATAAATATCAAGCTTCCTGATTCACTAAAACTCTATCCGCAGATGCGCACAAAGTAGAGTTTTTGGAAATACGGACAGTACTTAAAGGCAGGACAATAAATCAAAACTACCCTTTATAATATCCCTTTCTTTTTAAAGACAAAGTTATTAAAAATAAAAAGTGTATGCAACCAGGTGGAAAATGTAGACAGATTCATGTTCCTAGGCTAGAATAGAATCAGTTTTAGCTTTTGGTCTTTGATATAATACCCCAAATATATTAAATTCTTAGATAAATAAAGAAACATAAGAAAATTAGAGTGGAAATGTTGGGTAGAGAGAGACTGATTTGGGCCTTTCAATTTTTAAATTGCGTTCTGGTGATATAAATCTGCAAATTAGATATTCGAATAAGATTTCACAGTAAGGACTATTAAACTTCTAAACACTTTTCAGGATAATATGCAAAATATAAATTTGTAGTTTAATTATATACCTTGAATTATGTCAGACATAGTAAGAAAATTTAGATTTGGGGTACTTCTCTTACATTTTGAAAATTTCAAATATTAAAATGTATATGTAATTCTGTTACATAGTAAATATATACTACCTGTGTTTAGTGTCTCAAAAAGCATGTACCTCTCCTTAATAAATCTAAATTGTCATCTGAATTAATGAAATTTGCAAGGCATTGTTGAATTTACATGATTTCGTGGCTATTGTGTTTTAATGGGGAGAAGTTTTGCATGCTAGAATTTTACACACACACCCACAATCAGCAGTCTAAGTATGCAGTATTGAAGGGTATTAAATGAGAGAGTGACAAAATTATATAAAAGCCTTTGGACAATTAATATGGCTATATTGTGCAGGATACATGGTATCTTGAGGTCCTGGAGGAAAGGAAACAAATGATGAACTTGGTAATGACAAGGCTGGTGCCAGGATGTCATGGAAGCTAGTATTGGAACACATTCTTCTGTGGGTCCCTTGCACTCCTCCGTGTCTTGCTGGGATGCCAAGACTGCAAGGATGTGACTTCTCTTTTTTTAGACCACTTCTCTAAGCTGTGTTTTCAGTGAGCAAACTTGAGGGCTGAGGTGACCTCTCCTCTCGGAAAAAGGGCATGTTTGAATATATTACAGGCCACAAATAAGGCTCAGGTGGTACTCTCCTGAAATGCAACCCAATACCGGATTCCATCTTAGGCCACCTGTACTGCGCAGCGGGTAATTGGTATGCAGGAATGGATGTGGCCACCCTATCCTTTGACAACTGCTTTTGCCTTGAGTAGTATATAGTCTTTGATCTGCAACCCAGGGGTCTTGTGTCTTTTGCCAACATCCATAATACCACTGCAATCTTATTCGTTAGCATGCAGTAAGGTAAAATCTGAAACCCTTCATAGTTCTTGACAGCTAGAAATGGATGTAAAATAGTATCTATCACTTCAGTGAATTTTGCAGGAATGATCAGTTAGTGAAATGTTGAGTAAAAAGTAAAGGGGATCTGCCAATGGTTAAACCTGGAAAACCAGGGATAGTGGGAGCTGTTATGTCTGGAGACTGTGTGAAAATTTAACAATTTTAGAGGCACACATAGTTAGTGCTTTGGAATTTGCAGATACATAATTTCAATCATTTCCTGTAATGCATACTTTGTAGTGGAGAATATAAAGAAGCAGTAAAAGGCTCAAAACTGTGAAAACTATGTAAGATACTGTGATGGGAAGCATGTAATAGAGCCCATCTACGTTCTAATTAATCCACCTGAACACCCCAATCATTGATGATACAACTATTATTTTCCTTGTCACATATTAAGAGATGTTGAAATGTAAGGTAGACTAGTATTTTCTTTCAAAATCTAATCAGTGATTTTTCATCTGTATTTCCCCTCCCGGATATACTTTAATTTCTCAATATGTAAAAATGAATTGTCTGTATTACATTTAATTGACTTAATTTGGCTGATATAAAAATCCCTTGGTAATTACTAGGTGCTGAAGTGCACACCTTGACACCAGAACACTCCTTCACTTGTTCTCTTGGGTGTAGCACGAAAATGGACTGTTAAGTGGCTTTCACAGACTCTACCTGAAGAGAGACGATTTGAGCTAATTTATGTGCCTTGGAGAATAGTTAGTGCCCCATGTGCTTTAAGTTTGAACCTTGATTAAAGCCGGCAGGGGGATTGATGTCACTAATGACCAGTTAATTAGGGACATCAAACAGTCCTTAAAGGAGATGTGGAGTATGTGATATCATTAAGCTGAAATGCAATTCCCTAACTTTATCCTTATTAAATTGGTCTAGTCTTTTCTTCCATCCTTTGGTATGTGTGGTTTTAATTATCACCCAGCATATCTTTCAGGACAATGAACAAGGCTGAAAAGTGCAATATTACGTAGCTGGCTGAGGAAAGAGGAGCTACTAAAAATTGTGCTTATACATTTTTGTCACTTACGTTGTTGGATTTACTTTAAAACTAGAATGACTGACTAAAATTCTAAACAAAAGTACTTAAAACTAATAATGTTATACGGTAGATGGTGATGGTCTAATGGGTATTTTCTACCCCAAATTTCATCTACAAATATGCAAAATTTCTGCACAGGTTAACCACGTTACACACATCATAGTAAGTCTCTTCTCTGGTCTGTCAGTAATGATCACTTTGTGCATATCATAAAGTTTCTTCTCTGCTGGGGATTTGTAGATGAGTGTGACTTCATCATCCTACAAAAGTGAATGTTATGACTATCACATTAAAGTCAGTGGCTTAAAGTCATAAAAGTGCAGACAGGAAGATCCTAGATGTGCATAACCAAAGCTTCTGAGAATAAGACCCATGCATTTTGATTTCTGTATCGACTCAATACACCCCCAAAAAAGATAAGATGTAGCAAAAAGGTATAAAACGTTATTATTATTATTATCTCAACAAATTTGGTTTAGTTTTTTTTTTCTAATGTATTTATATGACTTGAGGTTCAAAAAAGAAAAAAGAAGGGGCTTCCCTGGTGGCGCAGTTGTTGAGAGTCCGCCTGTCGATGCAGGGCACACGGGTTTGTGCCCCGGTCCGGAAGGATCCCACATGCCGCGGAGCAGCTGGGCCCATGAGCCATGGCTGCTGAGCCTGCGTGACCGGAGCCTGTGCTCCGCAACGGGAGAGGCCACAATGGTGAGAGGCCCGCGTACCGCAAAAAAAAGAAAAAGAAAGAAAAGAAAAAAGGAGAGAGGATGCTCATGATTTGAGTATAATATTTCAAAGGATCTAGACATTTCCTATATAAGCGATATAGTTAAAAAGCACCATGAACAAAATTTCTCACTCGAAGTATCCAGAAATACCACATAATCCTGTTTTCTGAAAGATCATTAATTTGTATTATGGACTCCTTTAAATATAGTCTTTCAAAAGCTCTATCAAAAATATAACAGCACATAATTAAAGTGGCCCAAAGGAAAACATGAAATATAGATGTTTGTGTTAATCTTCAAATTTTAATTCCAAGGGAAGTCCCCAAAACAGTATTCTAACTCATCGAGAATTTTTTGAGCTTCAGGAAATATTAAATATTCTCATACAGACTTTCTCGAAAGTTTGCTTCTGAGAGAATGCTGATCTGCTCTTCTCCAAATTCCACGGGGGGCTGAGCAAAGTGTTATATGAAATTGGGGAATGAATTAAAATGTGCCCTAAAACGTGTTCAGCACATACGCGCTGCAGCTGGTAATCGCTTTTCTCTAAGTGAAAGCCCGTGGAGCCTTTGTTCCCTTGCGCTTTTAGGCTCCTTGGTGACAGGAAACGTGGAGGCATCAGTCAGCTTTTACATTGACTATGCTCCCACATTGGAAGAACACTGGTCATTCACAAGTAACACAATAAAATAACAGAAACCAGCTTGAAGCTCGGAATTATTGCCCTGTTTTAGGTTCTTCAAGACGTGATAAGATGCGCAAGAGAGATTTTTGTGGTGAACACGTGGGAGGAAAAAGCACAAAAAGAGAAGAGTATGGAGATACCGAGGAAAGTCCTCAGGCCACAGGGGCGTCTGAGCCCTGCGAAGAAGGGTAGCTGCTTTCTCACACCTGCAGCAGCGCAGGTGCAGGAGAGTTCTGACCGTCCCAGGGCGGCGTGTTCGAGCCCACCTTGCTCCTCAGAGGAGCCGCTTGGACGGCGGTAGGGAGCAGGCCTGAGAAGCCCAGCTGTCCCGAGGCGCTGGCTCGAGGAGCCCGCTGGGAGTAGGGCTGTGATGCGAACTCGTGGTGGGCTCCAAACACAGTCCCTGGGGTTCTCTCTCAATCACGCTCCCTAAAGCGGGAGATCTGGGCGCTGCGTTGTCATGGCCACCACTCCGCCCCCCCCCCCACCTCGCCCTGCACCAAGCAGATGTGTTTCCACATACGGGTTCAGGCAGCCGCTCCACATGGGGGAGAACTTACAACAGGGTGGTTCAAGGAAAACATCACAGCCACCATCATGGGAGTTGACCTTGAGGCCACAACGGGTCTTCATCCTCTCCCTCCTCCACTTTTCATACAGAATTTTCCCTTACCCTCAGCTAATAGCGGAACGAACTGTCTGCACTTTCAATAGTCTACGTCTGCCCGTTACTCCACATGCCCTGTTACTGTTAGACAGGGGACGGCAGTCCCAATCGCTCCTTCTGGTTGCGTCAATAACTACCGCCAACGCGGGCACTCCTCCTTGCCTCATGGCCCCTGTACCCCCAAAGCCGGAAGCTCCCTGGCAGTAGCTTTACCTTGTGGACCAATGGGGCTCTTGCTATGTCCTCCACCAAGAGTGTGTCTCCTTGGAGCACGGAAACTTCAGTTTCCTAGAGCCCAGAGAAGTGGGGATGGGAAACGCTAAATCCTTCCATGGGACATTGGAATGCATGGAGAGCAAAGCCACTTACGTGTCCACTCCTTGATTCCCAAACCCATGTTTTTTTTATTGAGCAAAAATCACCACAGAGAAATCTTTGACATATTACAAATATGGCGCCCTGAAGGACAGAACCACATCTATTCAGAGTACTGCCTTGCCATGTAAGTTTGCCTTTAATAGTCCATTCCAATGTTCAGTGAGGCCAGTGACTTCTGGAAGGTACAAACTTCTATAGTCATTCTCTGGGCTTCCTCTGGTTTTTGCAGAGATCAGACTGGTGAATTAAACAGAGATGTGATGGTGACCACCACCTCTGCACCCCACAATTTTAATGGTGACACTAATTTCACTCTCTCACTTAGGATGTAATAATTGGTTTTCATTTACTACCTTGACTTGGGTGCAATTTCACAGCTTCCTTACACTGATGGGTCTTACCCACAGGACTGGAAACCAAAATGAGGTTATTGCAGCTGCTAAATATATCAGTCCCAAATATACATGTGGGTACTGGAGACATGATCCCTGTGAGCCACACTTGAGTCAAGATGCCCCTGACCCCGTTAGACCCCACTTTAATGGGGTGACCATTTTGACCCTTTGGGTTTCCGTGAGCCAATCAATGTCAATGCTTTATTACTGGTCCAGGTTTCCTCATTTTCTCCTCAAGTAAATGACAGACTACTAAAAAAAAAAAAAACAGTAGTATGTTTAAACTTATTTATTCTATCTCTAAAATTTGTATCATAGAGAAAATGTCACCTTCTCTTATGTCAGGATGGCTTATAATCCATGTCTCAATCTAATAGATCAACCCTATTTTAAAATTCTTTGACTGTTTTAAAGCAGTGGTGTATTCAAATTTGGTCATGCCAGTAGCCATGGCAACTACAGACCTCAAAGGCTACCTTTGTGGAAAGTCGCTGTTAGGACTTGGCAGCCCTCCACTGTGGACCCTCAGCTCACACCCGCTGAGGTGGGAAAGAGGCATCAAACGTGGCCGCCAGTGGTGAGAAGATTGAAGGCGCTGGCTGGGTTCTTGCAGGTATGGAGACCCACAGAAGCCTAACACGGAGCAGATTATTTTTATTTTCTGGTCAATGAAAAGACCCAAACCTAAGTTATATAAAAGGAGAGGATAATGGAAGTGGAAAATTTCTAAGAATAAAGAGAAGAAAATTAGTGAAACAATTTGAAACACTTTTCCTAGCTCCAGAAAATGCATTTGATAATTTCCTGAATGTCTCTAAAAGTATGGTTATACATTTTGCTATGATGAAATTTTAAGTCAGTTTTAATGAAATTCGATTCACAAACAGTACAATTCGCCCATCTTTAGTGTGAAGCTTGCTGAGCTGTGACAAATATAAAGGATAATCACCACCCCAGGTGAGATAGAAAACCTTTCTATAACTTCAAAAATTAACTTCAAAAAAAGAGTGGATCTATGTATATGTATAGCTGATTCACTCTGCTGTACAGCAGAAGCTAACACAACATTGTAAATCAACTGCACTCCAATAGGAATTAACCTTAAAAAACAATTAACTCCTGCTCCTTTACAGTCAATCCCTCACCCCCAGGCTCTGGCAGCTACTGATCTCTGTTATTCACAGTCTTGCCTTTTTGGAATGTTTTATAAATGACCTGGCTTTTTTCACATACCAAAACCCTTCTAAAAGTAATCCTGTTATTCACCAGTAGTTCACTCCATTTTATTGCTCAGCCCATATTTCTTTAGATCAATATGTCTCAATTTGTATATCTCTTTATATATTGGTGGATAGTTGGGTTGTTTCCAGTATGTGCCTATAATGAATGAAGCTGTTATAAACATTCATGTTCAAATCTGTGTGCATATTTTTTACATTTCGGTTGGATAAATATCTAAGACTATTCAAAAAGACTGCACCATTGCACCCCATCAACAATGTAGAAGGGATCCAGCTCTGCACACTCAAGCACTTGGTGTTGCCAATTTTTCTTGTTGTTGCTTAATTTTAGTTCTCCTAGTAGCTGTGTAGTAGTATCTCGGTGATTTTAATGTGAATTTTTCTGATGAATACTGATGGAAAGCACCTTTCTATGTGTTTGCTCTCCAAATCATTTCTCTTTGGTAATGCATCTGTTCAAATATTTTAATGAGTATGTTTCAGTTCTTTCTGTATTACTGATACAGTCTCCCATCAGATATGTGTTTACAAACATTATCTTTCTGGTCTGTGGTTTGCCTTTTTATTTTCTTTTCAGTGTCTTTCAACGAGCAGGGAATTAAATTCAATTACTCAGTTTTTAGGGGTTCTGCTTTTGGTATATGTTCTATAAAATCTTTGCCTACCCTAAGATCTCAAAAATTTTCTCCTATATTTTCCTTTTTTTAATTTTTGAATTTTATTTTATTTATTTTTTAAAACAGCAGGTTCTTATTAGTCATCAATTTTATACATATTACTGTATAAATGTCAATCCCAATCGCCCAATTCAGGACACCACCATCCCCAACCCCCCGCGGCTTTCACCCTTTGATGTCCATACTTTTGTTCTCTACATCTGTGTCTCAATTTCTGCCATGCAAACCGGTGATGTACATAAAAAACAATAAGTGGATATTTAGAAATATTTGGGTATTTGCAGCCAGAGAGGTCGAATAAATGTCAGACAAGGCTGAAAATGAAAATGCCAGATTACCAATGCTTTTTTACAAACATCGGTATCCCCCATTTTTACGGAATTTCTTTTCATGTTTTTTTATGTAAGTTGCATTTTTCTTTTCCATATATTTTTCTATACCATTAATACCATTTCTATACCATCTATACCATTTTTACACATTTATTCAAATGTGTACAAAATAAAGGGATAATGCATCTTGCTCTTTTTTAGTTTATTTCTTTAGCAAAGAACTTTATATTCCTCTTTAATCCTGCTTTTCTCTGTTCATAACAACTGTATTTATATGAAGAAAATCTCTTAATGAATAGAAAATATTCTTAAAACAATTGATACACTACTTTTTTACAGAGAGAAAAAAAGTTAATGCATCCTTCCAGTCCTAACGAATCTTTAAACACCATTAAATCTCCACCACAGTCAAGCTTACCAGATTTAATTTGTAGAAAGTACAATGAAAACAGTTTGGAAGACTTTGGGGGCCACTTACTTTTATTTTCTAAATTAATTTTCTCCTAACCAGAGCACAGCAAAGAGGAAAGTGAAATGCACAATAAAAATAAAACTGATTTTTAAAAATATCTTTATAAAACCTTAACATTGTTCTCTGGAGACCTTTTTAGGATTGCAAAGTGTGGTTTTAAGGCAGGAACTTTCTTTTCATCAAACTTTTAATTTAAAATGTTCAGGCAACCACCAACAGACAAATAAACACGTAAGCCCTAAGGGAAAGACTGCATAATTACAAGCGCTCAGAGTCTGAGACATTTCTGCACATTGGCACTCTGTTCCCTGGAGTATCTTTTACACCTCCTAACCCAAATAAATGCCCATTGTATGTGATTTTCCCTATGCCTCTCTCATACTCAATCAGTAGCCTTTTTGTTTAGGAACATCTTCCTTTTAATGTGATGCTCCTCTTAAATCCAGCATTTTGTTAGCACAGGCAAGAGTGATTTCTTGATATTAAGTAATTTTGTAGGTCCTTCTCCCAAGATTCTCAGTGATTTAATAGCAGTTGTTTTTGTTTTAAATATGATCAGTCTGAAAACCTTTCATTTCCTCTACCCTCTCCCTCTACTCTTTCCTCTTTTTTCCCTTTTATAACTGCAAACTTCCCCTCATGTATATTGCACAAATGTAGGTCAAGATTATGGTTATATGCAAATTAAAAAACATTAAAGTAAAACTGCTATCATCTCTGAGTGCTTCATTCCAAAGAAACATAACAACCTTTAAGGTTTTAGTTAAAAGTCACACCCTCCAATCTGAGACAATTTATTGGTTCTTTCACCTGATGGGATTGGAGTTGTGGTACTTAGTAAAAATTTTTAGCAATCTTGAACTAAGAAAAATGTCCATAGTTAAGCAAATGTGTTCGTCATTAGGATTATAATTGCATTTTAATTCTAAGATGAATAACTATTTTCATCTCCACTATAGTACCACAATTGAGATGGGTAGGAAACAAATGTTCCATCATGGGTTACTGACCCACAGATAATCAATTATTATGGTGCTACACACAGGGAATAGGGGGACATAATGAGGTCCAAGTTATAAATTTCAAGATAGTCTCTGGTGGACATGAACAAACATTATCTAGTCTATTATCAATATATCACAAAGTGAATATACTTAGAGTCTTATTTAAAAATTTTTAAGTACTACTTAGTGAAGCTGTGTTCTGAGAGCCAATTCCCTAGGAATAAGTACATTGTTCATAATAGGTTTCTCATGCTAAATAAAAAAGTCAAGGCAAGGAAAAGCGAAAATCTATGTCATTCATAGCCCAGATAAAGAGGAAGTTAATAGAAAGGATGCACAGAAGAGACAAGATATGCTAATATAAAGCTAAGGTGTAAAGATAAATATACCTATAGTTTTATTAATTTTCTGCATTAGGTTTTGGACTTTGGAAGGACACTCTATAATTGCTTATGTCTTTAAGCCTCTTTAGGCTTAACACTGAATACTCAGATTTGTATCACATTGGACAATCTGATTATATATGTTCATTCAGAAACATATTTATCCTCTTGGTTTCCTGCTCATCAGAATATTAACATTAATTCATACATGATATTATTATACCTTGTTCTGCAAAGGTAAATCAATACATTAAAATATTGCTAACATTATTAAACATCTTAAAGATTTCAGCTTGATGAGTACATAACAGGATGTTACTTGTCATCAGTTTAGAAATATATACGTCCATCACTTGCATTAAGTGTGTCTTCTTTCACAACGAATTGATGTGGCAAGAAAACAGGAATAGCAGCTAATGATGCTCAACATCTTTTCATGTGTTTATTTGCCATTTGTGTATTCTATTTGGTGAAATGTGTTATGTCTTTTGCTCAGTTTTTAATTTGATTGTTTGCTTTTTTTTACTGTTGAATTTGAGAGTTCTTTATATTTTCTAGACCCTAGTTCTTTGTTGGCTATGTGGATTCAAATATCTTCTCCTGTAGCTTGTATTTTCATCTTCTTAAGGTCTTTGTTGAGCAATTTTTTAAAAATTGTAATGAGGTCCAAGATATCAATTGTTTCTTTTATGAATCATGGTTACACGTCAAGTCTAAAAATTTTGCCTAGCCCTAGTTTCCAAGATTTTCTTTTTTTCTAAAAGTTTTATAGTTTTATATTTCAATCCATGATCCATTTGTGTTAATCTTTGTATAAGTTGTATGACTTAGGTTAAGTTTATTATTTTGGCTTTGGATATCCAATTTTCCAGTACCATTTGTTGAAAAGGCTATCTTTCCTCGATTAAATTGCTTTTGCAACTTTGTCAAATATCAATTGGACATATTTTTGTGGTTCTATTTCTGAGCTCTCTGTTCTGCTACATTGATCTATGTGTGTATCCCTTCTGGAAATTCTTTTGATTACTCTGGCTATGTAATAAATCTTGAAATCAGGTAGACTAATTCCTCCCACTTAATTCTTTTTTATTCGACATTGTTTTATCTGTTCTAGTTACTTTGCAAACACATAAATTTTAGAATAATCTCATATATCTTTATAAAAAATTTTCCTGGGATGACTATGATTTTTAACAAACTTTTTAGAACACTCTTAGATTTACAGAAAAACTGTAAAGCTAATACAGAGGGTTCGATACACCCCACACCCAATTTCCCTTATTATTAACATTTTACAGTAGTGAAGTACATCTGTCACAGTTAATAAACCAATATTGATTCATTATTATCGCCTAAGGTCCATGCTGTATTCAGATTTCCTGAATTCTTATTTTTTTTTAACCTATTATTCTTTTTCTACTCCAGGATCTCATCCAGGACACCACGTTATGTTTAGTTGTCATGTCTCCTCAGGCCCCTCTTGTTTCAACAGCTTTACAAATTTTCCTTGTTTTTGATGAACTTCATTGACAGTTTTGAGGGGAACTGGTGAAGCAGTCTGTTGGGATGACCCTCAACTGGGATTTGCCTGATGATTTGCTCATTATTTGATGGTAGATATAGGATTTGGGGAGAAAGAGCACAGAGGTAAAGTACCATTTTTCATCTTTTCTTATCAAAAGTGTGTCCTATCGACATGAATTATCGTGACTGCCATTACCCTTCTTTAGCTGGTTGGTGCGCTCTTCATCAGGGTTCTCTACTCGAAAGGTGAAAGTTGCTCTTTTTTTCTCCCTTTTATGTACTCTGCTCTTTTTAAGGAAGTCACCATGCACGGCTCATACTTAAAGAGGGTGATATTTTGAGTTATGCTCCATCTCCTTGACAGTGGAGTATCTGCATAAATTATTTGGAATCCTTCTACACAGTCTTTCTCTCCCCCATTGATTTATTTATTCGTTCAATCATGCTTTTATGTCAGCGGCACTCATATATTTATGTCATACTTTAAGTTATAAACCAAAACTACTTTATTTATTTTGTTTCTCAAATTGTTCTAGCTTTGATCATTGGGAGCCCTTTCAATTAGGTCCTGTGTCCCTTTGACATATCCCCTCATTGTTTTTGTACGTTTGATTTGATTCATTTTCCTGTTTTGAGCATTTCCTTCATTCCACCACTACAAAAGTCTCTAGGTTCATCTCGCATATTTGCTACTCTACTCGTATAGCTGGCTCTTTCTCCAGGGATTCTGGGTCCTGGTTTCTTTTATTAAATCATGTTATTATAAATTGATTAGTGTTTTTAATTAGTAAAACACCACTCATTATTTCATTTCAAAATGCAGCATGAAAGTTATTGCTCAGTGGGCCTCAGCAATGAGGAAGGAGGCAGGGAGAATATTATAGTAGAAAAAGCACATTAGAAAAATACATTATATTTACTGAAATTATATACTCTGCTTCTTTTAATCTCAGATATTAAACTATTGATTTTAGGCACTTCCAAGGAAATGGCTCATGCTTCATAGACTTCATGAGGAATGTTAGGTTTTCCATCTGTCATGGGTACATTTGATTTCTGTATTGTGTACAGTGTGTGAAAACCTCCATGCCCATCCAACAGGAATGTGAAATACAGATGAACTTCATTATTGACGTCCTTGTATTCAGTCCAGAGCTACAGGTCAAAATAAGTTTGTGCTGACACTATAACAACACCAAAGTTAAAAGACTATATCACCACGCTTATACTTTTATATTAGTACAGATTTGGGGAGATGAATTACTGTTTAATGTCAAATCAGAGCACCCCCCCCCAATTTTTTCTCATGTTAGTGATCCATTTCTATTTAAAACTCCCAATTTCATACAATTGAATTGAATTGAATTACAAAAGTTAGGTTTGGGATTATAAAAAGCCATTTTCTAGACTTTCCTTCTTAACTGAATTTAGTCTGAAAATCCCAGAATTTTCATACAATATTTATATATGATTTCAGAGCATTATCGTAATTCCAATTTAATTTTGACTTCTTACTTGTTAAAGTACTAGCTCCAATATAGTAAAATACATTTGATAGGAAAACTCAAAATAAAATTGATGTTATCAACCATGTACCCATTTAATGTGATAGTGGTAGATAAAATCTAGAGTATAGTTATATATGATTAGATTTCAGTAATTTATATCTTAAAGAAATGATATGTTTTAAAAATTACAACCAAATATGAGGTAAACCATGATTTCATTAGTTTACATCTTTATGTACAGAAACATTTTTCAGGCATAGTAGCAGTTTAGCTTATTTTAATGATTGTTGGACAACAACTTCTATGTTGCGGAAATAGTACAAGACCATGACAAAAGGAGATAACGTGAGATGCTAACCTCTCCATGGAGTTTATAATGATAGAAGGAGTAATGTGCAAACAGGGCCTATTCTACTTTTAAATCACCCTCCAAAGTACTTGATTCATGCTCTCCATTTAAAATACGCTCAATCTATCTTAATGATTTGCCTGAACAAGGTGAAAAACTTTCCTTTCCTCCAATTCAACTCAAGATGTCTATCATCTTAAAAGTTTAATTTAGGAGTTACAGCATATCATGGTGTTTAAACCCGTGGTTTTGGACATCAGATCAGCATTTTATTCCCAATGCCAGAATTTATAAGAATTAATAAGCTATTGTGACCCTGATTAATTTATTTCACCCTAGACTTGGTTTCCTCATCTGTAAAATGGGGAGAAACAGTACCTACCTCACAGAATTATTATAAAGGTTAATAGTGATATTTTAGTGTTGTAAATGATCACTATAATATTGAATGGTAATTAGTACAAATAATTTATTCTAAACATGCTAACAATTTCATAATTTCAAAACGGGCTCTGACAAGGGCTCAAATATTACAAGTAGTAGACCAAGAAGTCCGTTTTCCTTTTATCCTCTTTACACAATTTTTGAATTAATGATGGAACAACACTGTGAAATAGTCAAAGAAAAGTGGATAATTTTCTATTTTTAGATGCTTATGCTTAAGCCAGAGAGTTTAAAATATATGCCTGGTGCAATGTTATTACAAGATCTGAACTATGTTTCAGGGTGTTTAGCTCTATACCACAAGTATTTCTTTATGCTGCACTCACATTCATATAATGTTTTAAATATTTTTGGAATATCTGTGTTAATCAACTCCTTGAAATTATACATTGAGCTTCTAGTTGTGGCTACCTACGTAATTAAGTCTGAACTCTGCAAAATCGTCCTTACCAGATTTAGAAGTCATGTGGTTTTTTTTTTTAGGGTAATAAAGATACAAAAGCAGGTTCTTTGTTTCCATTTTCTGACACTGTGTTAACCAATACTTCACAATTTACTAACACCTAAATTCGCCAGGCAGACCTCTTTGCATTTTACTTGACTTCAAGTGTATCTGCAGCCACCTAAAAGCACCAAGTAGCGTTCAATATGCAAATATTTGTGGATTCATATACAAGAGAGGAGCTGCAATATGGATTCCTTTGCTTTTATTGTTTGAAGTCATATTCACAATTCAAGCCAAACGGTTTCTTTTCAAAGTTAATGCACTGAAGTGGATGCCAGAAAAAAGAATGCTGTGAAAGCTGTCATAAATCTTATAATAGTCTGTAAGATTTTTGGCAATGTGTGCATCCAAATAAAGGGCTTTCATTTGCTGTTAAAGGCTGTTTACAGGTTGATAAATGGCATGTATACCAAAACCCATTTTTGTGTCACTCTTATGCAAAATTAGCTTTTAACAAAGAAGTAGATGGCTGTATTGTCACAAAGTTTTAAATAAGAAACAATTTATGCTTGTAGGCTTCTTTCTCCTTTAGGAATAAGGTAGGAATCTCTCCCCATCCTTAATATTTAAAAGGGTGGCACAGCACCACCCAAGTGGTAGGGGTTCACTAACTATATGGTGAATGATTGAGTGAATGAATGAATGAGCAGTGATTAATTCTTTTCCTAAAGGTTATGATCCACACATGATCTTGCTGCCAATACTGAGATACTCAACTCTTTGCTTGGCTAACTAGTAACCTGTCTGTAGAGCACTGAATGTCTGTGTATGAGGGATTTTATTTTCCAAGTAGAAAAGGAGTCTAGATTTCACATTTTACAGTAAGTTTGGAAGGAGAATTCAACCCTTGGGCAATATGTGAATGTACCATGTTCATTTTCTGACTCAATCTGACCCATGACTGGACATACCTTCAGGACATCTAGGGTCCTAACCACCTTGCCGAGTCCCTGCAGCCACCTCCTGAGGAACCAGCGCAGTTTCCAGTTTCACTCATGTCATCTCCTGAAGCTTCACATGACAGTGAGAAGTGCTGCCACTTGAGATACTTGTCATTCTCCCACACATACCTCTTTCTGGTTTTAGACGTTAATTTTATCATTTCAGTGTTTCGCTAGATTGTCTTAGAGGTGGTCAGCTAAGTTGGTCCTTAAGAGATCCATGTTACCCTGAAGGCATATTTTAGATTCATGACAATTAAGTGCAGGTAGTCAACATAGTTGTCACATTCTTTCAGTGGAGTTCAATTGTACAAGTGCAAAACAACAAAGGCAGAAAGTTCAGTTTAATCCTGATTATAATCAACCAAGCAAGATTTAAAGTTCTCTGCAAGGGAGGAAATAAAAAAAAAGATGAAAGCACTGGCATATCAGGTGTCTGGTGAGGATCATCTTCCTGGCTCACAGACAAACACTTTATCTTCACATGGCAAAGAGACAGAGAGAAAGTTGGAGAGAGAGATAGAGAGACAGGAAGGAGAGAGAAAGAGGAAGAGAAGGAAGGAAGGAAGGAAGGAAGGAAGGAAAGAAAGAAAGAAAGAAAGAAAGAAAGAAAGAAAGAAAGAAAGAAAGAAAGAAAGAAAGAAGGAAAGAAAGAAAGAAAGAAAGAAAGGGAAAGAGGGAGGGAGGAAAGGAAGGAGACGGGGTGGGAAGGAATGGGGAGGGGAGAGCACTAGCCCTCTGGTATCTCTTTTTATACGGACATTAATCCTATTATAAGTGTTCCACTCTCAGGACCTAATTACCTCCCAAAGGCCCCATCTCCAAATACCAGCACACTGAGGATTAAGGTTTCAATATGTGGAGTTTGGGGGGACACAAACATTCGGTCCAGAGCACACATCCTTCAAGCCTCAATTCCCGCAGGCAAATGTGTCAATTGTCATTTTACATGTGCTCACGTGTGTTAAGGACAGAACCCAGAGTATAAGAAACCCCAATCTGTTAGAGGAGGGCTGCCATCAAACCTGTCCACACTTGCTAAGAGAGGGAGATAATATGTTTTATTTTCCTCGATATAGTGTCCTAGAGAGAGGGACCTTTATATCTATCTTCCATGTCTATATTTGCCATACAGACACGTTTGAAAGAACGGCATGGAACAAAAGCTGTCAGTCTTTGTTCAGAAAATAGGCAGAAATGCAAGAGACACAGGAAAGATATTCTCTTAACAACCAACAAGAACAAGCTGTAGAGGTAACCAAGAGAAATCAGAAAGAGAACAAATGGAAAAGAATAAAACAACTAACGAATTGGTAGATTTTTATATGATATCTAGGGACTTCCCTGGTGGTGCAGTGGTTAAGAATCTGCCTGCCAATGCAGGGGACACGGGTTCAGTCCCTGGTCCGGGAAGATCCCACATGCCGTGGAGCAACTAAGCCCGTGAGCCACAACGACTGAGCCTGCGTGCTGCAGCTACTGAAGCCTGTGCACCTAGAGACCGTGCTCCACAAGAGAAGCCACCACAATGAGAAGCCCACACGCTGAAACGGAGAGTAGCCCCCTCTCACCGCAACTAGAGAAAGCCCATGCGCAGCAACGAAGACCCAACACAGGCGAAAAAAAAAATGGTATCTATAAGAAACATGCTTCAAATATAGAGAAAGATGAAAGTAAATGGAGAGATAAAGGACCAACACACAAACACCAACCACAAGAAAGCTGGAGTAGCCACATGAATATTTGACAAAATAGACTTCATAACAAGCAATATTATTAGTGATGAAAACAGGTATTTCATAATGAGAGAGCTGGACATTCTCAAAGAAGACAGATTGTCCCAACTAAGCATCTGACAACAGAGATTTGAAGCTCATAAAACAAATATGTTAGAACTGAAAGGAAAAAGAGACAAATCCACAATTATAATCACAGATCACAATATGCTAGTCTCAACAACTGATAGAGCAATTAGGCCTCAAATTTATAAATGTGTAATGACCTGAAAACACTATCAGGGAACCTGCTATGTTTGTCACTTGTAATGAGCCACCCAACAAGAGGGAATACTCATTCTTTTCAAGTACCCTTAGAACATCCAACAAGATAGAACATATCTTTCGCCATTAGGAAAAAAAAAAGACAAATTTAAAAGAATAGAAATCATGCAAGTTCTGTTCTCAGAGCATAATAGAATTTAACTTAAAATCAAAAATGGTAAGGTAACTGGAAAAGTTCCAAGTATATGGAAATTACATTACACGCTTTTAAATAACCCATAGATCAAAGAGGAAGTTTACAGCAAAGTTATTAAAATATTTGCCTGAAAGCAAATGAAGTATAACACTGAGGGGTTACATGTCTAGCTATTTTCCCAAAAGGATAAAAGCAATTCATGCACCAGTCAAACCTAATGCCACTCAAAAGTCATCAGTATGTGAATGGGTCATATGCTGTGTTGCATCCATACATCCAATACTACATAGCAATGAAAAGAATGAAGTATTTATATAGGCTACAATATGAATGAAAGTAAATATAGTTAGAGAAAGAAGACAGGCAAATAGATTCCATACTGCATGATGCCGTTTTTATAAAATACTACGAAATACAGTGTATTATATCAGACAAGAAGCAGATCAATGGTGACCTTGGGATTGGGGGTCTAGGGAAGGTGAAATACTTTTGAGAATGATGGATATGCTCATTGTTTTGATTTTGTGATGGTGTTGCAGGTGTATACAAATGTCAAATTTTTGAAGGTTTGCACTTTAAATTTATGCTGTTTATTGTACACTAATTGTACTTTAAAATGTTAAAATAAGTATTTGAATAAATAAGCAAGCACATTTGTAAATAAGTAAATCAATACCTTTATTTTGTTTCACATTTGATGCATCTGAAATCAGTGTGAGCTTACAATGGATGTCATGATATATGGCAATTATTAAGTTGCTTTCTCTCAGCCCTAAACCTTGTGATGTTCAAGCTGGGGCTCTTTAAACCACACTGCTGCTTTGCTGCTCCTGCCATGTTAGGATTTGCCCATAGAGCATCACAGAGGAACCCTGCACACATCTCGAGGGTTTTGGAGCAAATCTATGCTCTCTTATAAAGATCAATATCTTCTTTTGAAAAACATTGGTCGATGCCGCAGTACATCCAGTGATTTGAATTCACATCATGAATTATGTTTACTTAATCCACACAATCATAATATTGGGTAAGTATAGCAAGCATTCTACCATCAATGCAAAGAGTATATAATAAATAATAAATCTTTGTATTTTTGAAATTACAAATTTTCCTTGAATTATCCATTAATAGATTTTTCATTGAAAATTAAAATGTCAGTCATGAATTTCATAAAGCAAATGACTTTTTTTTCTTCTTAGGGTGGCAGACTCTGATACAAGCAACTTAAAATTACATTTAGGTTATGCTTTATCCATCCAACATTATGCGTTGCCTTTTCTAGCCAAACAATTCAAGCACTGTCATGCAAGGTACGGTATCACACCAATTATGCCCAAGCAGTATTTAATGAAACTGACACAAAATCGTTGATTTGTAGGCAGTTATATTTCCCTAATGGAGCTTGTTAATGGAATTGAATTCTGTTCAAGAATGTTGTTTAATGTCACACCAGTTTATATTATGCTAAATTATCGTCAAACATAAAACAGGAAACAGATTCTACTGAGTCTTAAACGAATCAAAACTATGTTGCAAACTTTTTGATTTGTGATTCAATACAACTTGGAAAAAATAAAATGTAAAGTAGCACAATGTAATGTAAGGACATCTGTGTATTCTGGCAGGTAAATTGATGAATTGCAATAAATAGGAACTAAAATATGTAAATCTGGAAGCATCTTCATCTTACAAAGCACTTTAAATACTTGAAAGTAAAATTAAATAGCTTGTTTGGTTTCTCTTCTGAAAGTGTCCTCAAATATAAGGTATTTAACAGAGTATAGTTGATTCATATCTTTGCGTAGTCTCTTTTAAATTAATAGATCTGGGATTTAGAGACAATGTGAAAAATAAAAAAAAACCTCAGTCTGACAAAGAACATATCTATACATCTATTATTTAGTTTAAACCACCATAGTTTTGAAGTGTGCTTTACACCTAAAAATATATTATGCATATTATCAACTGAATATTATTTTATAATAATTTGAAATTGATACATGTTATGTTGTCTTATATATGTGCTATAATTTGTGACCCAAATTCATTTCATTTGACACTTACATTCTATTGCTCAAAATTAGTTACTATATCTTAAAAATTTCCAAAAGTATTTATTTATACTGATCTTTTATAGATGATGTATAAATATTTGAGAGTACTTTGGCTGTGTTTTTTCCCTCGAGATGGGTAAGTTGGTGGTATACTCTTTCAGTTTTTCTCTACCTAAAAAGAATATCATTCCTCATGTGTGACAACAACAACACAGCTGTATGTGTTGCCAATAGACTCAAACAACTCAGAAGACTATTGGGGAGACCAGAGTAAAGGCATTCAGAGGGTGCAGGTAAAATCACAGTCATCCTGAAGGTCATGACGATTGTGCACCTTCCCAATGCTGTGTCCTCTGAGGAAAGAACTTCTGGTTCTCCCGTCTCTGAGTGAGTGAGGGGTAAACTCATCAACTCGCTGAATTGAGAAAGTAGCCTCCAGGCCACACACAGATCTAAAGTTACAGGTAGAAACCTCACTGCTTCAGGGGGCTTAAGCACAATACACAACTGACTCCTAAAGCATCCTAACCCAGGGTGTCCTGGGGTATAACCTGAGCAGGACATCAGAGGCTGCACTGAATGATTCCAGCCAAATCACTAAAGCCAACAAACACAATCTTTAAATTCAAAGACAAAAACAGTTTGAAAGTTAAATGATGGGGACAAAAGATATATTATGTAAACAGCAACCAGAAAAGAGCTGGAGTGTCTATGCAAACACCACATTAAATAGACATTAAGACAAAACTGTTGACAGAGATAAAATGATACTTTCCAATGCTGCCTCAGAAGATTTCCATCTGTCTAACCTTTATCACATGCCTATGTTCTTGTTTTCTCTCCTTCTTTCTCAGTTTCCACGATTGGATTATTTTCCTTCATCCCATTCTATCCATCACCCCATGGAAATATTTTTCAATTTCATTTATATAGGGAATCATTTTATACAGTTTAAACAGTCTCTTTTTTTCTTTTGAATTTTATCTTACTCATTTTTTTATACAGCAGGTTCTTATTACTCATCAATTTTATACACATCAGTGTATACATGTCAATACCAATTGCCCAATTCATCACACCACCACCCACACGCCCCCACCGCTTTCCCCCCTTGGTGTCCATACGTTTGTTCTCTACATCTGTGTCTCAATTTCTGCCCTGCAAACAGGTTCATCTGTACCATTTTTCTAGGTTCCACATATATGCGTTAATATACAATATTTGTTTTTTTCTTTCTGATTTACTTCACTCTGTATGACAGTCTCTAGATCCATCCACGTCTCAACAAATGACCCAATTTCGTTCCTTTTTATGGCTGAGTAATATTCCATTGTATATATGCACCACATGTTTATCCATTTGTCTGTCGATGGGCATTTAGGTTGCTTCCATGACCTGGCCATTGTAAATAGTGCTGCAATGAACATTGGGGTGCATGTGTCTTTTTCAATTATGGTTTTCTCTGGGTATATGCCCAGTAGTGGGATTGCTGGATAATATGGTAATTCTATTTTTAGTTTTTTAAGGAACCTCCATACTGTTCTCCATAATGGCTATATCAATTTACATACCCACCAACAGTGCAAGAGGGTTCCCTTTTCCCCACACCCTCTCCAGCACTTGTTGTTTGTAGATTTTCTAATGATGCCCATTCTAACTGGTGTGAGGTGATACCTCATTGTAGTTTTGATTTGCATTTCTCTAATAATTACTGATGTTGAGCAGCTTTTCATGTGCTTCTTGGCCATCTGTAGGTCTTCTTTGCAGAAATGTCTATTTAGGTCTTCTGCCCATTTTTGTATTTGGTTGTTTGTTTCTTTAATATTGAGCTGCATGAGCTGTTTATTTATTTTGGAGATTAATCCTTTGTCTGTTGATTCGTTTGCAAATATTTTCTCCTGTTCTGAGAGTTATCTTTTCATCTTGTTTATGGTTTCCTTTGCTGTGCAAAAGCTTTGAAGTTTCATTAGGTCCCATTTGTTTATTTTTGTTTTTATTTCCATTACTCTAGGAGGTAGATCAAAAAAGATCTTGCTGTGATTTATGTCAAAGAGTGATCTTCCTATGTTTTCCTCTAAGAGTTTTATAGGGTACAGTCTTACATTTAGGTCTCTAACACATTTTTGAGTTTATTTTTGGGTATGGTGTTAGGGAGTGTTCTAATTTCATTCTTTTACATGTAGCTGCCCAGTTTTCCCTGCACCACTTATTGAAGACACTGTCTTCTCTCCATTGTATATCCTTGCCTCCTTTGTCATAGATTAGCTGACCACAGGTGCGTGGGTTTATTTCTGGAGCTTCTTTTTCCATTGATCTATATTTCTGTTTTTTTGGCAGTACAATATTATCTTGATTACTGTATCTTTGTATTATAGTCCTAAGTCAGGGAGTCTGATTCCTCCAGCTCTGTTTTTTTCCCTCAAGACTGCTTTGGTTATTCGGGGTCTTTTCTGTCTCCATACAAATTTCAAGATTTTTTTCTTCTAGTGCTGTAAAAAATGCCATTGGTAATTTGATAGGGATTGCACTGAATCTGTAGATTGCTTTGGGTAGTATAGTCATTTTCACAACATATATGTATATATGTATATGTATGTATATATGTATATATACATATCACTTAGGTAATGACAAGATGCAACATATATTTGCAATGGTTGTCAAGACAGCTGGTCTATACAGCTGTCATTCATCAATGTGTGGTTTGAAAAAGTTACATAAGTTTCTTAAACTTCTGGTTCCTAACACAAAAGTCAAACTTGTCACCTAACATCGCATAGGATGAGATGTTCTGTTCCATATTCTGAATATGATTGATTTCCAAATACAGAATTCACTTTCCAGGCTTAACTGCAAAATTGACTTAATTTTTCATTGTTATAAAATATGATCATTCTTCCAAATATGTCATACTTCATGCCTAACTGTAGACTTTAAAAGCACAATTAACTGTTTATGGAGTCCTTCAATTAGAAAGTTACTTTTTAATTCATTATTTTATATTTAAGCAAAATTGTTTCTACCCTGCAATTCATAAATATTGATGAAATATGGCAATTAAGTATGTGGATATCTAGCATTAGGTAAATAAACAATCCAATTTTTGTTAATAAGCTTGTCCAAATTTAGAAAACACTGAGTCATTAAAATCCCAAAAGATTCTAATCTTGAAAAAAAAATGTGTGGAAAAATTGTCATACAGACATCCATACACCCACATGTGCACACATGCACAAACACACTGATTTGCAAACATCATTTTTGAGGTAAAAAATAAATTGAAATCCCCTATAAATTATGACAAATTTCAACAAGAAAGTTATATTTTAGCTGGGGAAAAAACTTTTGAAATAAATGATTTGTTTTTCAAAGGTTATTGTCTGAGGGTAGAAGACAAAATTATTTGTTTTTCAAAGGTTATTATCTGAGGGTAGAAGACAATGTAAGCAGAAAACTTTTTCTCCTGCATTGAGAATGTCTTTATTCGAATGAATAATTCATGTAAATAGGCTCAGTTATTATACTAGTGGCTTCTAATAATCTAGGAAATACCTAGTATATGAATATCACAGGAACTAATTCTATGATTGTTAACATGGTATTTATTTGCTCAAATATTTGCTCAAACATATTCATGCATCCAGAAATAGTTTACATTTACTAATTTCAAAAGACATTTATTTATTTATTTATTTATTTATTACCAAAAGACTTTTTAGAATAGGATAAAGGAATTTCTTTTGGCAACTTTTGTAAGATTTATAAATGTAATGCCTTGTTTATTAATAAGCATATTATCAAACTAATATAAAAATTTCAACCCTTTTATTTGAAGGAATATCCAGTTCTTTTTCAAAAAATATAAGACAGAATATAGTGTTTTCAGCCTTGATATTTTAAGCTAGATTTTTAATCAATAGCTTAATAGCTCTTAGTCCCTAAGTGAGAGCTCATATTTAACCAATCTGATCAGTACAGAACACTCAGATCTGTGGAATCGGAGCCATCACATTTATTGGAAACCAGGACATAGAACTAGAACAAGGGACACATTCATCACTCAAAACTATTCATCTCTAGAGACTGAAATTTTACAAATGAGTTACACTTTGCCTGTTAATACTTAAGGTTAAATAAATAAAAATTTTAAACTACAGTGAATTTTGTCTGTCAAATATACCTGACATGTCACAGGAACATCTTTTACTCAAACCATGTAAAATATTAATAAATTCCCTCTGTAATGCAAATAAAATACTAAAACAGATAAAAATTTAGGGGCATAAGTTTTAAATACACAAGACATAGTTTTTAACAAATTTTTGAATTATGAGCTATTGTTTTTTAAGGAAACACTGAAGGTAATATTTGTTAAGATGGACAAAGTTTTCAAGATTTTTCTAAATAATTAAATATAGTCAGATATGTCAATAACACTTTTTCATAGAAAGTTGAGTCTCTGCCATAGAAGTAAGTTACATGAAAGCAACATTCAGATATTTGAAATTACTTTATGATAATGGCTTTGGAAATGTTGGGTTAACTCTCTAGTTTTTCCCATGGTTTTTAGGAAAAAAAATAAAGTAAAAGTAGACATAGTGTTTTGGAAATATTAATTGTTAGTAAACTGTGCATTTTTAAGTATTATCTGGATATTTCTTATGATCCTTACATGCTTCATTTAGTTATAAGGTCTTGATATGAAATGGAGTAAAATATAGTATATTACTGGTATCTTAAACTCAACAGTTATTAGTTTCATGCAATTTAATTAATTGGAAAATATTAACCTATTTTAAAGTAGCTAGCATACATCCTAGGGTAGAGTGGAGTAGTGTGAAGTGACACCATCACTTATGTAACAGAACACTTATGGACATTTGCCCTTTGTCCCCCTCACTGCTCCTTATTGAACCCTTGTGTTTCTGGCACCCATGGAATACCTCCTGTTCTTGGCCCACCTCATAGGATTAAATCTTGGATACAGCTGTCCACTAATCCCTTGTGGATTTTACTTTACTATATTGAAAACCTTTCAAGACCAGTCCAATTTAATATCTAAGGTAATCTTGCAGTTTTCTGCTAATATTGATGCAGTGCTTCTGAGAAGAAGTATTCACTAATTTCTAAGACTATCCTCTTAGATTCAGTGCAATAGAAATAAAAGTTATTTCCAGAGTAACATCTGTGCAGCATACACAAGTCATCTATAGGGCAATATATACCTAGATATTATAATAGTCATGCATTTCCATGTTTTCATTACAGGTGATAGAAATGACAGACAGCTTGGTCTCTAGGATTTATTAGTTTCATGTGGTTAGAGACTCAAAAACAATTTATGTCTTAAACATGCATTTATGTATTTTCCGCATATAACATGTTTTTACTTTATTTCAGTACAATTTTCAACACACAATTTATTGTTTTACAAGATACTTAAATGTGTGAAATAAAATTTCTATGGACTGCTTGCAAGCTGCAAATTTAAGTAAAATGCTTACATTCTTAAATAAGAACAAAAATGTGGTAAAATAAACTGTGGGTGTGTGTTCCTGCTCTTCTTGCAATCTCACTTGGGATTCACTATGCCTTTTCTTTATTGTGTCTGTCCTTATTTTCTTCATTATTTCTCTTGGTCTTTTACTCCTCTTACAATCCCATCCTGCTGGTATTTGTCATGAGTCCATTTTGGACTGCTACCTGATTTTTTTAAATTAAAGTACCCTCTGCCATGTTGAAAAGTACCTGTCTCTTCCTTTTCTGGGCCAATAATCCATCATCATGTGTCTTCATGACAGAAGTACTCTGACTCTTTGGAGAATATTCTGGACTATATTCCTCTTTGTTCAGTCTCTTTTGAAAAGTAGTATTTCTGGTGTGGGGACCAGTATTTGTTGAAAGTATGTATTCTAACCATACTTTAAAAAGTGAACAGAAAAAATGTATGATGATGATGATGTTAATAGTTACCCTGAAGGGTGATTATAGGGAAACTCCTGGGCTGGCCTAGAAGAGAAGGGATTTGGGCCTAAATCATCTGGCTTTACCACTTTTGCTGATCTTTCATTTTAGCTTTCAAACTCATTAAAAGATAGGACTAGATGAACTCTAATGTTACTTAGATTAAAAAATCTGGGGGCTTCCCTGGTGGCTCAGTGGTTGAGAGTCCGCCTGCCGATGCAGGGGACACGGGTTCGTGCCCCGGTCCGGGAGGATCCCACATGCCGCGGAGCGGCTGGGCCCGTGACCCATGGCCACTGAGCCTGCGCGTCCAGAGCCTGTGCTCTGCAACGGGAGAGGCCACAACAGTGAGAGGCACGTGTATCGCAAAAAAAAAAAAAAAAAAAATCTGATAATTGGATTCTTAAAAGTGTACAAGTAATTTAAAAAACAGTGTAAATAAGGAAAAACAAACAAAACAAGCAACAGTATACTACCTTTAGGGTATGCTCAACACATGGGTCTTTATTCTGATAGTGTAACATTCCAACTTTGTATCTGTGACTTGATTGCTTATTTCTGCCTAGAGAGCTTCTGATTTTGTGTTCTGTGGTAATGTCTTTCCCAAAGGTAGAGTTCAATTGTACCTTATTATTGTCTGTGATTTCCAAACTCACCTCCAGACTAGTAATTACCATTGTTCCCTGCACAGCATCCACATAAAGAAAATACTTCCTATCACTATTGCTGAATACACTGCTCTTTGTCCCTTTGGGAAGGAAGAGACTGGCAAGTTTTGCTTTTTTTTCCCTTTACTTATAAAAGTAAATCTAAATCACAAGCCAAAATAGCTTTCACTGGAAGTTTTATAACATTAAAGGACTCTGGGCATTTATTTCAATTAGCTCCAGAGTAAATAATTTTTATCTACCTACCACTCTCTATTTTATAATTAAAATATTCTACTAAAAAGAGTATAAATATGAATATTTAAATGCAAGACAAATATTATGGAAACCAATTATTTTACTTTAATTAACCTTTTAATGGAACAAATGTTTCAATGTTTATGTTAAATGTAACATATTAAAAGTTCAAAAGATACTTATTAATAACAACTTCATACTCCAGTCTGGGATTTAGTAAGAATACAAATATAAATATAAACAATGATGTTCTCTGAACCAGAAGCTTAAAGCCTAACAGAGGATTCAGACAAGCAGAAGTAGCTTTCTTAGAAGTGATAAGTGTAGTTAATAGAGATAGATAAAAAGAGCAATAGGATCACTAAGTATCAGAAATTAATTATGGATATCAAAATACATAATAGCTACTGTGAATCTTGAAAGAAGGCAAGGGAGTTAATCAGGCATAAAAGAGCTGATAATTAAGGTGCTCCAAACCTAGAAATGGTAAACAAGCAATGTAATTATGTGTGGTCTCTGTTGAAGAAATGGAGGGTCTGTAGGATACCAAAGCCAGGGGGAACCACTGAAGGATGGAAAAATGACATGGTAGCTTGCAGGAGGAAACCACAACTCAAAAACACATGCAGGGCAATACTGCTAGGGAAGTGATGCAGGAGAAGGTTTAGGGTGAGAAATGGTGGATGCCGGGCAAAGAAAGGGGCCCAGAGACAGGGGCTACAATTAGGTCAGGAAAGTGATCCCCCCAAACCCTCCCAGTTTGGGGACAGGCAGCAGCCAGCAAGGGTGTGTGCCTCCAGGTAGGGGTAGAGGGTTTGCAGACTCAGTGGGGAGAAGCAGAGTTACATCCCTTGGGGTTGGTAGTAAGTGGAAGAGGAAAAATCACCCAACCTGGGGAAATTATCTCCTCGTCATGCACAGAAAACAGCCTTCTCCTGCCCACCTCAAACTAAACAAGTGACTATCTCCTACCAGCTATTCTCACTTGAGGCTAGGAAGTTTCAAAATGTCAAGGAATTTTTGAAATATCTTGAGGAAATCCCCAACAAAAGTCCTGGGACACTTCCACTAATGTCATGTGTCATTTTTTTTCCTCTCTCAAATTATGCATATGAATTAACAGACAATACTTAGTATGTATTGTTTTTCCTATTACTCCCTCCCAAGTCAGTGTAACATACTGGTTAACAATGTGAATCTGGAGTCTGACATATTTAGATGTAAAATTTCACATTGTTTTTTCCCTAGCTAAACAACTTTAGATGACTACTCACCTATTCTCCATTTCACCGACTCTGAAAGGAGAATAATGATAACTAGCTTGCCAATCTGTCATGGCTTCTACATAAGATAATGAATTTAATGCAGTATGTCTTCCATGTCTTCGATGCATAATAAATGATAAACATTGCTGCTATCAGAATCCATTCTTCATTAACAATTTTTGAAGACCAACTTTTTAGAGGAGACTCTGCATCCACACTTTTAAATTCTATTTTTAACTAGATGGTGGTGATAGTATATAACTGCTTTAATTGACTATTTCCAAACTGGATCACTAACAAAAAAGTCAGATGATTTAATCACCACAGGATAAAATGATGGAAGAAAACCAATGGGATTACAACTCCATAGCAAACACTTAAGGAACTCTCAAAAAAAAAAAAAAGTAAACATTTAATATGTAACTAATCCCCAAAGTATCCACTGCTTTCTTTTAAATTTCTTCAGAAACTTTTATATTTATATTTTCCATAGAGAAGTTACTTATAAATTCTTTAAGTAAAGTTACTTTTAATTGATACGAATGAAGATTTTCATTCTTGTGTGTGTGTGTGTGTTGGCTCTGTCTCTGAATAGGATCAGCATTCCCTGAGGATGCAGATTTTGTCACGATGATGTATGTGTAAGACACATTTGCCTCACCCTGAGTCTGCCAAACATAGTGCTTTACAGAAAGTAGACATTTGATAAATACTTGTTACAAAGTGTTTTTGAGCCCAACCAGTCAAGGACCTGTGGTTTGTTTGTATTTGTTGGTTTTAACTATACCTGGATGCTTGAGAGACATGTTCTTGCTACAGGCTGGCTCTTAATTTTGATTTTCCTTTATTCAAAAAACAGAGTGCGAGCTCTACTGAACAACTTTGCTAAAAAGTGTATATTGATGAGCTGTGTTCTCACCCTCTTATACCAAAATCTATTATTTGAACAAAAGGATTCTATACCCAAGGAATAATTTTATGTGTACCCAGGACTTAAAATGATCACCCCTCTGCTGACACTTTTTTAAATATTAGGGAATATATATATATATATATATATATTCCTTAAGCTTATATTACATACCTCAAGTCTTTGACAACTGGTGGACTTTGCAATCTCTGTCTGCAAACATTTTCTTCTGTCTTTCCATGGCAACCCCAGACTGTACTATAGTATTATCTTTTCAAGACAGTCTTTCCTGACTTCTCTTCAGACTAAGCCCTGAAGCTCCTCTATCACCATATCATTAACAGCAAAGTACGCATCAAACAGTACTGCACAACGATATTTATTCCTATATACCTCCTATTAATCAGATAGTTCCTGAGAGTGATACCATTAGACAGTAGAATTAAATGATTTCAATGTATCATATGGTCTCTTTTTGTAATTTTTCATTATCTTTTTATTCATCAATTTACATACACTTTACTCCATTATACATAAACCTTAAATTTGAGGATCATTGCCCCTGAGAAAAGAGAAGACAAAAGAATTTGGGGAAAACAGAGATTACAACATTGGTTTTAAGCTGAAAAGCAGCTTTAAAAGTCAGATTCCCGGAGCTCCGTGTGTAAAAAGTTTCAGAGTCATCATTCCTGTAATTACCATAAGAAAAAGCCAGATGCACTGAAAATCAATAACTTTTCTTGGACCCATCAGGAGAACTGAGTTTATAGAGCAAACTGCCAAAATCTGTAGAGACACAGCCAAAATGTGCTTACCTGGAGCAGAAGCTTCTGGAGACAAATGGAAGGGACTCTCTGGTGGCGATTCGGATGAATTGCTAGAGGCTGTGTGGACTGGCGTGAGAGGGAGGAACTCCTGAGACCACAGTCTGGAGGGGCTCTCGCACATTCACGGGCTTGGCCTTCAGCAGCTCCTACACGTTCTCACAGTCAAGATCCAAGAAAGACCCCTCACGCCACGACAGGGAAAATGGAGGAATAATCATTGTGAAATATGCACAGAGCCTCCTCCATAAAAAAAAGCCTATTTCGCAAGGAAAAGGCATTACCAGAGTATGATTCCAGCCCCCTTTAACTTTCCTTTTTCACCTAAGTGGGGGAGGGATCATCAACAAGGGTAAGAAATTCGAGTGGCTAGGTTGGGAATGCAACAGACAGAGAGGGAAATAGGGCCAGAGGTAAAAAGCTACATGACGGAGAAATGCAGGTAAAGGTCACATTCCTAAGATGCAGGACTCCTAAAAGGCTATTTAGGAAATTATAGAATGACCCCATAGTTCCACACCTTACGTCCCCATCCACAGTTGTTCAACAGATCATTTAGGAGAGCCCAAAGTCAAAAGAAAAGACAAAAGCAAGGATTCTGAATGAATGTGAAGCTTCTGGAACTTACGGCTACAGTGAACATTCAAAGCAGTACAACCCCTTGTGCAGGGTTCAAGGAATTCTGGAGCTGATCAGTGAAAAAGTTATGACCACAAGAGGCAGCAACACACAAAGGGTGTTACTGGGCTGCACCTGGATATTGTTGCACAAGAGGAGAAGCTCTCACAGTCTGAGTCTCTTCAGTATGAGACAAAATGGACCAGGGGCCACCTCCAGAAGTGGAGGGGAGCAAGGGACCTCCTTGGAGAAGAGGGGGTCAAAGAGGGGGCTTACATGTCAGGGTGATGTTGCTCAGTAGCATGGTGGGGTGTCTGTGTTTGCGGGGCCATAGCAGCTTATGGTCTTACACCCCCAAGGCTCTGTCTTATCAGTGGCCGGTGGATGCTGGGTGAGGTCTTGTGGGGTATGCAAAGCAGTCAGGCCCTAAATGACTAAAATATCTAGTTGTCTAGGCCATTTTAAAACTGAATGGATATTATGATTTCTAAAAGAGTTGTGGAAAGCTCTATACCCAGGAGGGAATATATTATATAAGAGGTAAAGCAAAACAAAACAGGGAATTCACTACTGGTTTACATCTCGAATACTGAGGTTTTTAACTGGTCTGGCATTTTTCTTTTACCTTTCAGAATCTTTTGATAGATGTCTTATGTGTTTCGTCTTGGGTTCTGAGGTGTAATTCACAGAACAGAATAGAATGAAGTAAGTTTTCTCCACTTTGCCCATAACGGATGTTATTTTAACATATTAAAAATTGTTAAAACTTAGTATTTTTTTTACCACTTCATCAACAATGCAGGGATCTTAAGGCATGTCAATGCTATTTGTCACCCTCCAATTTTTTTCTACTATTTTTATTTATTTTCAATCTATTGCTACCTAAAGTTTTTCAGTGCATTCTTCTTATTATTTACACATGACATTTATTTAGAGTTCCTCATATTTTTATCCTTTTTGATGTGTCTCTTTACTATATGCATTTCCTTAAAGTCATACAGGTGATTTTCACTGTGCCTTAATAAGCCCATTTTACATTCCTCTTACTATGGCTTGTTTGTGAGAAATACACTTTGTGTTTATTTCTCTGAATATTAACTTATTATGCTTTCATTTTTGAAGGATAGATTTGCTGAATTTTAGTTTGACACTGATTTACTTTCAACACCTTGAAAATGTCATTGAACTGTACGATAGCTTCTACAGTTCTAGGTATAGTGTTATCTTTCATCCTTACTGTCTCTCATTTGAAGATAATGTGTTTCTTTTTCCCCTGGTTCTTTTCAGTTTTTTCTTGGTCACAATTTTGAGAAGACTTACTAGAAAGTGCCTATGTGTAATTTTTATTTATATTTATCCTGAGGAAGCCTGTAATACTTTTTTTTTTTCGGTACGCGGGCCTCTCACTGTTGTGGCCTCTCCCATTGCGGAGCACAGGTTCCGGACGTGCAGGCTCAGTGGCCATGGCTCACGGGCCCAGCCACTCCACGGCATGTGGGATCTTCCCAGACCAGGGCACGAACCTGTGTCCCCTGCATTGGCAGGCGGACTCTCAACCACTGCGCCACCAGGGAAGCCCCTATAACACTTTTGAATCCATGGATTAAAGTCTTTCATATGCTCTAGAAAATTCCAGGAACTAACCCTTCAAATACTGTTTGTTCTCCATTCTCTCTTATTCTTCTAAGAGTATAACTCTGTATTTGTTACACGTTGATTCGTGCTGCATGTTCTATATTTCTCACTCCCTCTCTTGTCTTTTTTCTGGAAAATTTCTATAGATATGTTTTCAAGTCCAGTAACCCTCTCTTCAGCTATGTCTAAGATTCTGTTAAACCTATTTATTGAGTTTTTAATTTCACGTACTGTATTTTTCAGTTTGAGCACTTCCATTTGACTTTTATTCCTAAATCTACCTGAAATATTAGACACCATTCTCTATTTTCCTGAACATATTTACCATGTTTTATTTTAAATCTATATCTAATAACTAGTAGCTGGAATCTCCAGTGACTGTGCCTATGGACTGCTTTTTAAAAATAATTTAATCTTTAGTCATCTCATCTTGTCATACAATGTTACTGGTAGTTTTCTTTGATTCTATATTAGACTATGTGTATGAAAGAATATAGGCATAGTTTACGCTATGAAAAATGTTCTCCTGCAAACCAGATTTTTTGTTTGTTTCTGTCAGGGATTAGGCTAGTTATAGATCACCTTAATCCAATCACAGATTGGGGTGATTTAAGGCTGCTTTGCAAACTTTGTTAAGTCTGGTCTATTTCTGACTTTCTAGTTCAAAATCACTGCTTGTATGTAATGGTGAGTAGCTTCCATCTGATAAGGCCACATCTATTCTCTTGGAATAGTGTGGCTTCAGTTTATGTACAAAATTAATATAGCATTCTCTGCAACATTTTGTAATTAGTTTTTGGACTCCGGAGAATACACCAGAATTTATTGATTTAGAATTCGAATGACATCCTTAAATTTGTATTCTATACAATTTAGATAAAAGTAATCTAGTGAATTTTAAATGAGCTGACTAAATCTTACAGACAACCTGAGGAAGCAGGGCTCCCACTCAAAATTTGGTTAAGATGCCCAGATTGATGAAGCCACACATAGACCAAGCGTATAAAAACTTTTGTTACGTACATAGTGAGGCTTCTGGGGAAAACAGGGCAGGTCCCCCAAGCTTGTCTGAAAATAGCTTGGAAGAGAAGAGGAGGAGAACAAGTTTGGGATTTTTACTGTGATGAGAGGATGGGGCTGGGATAAGAGGTCCCTCCCAGGGAAAGAGGTTTGCAGTTTGAATCTGTCACTGAAGCCAGAGGACCCAGCACTCAGGCTCTCTTGTGCTTGCCCAGACGTAGGGCACAAAAGGAAGAGGGAGGCGTGAGGCTTAAAAATCTTTCATGCATCAAACTGCAAACAATAAAGTGAGACCTTTTACCACACTGAGACACAATAAAAAATTTACCCTTAAGAAGACTGTAAAAGAAAGAAAAAAATAATTAAGTTACCATCTCAAATAACCTGCTTCTTCCTCCTTTTCCTTTCTTCTTTTACTTTCACTCCCACAGCCTTTAGTTTCAGCCATGACTCTCCAGTCTCTTGCAAATAAAAATGATACTCTGAGTAATGAATCATCTTTTAGTTGCTTTGAGTTTCTTGCCAGCTTAGGGGGGATATTCAGGTTTACGTAGTGCAGCCTTTCATCATAAGCCTTGAGGTGAGTGTGTGGAGGCAGGGTGAAGAAAGAATCTATGGGTGAATGACAGTTACCATAGCTGGTAAAGCTCATAAGCTAGGAAGGCAGTATTTGCCGCTACCTGGCAAGAGACTCAAAGCACTGTTTTTTATATAGCTAAACCTAGTGCCCTTTGGGTAATGTCTTACTTGGATAAAAGAAAATGCTTTGAGCTATGCAACTGCAAAACAATTCATCAGTCATCTTTTAATAGATCTCCTATGGTATTTTAAAAATGCATGCATTTTGATAAACGCATTTTGAGGAAATGAAAAACATTTGTAACAGAAACTGCTTTCTTTTAACATTTGCATGAAGGCATCTTGTTATATTAAAATTTTCATTTCTTGTATGCCTGTTGAGACTCAGGCTCATTCAATGTTTGTGAGTATGTATACAGAGGGGTAAAGGGAGACAGGATTTTTAAAAATATGTATGGAAGGGAATATTTATGCAGATTTTTATGAACAGATCGCTATCCCAAAGGGAAGGCTGAGAATGGGTCGAAATATAGGTTTTATAGTGGTAATGCTTTCAAGGAGACTGATAGCATATTATTTCCTTTTCCATTCTTAGAGGGCAGAGGTGGCTGCCTTATTTATTTAGTTACTTGTGGTTAGTTAGGGGATGGAGAGCAGAGGCATAACTGAATCGAATTTGCTTGGTTGTTCCTGTTGTTTCACTCCAGAATCTCATTTTGTCTGGTATTTCAGCATGGTGAAATAGAAACAGGGCATTTCTGTTCCATGTGAGATGAGTAGCTAATTGTTTTATATGCTGATCAGAGGGAGAAGAATGGGTTTGGGAGAAGTGGGACACGTTATACGGACTGGAGAACTTTTCACTTCGTAGGAAATTTATTGAAATCATTTCTTATCCCTAGATGAGCTTGGGACTTTTGAACCTCATATTTTTTTTTCTAATTGCAATGTTATAAATAACCTCAAACCACTTTTTTTTCATTTCTGTTGATACATTTTGCAAAGTACCCAAAAGTAAAAGGGAAATGAGAAAAGATAAAGAAGTCCCATAAGTAGATAGTTAACAATGTATTTACTTCTGATGTAGTGTGTGTCTTGGGTAGAAGGCAGGTTATGATAAGGGAGATAAAGGGGCTTGTGAAATAAGCTTAGCATTCTTCCTAACTTTGGAAGAAAAGTACTCAAAATGTTTCAATTATCATCCACTCATTGTATTAAACAATCCAAAATACAGGGACTAAATGTATCTAGAGTAGTTTTCACCCAATAAAAAACCATCAATCCCAAACTGCCATGTCCACCTCTTGCAACTACCCTGCTCCACAATGAGTTAGAGCATGGAAAGCCTTAACGCAGATGCACGTAACTGGAAGCTAACCTGAAGGGAAAGCTCTTGAATCTGGAAAATGAAATAGTAAACTCAAAAGTAACTTGTCTTTTAACCTTAACAGAACAATTGAATGGTCAGATGCATGCTAACAGGTTAAAACTCAAGAGATTGAACATGAGGTTGTGGGAAGATTGTGTGTAGAAAGTTAATAGACAATTGGAAAAACATTTAAACATAATAAAATTACAGGTGTTCAAATGCTTATGGGATTCCTAGTGCATTTATTGATATTAACAACATGTTCTCATTTGGGGTACCATAATGAGAAACACTATCAGTCTTATAAAATATATGGTGACTTCCATGTTTTTGGTCACATTCTTTGGTTATTTCTATTTTTGTCACATTTTCTCTGATTTCTCTTTCCTTTAAATGTTTTTTTTTTCATTGAGGACGTTAAAATATGAACCTCATTAGAGGTACATCTAAATCCTATCTATTTTTCACTTTAGGTAAGCATGTTCTCTGTAACAATTTGTATGTTGAAAATCTTGTGCCTCTGTGCATTTATTCTTATGACAATTTTGATATTTAAATTTTACTTATTAATTACCTTTAAGACTAAAGCTCATACTATTAACATAATATTTGCACATATTGGAGGAGTGACATCAGACAAAAAAAATGCCCTTTCTCTGATTACAACATTCTGTATTGTGTAAGACAAAATGAAATTTTCTATTCATATTAGTTTTGAGCTATTCCAAATAGATCTTAATTTCATGAAAGACCCATTCATGAATTTCAAAATGGATGAATTTTCAAATTATTTACTCACCAATTGAGTAAATAATTGTCATTCCTAAGAGAAAAGTGGAAGGCCATTGCCTTATATTGTATTTTCTTTGCTAATAGTTTGACAACTGTAATTGGAAGGAACAGCTTGTGATGTTTTCCAAATATATGCTCAGAAAGATAAGGTTAAAATTTAAAGATACCTGATAGAAAGGTCCATAAAAGGACAAATCTTTGTATTTTATGAGACAACTCAACCCTCTTTCTAGAATCAGTTCCAGTAGGTTAACTTTTCACTCTCATGCACATTTGAAACTGGCTTTTCAAGACCAAAATGTTTGTACCTGTTCTCAATATATTTGTAGCACAAACTTCCATGAACTGGTGTGCTCCATATGTTATACATAATAATACAATGCAATTATGTGATAGTATTTTTTCTTGACTGTTAGAGATGTTTGTTTAAAGCCTATGTACACGTGTGTTATGTTTATTTATTAAAATAGAACAGCGATTAAATCTTTTAAAAATGCATTAAGATAATGGTAATAGTCTCATGGATCTCACTAAACAGATAGATTCAAAGACTACTGGTCTATTTTAAACTTCCTTCAATTTACTATGTATTGTACTATCTGTTTATAAAATACTGGATTTAAACATATAACCTGAACACAAGTTGAGATATATTACTTCCCTGTTTATGAACATTAATTTTTGTTAATGCTCAGAAGCCTGATTCATAGGTTCCATGACATATGGAATTAAGCATTGGATCTCTGTGTGGAATAAAGAATGGGAAAGATGTTTCAAACCATTATAATTTCAAAGACCTGAAGTAAGCTTTCCAGCTTCTTCAAACATTTAACATATTTCAAGTGTAAACACACCCCCCCCATCTATTCAATTCTTTTCATCCGCTTAGTCAACCAATGCTGCTTAAGAATACACTGTGGTCAAAGTGCTTTGCTAAGGACCAAGGGAATAAAATGATGAAAAATTCAAAGGCTACCCTCCTAAAGATAGCAATCTAGGGCAGATAATAGAAAAATGTACAAAAGTAACTGTAAGATAGACTGCGATATGTGATGCAAGGAAGGTAGAAAGCGATGGAATTCAGAGACGTGAACGGTCATTCCTGTCTTTTGCATTCTTGGAGGAATGCTGTCTTAGAGATGATGC
Source organism: Mesoplodon bidens (assembly GCF_964165515.1). NCBI lineage: Eukaryota > Metazoa > Chordata > Mammalia > Artiodactyla > Ziphiidae > Mesoplodon > Mesoplodon bidens. The sequence continues at coordinate 83,878,380 of NC_138169.1, read as the reverse complement.
TTAGATCTGTGTGCAGTACTGATCCACTTTGTGTGGCAGGCTCATCTTAGCCTCGGAGATGTTGTGAGTGGAGGCTGTGAGGCTGTGTTTCTCTTCCATCTCTATCTTGCTTTCCTCTGATTTTCTTCTCTGTTAATATTTGTATGCCTATAACTCCACTCCTTATTTTTATACCCACCTAGTTTATATTTTTCTCATTTATTTGCATAATTTATATTAATACTGCATCTGTTTTACTGTGCATATAACAGAAAATGTCAATGAAGTGATTTTGCTACTAATGATCACAAGTTACCTAAGCACCGATTTTAAAATACACTTTGCCAAATATCCATTTAATTTTAATTACTAGGTTCAAAGGAAACCTATTTATGAGTTTTATGTTCAATCACCATGTAGTAGTTTAATTTAAGATAAACTTGACTCAAAAAGACATACAATCAAAATTTTACATTTCTCTCTATACAGGGCTTTAGCCTTAACATTTATGTACTTTGCCTTAGAAAATGAAAATACCATTTTCCATACAAACTAGAAATGTCAAACATTTAATAATCCCCTTCTGCTGTTATTTTCTTTAGGAAACATTTTACGTTTAGGTATTTCACGTGATCACAATGTATTCATACTGAGATACGTCTTCCTTGGCTCTTCTCTATAATAGATTTCATGAAAAACACACTTTTTTCCAGATGTTGGAGGAACTCAAACTCGATAAGCAAGATAGCTGCCCCCTCCCCTTGACAAGTCCTGTCAACCATTCAGAATAAAGGCAAACTCCAAGGGGCAGAAGAAAAAAAAAAAAAAAAGCCCTCACCATGTCCTCATAGTCCTCTGCCTCTGGGATCACTGACATGGTCATACTTGGTAGCGTTTATTACTTGTAGCAAAGCTTAAAGAACTCTTTCCTGAAAACTACTGTAATCTCAATGGCCATCAACTCCTGTGGAGTCCCCAGTCAGTCCTGCCTGCATCACAGGTAACACGACAGCATGCAGCATCTCAGAGGGAAATGTCTGTTACCTTCATCATCAAGAACTAAAAAGTCTCCACGAGTTCTTGGTCCAAAACAATTTCCACCAAATGTTGGAGGAACTTTCTGACCAGTAAATAAAGCAAAAGAGATATAAATTTACTGAATACAACGTGCAACATTTTTAAAGCCCTGTCTCAATCTTCAGAAGCCTTGCAAACATTATAACAATACTTGAGACATTTATTAAAACATTTTCTCCAAAGTGGTGTCATATCTAAGGATACCCTTGAAGCATTTGCCACAGAATTCTATTTGTGAACATAAAATGTACATATTTGCTAAGCACCTAACAATATAGCTAAAATTTTGCTAATTCCTTTAACACATCATATCTCAGGTAAGTCCTCACACCCGTCATTTATGCATTAATATTTGCTTCTTTGTATAAATTAGACAGTTGAAGTTTAACAGTATTTTAAAAAATTGTTGAGTGTCCCCAAAATGGTAAGTTGCAGAACTCAAACTGGAATCCAGTTTTAGCCACTAGAATATATTTTCTGTCAATTTAATCAAGCATCCATAATTAATTTTTTCTTGACTCTGTAAATATTCATTTCTAGCCAATGAACAGGTATTTCAGGAATATAGCTTTTTTTCAGGAACGTATTTTAATGCATTTTAGCATTATATAAGCTTCAGTGGTTTTATGTATATACATACACATTCACACGTGTCTAAATAAAGTGTCTCGATAGGAGTTTTGCAAGCATTGCATTATTGGTAAGCAAATGATACAGCGAGGACAAACTTATGATTTATCATTAAATGACAATTAAGTTATTATATATTATAATTACCATTTTTTTACAATTTAGTTGTGTGATGGATAATTATATATATATATAATTATATATACATAATATACATATATAATTTTATATATATATATATATATATATATAATTAGACATATATATATATAATGACCAGATAGCTGGTAAAATTCTATTTCTGGATGTCTGTAAGGGTGTTTCTGGAAGAGGTTAGCATTTGAATCAGTAACTGAGTAAAGAAGATTCACTCTCACCAATGAACACAGCCCTCATCCATCTGTTGGAGACCCAGATGGAACAAAAAGGCAGTGGAAGGGGGCGGATCTCTCTCTCTCTTCTTGAGTTGGTATGTGCATTATTTCCTGCCCTGGAACTAGGAGCTCCTGGTTCTCAAGCCTCTGATTTGGACTGAATTATACCTCCACACCCCAAGGTCACCAGACTGCAGGTGGCAGAGGGTAGGACTTCTCAGCCTCCATAAAACATGAACCAATTCTGATAATAAATCTCCTCTTGTATGTATTTCTACATATCCTATTGGTTCTGTGTCTCTGGAGAACTCTGAGGAATACAAGCTGTTTGAAGTGTGGTCAAGTATTTTCATCTTTTTATCCCAAGTATTTAGAACAGTAATGGGAAACTTCTAGAACATCTTAATATTCAAAGCTACATAAATTGGCAAATTAAAAAATAAAATATTCACATAATCAATGAATTTTGATTAATTGATCAACTCATCAACAACCTGAAATGGTGTCAGTATTAAATGTAACCACAACCTTGTGAATAACAATGAATATTGCTGTGGATTTTTAAGATATTTTAGTGGCTTTATATCAACAACTTAAATGCCCTATTTTTTCTCAGAAATTCTATTCTTCAGAATTTATTCTTCAGAAATGTGTGCGTGTGCACATAAAATACATACAAAACTAGAAATTAGGAATCATACAAATAAGAAGAACCTCCAATAGAAAATACTAGGTATTTCAAAGGTGGCTTTGGCTCTGTCAAATTTGCCTTGGGTGAGCATTTTTTTCACCATTTTACTGTTTATCTTATTATGTAATCCAAATCCCCAGCCATGTATATGCAATAAAGACCTCATCTCAATCCCATGTCATCACAGTTGCTACTTTTAGTCTTCATTGGAAATAAAATGTTATTTTACTCTGCTGTATTACAAATATTGTTTGTTCAATTTTTAGTTTTGTTCTACCTTCATATTCTACCACTTATACCTCCGTAAATAATAAAAGTCAAATATGGCACACAGAACGTTATATGATTGGTCCCATTCTCTCTCGTTCTGTCTCTTTAACAGACACACACAGAGGATTGGTATGGTATGGCACAAAAACAGAAACACAGATCAATGGAACGGGATAAAAAGCCCAGAGATAAACCCACACACATATAGTCACCTTATCTTTGATAAAGGAAGCAAGAATATACAATGGAGAAAAGACAGCCTCTTCAATAAGTGGTGCTGAGAAAACTGGACAGCTACATGTAAAAGAATGAAATTAGAACACTCCCTAACACCATACACAAAAATAAGCTCAAAATGGATTAAAGACCTAAATGTAAGGCCAGACACTCTCAAACTCTTAGAGGAAAACATAGGCAGAACACTCTATGACATAAATCACAGCAAGATCCTTTTTGACCCACCTCTTAGAGAAATGGAAATAAAAACAAAAATAAACAAATGGGACCTCATGAAACTTCAAAGCTTTTGCACAGCAAAAGAAAACATAAACCAGACGAAAAGACAACCCTCAGAATGGGAGGAAATATTTGCAAATGAAGCAACTGACAAAGGATTAATCCCCAAAGTTTACAAGCAGCTCATGCAGCTCAATATCAAAAAAACAAACAACCCAATCCAAAAATGAGCTGAAGACCTAAATAGACAATTCTCCAAAGAAGATATACAGATTGCCAACAAACACATGTAAGGATGCTCAACATCACTAATCATCAGAGAAACACTAAGCTGTTTGATTTTAACAGGACAAGGGGACTGGTAAGCAAGGTGGCCCACGATCTGGCCTTGCTCCCTTGAAGCATCTATAGCAAGTTTTCTCAGCCCCAGCACATGGGGCACACTGAGTCTGAGATTTCTTTGTTGTATGGGGATGTCCTCTGCACTCTAAGATGTTTCGCATCATCCCCAGCTGCCACCCACTAAATGTCAACGCTCCATTTGTTACAGTCAGATATGTCTCCATTTTCTAAATGGTCCCTGGGGGTAAAATCATGCCCAGTTGAGAACCACTGGTCTAGAGAGATTATTTAATTATACATTAGATTGCTCCTCATTTGATATACTGGCCTGAGAACACGTTTGTTATTTGATTTTCTTAAACTATTAAAATTCTTAGCACTGAACTTGCTGCCTTCTATGGGAATGTGGTTAATATTAATGTTATTTTTATCAAGTCTACCAAAGTAAATTTTCTGAAAAAGAGTGGAAACAACATAAAACAAAAACAATAGCTCTGCCCTCCTACTGTTTTATTCATTTTTACCTTTCTAGTTTCAGTATTATTTTAAAATTACAAAATCAAACAATAACTCCAGTTAATGGAAAATAATAAATATATTCTGCCTTTTAAAATTAGTAAAATTATATTTATCTAATTGATTTATTAAAAATTTATTCTTTTTTTGTCGTCTTTCCTTAATCTGCTTTGAAATTGCAAATTTTAAATATTTAACACCTTTTTTTACAAGTTTTTTTAAATTTGGCTAGAGAATTTAATTGCAAATGGAGACCTTAAAACATAAATTATGAAAATTTTATTAAAGGGAAAAGCCATTTAGTTATTTAAATGAATAAATATAGCTCATTTGGCATCAATTATACTGCTTTATTTGTGACATCAGACAAGCCTGTTTAGAATTTCGTATTCCTAAACAGAGACGAATACAAGAGTTCTAATTCAAGACATCAATCACTGAAAATGAACATAACCTAATGTCAGTACTGACTCAGGCCATCAATTTATTGTTTTGTAAAAGCAATCAGCAAAGTATCAAGCAATAAAATGTATGAGATAAGTGCTTCTTCTGAGACAGCACTACCATTGATAATGATATACTGATGGGGAATAGCAACTCTTTTCCAGCATGCTATGCCTCTCACTTGTTAAAAGCCCTGTACTGTGCAACAGATATAAAATATGTTTCTTATTATTATGGACCAATCTAGTTTGCTTAATAGCTTTGGATGCCACATAGACTCGCTGTCTTATTTACTGAGGTTATATGTGGGCTCTTTTTATGTAGAGAAGTACAGCTGTGAACTGCTTTTCACTCAATTTCCCAAAGACAGAGAGTTAACTCACTGTTGTCTTTTACAGCGTCTTATTACAGCAAGAGCAGCATGTCTGGAGCAAATTTTGATGCTATTAAAATAGTGTCACTTCTGACTAAAAGGCCAAATATTTTACATTATGTTAACAACATGTGATTGGTCGTTCATAGATATCTAATAGGTGGTAGGTGCCTTTCTTCAGGTCTGTTTGCTTGTGCTAAAAGGCAAGAAATAGGGGAAAAGCACATTGTCCGGCCACCTGATCTTCACATATACACGATGGATGTGATTTGATAGCACAATGAACTCTTTAACCCTTATCTGCAATTTTCAGAGGGTCTAAAATTAACAATCTTTTCATATCATTTTTTCCCCCTGGAGAACCAGGAGCCTTAGGGAATGATAAGCTGGCACCAGTAAAGCACCACAAAAATGCTGTTTCTTTTTTAATAGAATCAAGAGTACCTTTTAAAAAGTTGGTGCTGCTTTCTTTCTAAAGATGCATAATCCATAACCTTGAAAACTGGTAGGATCAATACAATTCATTTTTACTACCTTATGTCATCAATAGATTTGATAACTTTTGTGCATTTAAATTTGACTTTTATAGTTTTAAAGTCCATAGAATGATATTTTAATGATTAATACTTCTTACTCGCAGAGAAAAACTTAACTGTTTATGAATATCCTGTAGAAAGTACTTATTGGCAGGTTTAACCCAAGTAGACAGCCCAGACATTTTATGTGAGCACATTTCAGGTTAGTTATAATGGCTGTTATTATAATTACTACAGTACTAACATTATTATTATTATTTTCGTATTTTTCCTCAGCTTCCACAAAACTGAAAGTTGCCAGTTTAGGAAGTCGAGGAGAACAAATAGCCTCTGTTAACAGAATGACTTCACAAGTAAGTATAATGGACAGGCATAGCAGAAGAACCATACAAATAAGGAAGCAATTTGGTCAAAGAGACTCTAAATTAACATCATACACAGACCTGTACTAACTGATTTTTAATCCATAGGCCCAGAAAGGGAATATTTACTGGACTTGTTACAGCAAAATATTTATAAGCAATATTTGTGAAACCATAAATATAAAAAACACTTGATATATTAGTCAAAATAGACTGGATTAGTCTAATATAATTGACAATTCCAAAATCTCAGTGGTTTAAAATAGGCGTGCATGCCATTTCAATGTCAAAATAGTTGTGATAAATGGAATGAATTTAATATGAATTCTTATTAAAAACTTTAAGAAAATTATGAATAGAAGGACTCTTCCTCAAACTGAGAAAGGGCATCTTCAACAATCCTACAGGTAAATAATACCTAATGGTTAAAGATAGAGTGTTGTTCACTTAAAACTAAGATTGGGATGTCCACAATTGTCACTGCTATTCTACACTGTATTGCCAAACAAAAAGCAAAGAAATAAGAATAAAAAAACATCTAGATCAAGAAGAAAATTTTTGTTCACTGACAACCTGTTCATATAGATCAAAAATATGATGGAATTTGCAATAAAACTACTATAACTAGTAAGTGAATCTATTAAGATTGCAGTGAATATAGCACAGTTTATATTTCTGTACATTAGCAACTCAACCAAATGTTGAAATAAAATTATCATTCACCATAGCATCAAAAATATGAAAATAGAGATGTCTCACAAATTATTCAAGAAAAATTTGTGACTGCTGAGAGAAATTGAAGGACTAATAAGTGTTGGAAGACTCACCACCATAAAAATATAAAATGTTTACCACATTGATCTATACTCTCAATGCATTAAAAATCCAGTAAGCTTTTTCTTTGGTAGAGATTGATATAATGATAAATAACAAAATGATACATTGAATTCTACCAAAATGGAAAATTTCTCTTCCTTGAAAGGCTCTATGAGTATAAAAAGATATAAAGAGATGTTTTACCTTGGAGGAAAGTGTATATCCCTCAAAAATCAACATAGATGAGGAAAATCCAATTAAATATAGACAAAAGATTTGGATAGATGCTTTCATGAAGAAGATAAGCACTCATGTGGCAGAGAAGAACATGAGTTGAGGTTTCACCTCATTAGTCGTAAGAGAAATCAAATTAAAACAATACAATGCGAATACAAACTTACTGAAATGGCTAAAAGTTAAAATACTGATCGTATGAAGTATTGGTAAAGAAATAAAGATACCGAAACTCTATTACTCTGCTCACAGGAGTAAGATTTCTCATCCACTTTGGAAAACAGTTTGCAATTGTGTAAAAAGTTAAGCGAACATCTCACATGTCATCCAGCCATTCACCTTCTAGATATTTATCAAAGAGAAAAGATACCATATATCTATAAAAGACTTAGACATAAATGTTTACTGCAGATTTATTTGTAATGGCCAAAAAACTCGAAACAACCCATATGTCCATGCAGATGAATGGCTAATCAATTCGTGATGTATCCATACAACGGAATATGGCTCCGCGATAAGAATCAATAACTGATAAATAATAATATATGAGTGAACTCCCAAATAATTGTATTGTGTAAAATGAAGAGGTCAGAACCTCGCAAGAAAGAGTGTACACTGTACCATTCTATTTATATAAAACACTAGAAAATACAAAATATAAAATAAAATAAAAGCAGACCAGTGGTTCCTGGGTTGTAGGGGGAGGGGTGGTGGGTGGAGACACGGATGACTTTATAAGAGGGACTAGGAATATCTGGGGGATGATGGATGTGTTCGCCCTTGACTGTGCTGATGCCTTTATTGGCTTTGTACATATTTCAGAACTTATCAAGCTATACAATGTAAATATGTGCATTTTGTTGTCTGACAATTATATCTCAATAAATATTTTTTAAAAAGCATATCAAGTTTGTAAAGTCTATTAGACATTGTATCCTTTTCACATATTATATATGTGGTGTTTTTACCCATTTATCCCTCTTTAATCAGAGAAATTGTACTTCTTAGCTACCCAGTATCAGCTAAGGTCATGTAATTTGCTTTGGCCCATGAAATTTGAAGAAAAATACACATCAATTCTGGTAGGAAGCTTAACTGAGTATTCTTTCCTTCCTCTCCAGTTGTGTTGATCATACCCATCACATCCTACCTACCACATGGATTTTTCCACTTGTTTCCTATGCCTGGAAAGCTCTCCCCTCCCTCTCCGTCTGGCTGATTTCTGCACTTCCTTAGGTGAGGATTTTGGTTTCATAGTCTCTCTCTTTTTTAAAATATATTTATTTATTTATTTATCTATTTATTTTTGGCTGCATTGGGTCTTCATTGCTGCCCATGGGCTTCCTCTAGTTGCCGCAAGCGGGGGCTACTCCTCATTGCGGTGCGCGGGCTTCTCATTGCAGTGGCTTCTCCTGTTGCAGAGCACGGGCTCTAGGTGCATGGGCTTCAGTAGTTGCAGCATGCGGGCTCAGTAGTTGTGGCTCATGGACTATAGAGTGCAGGGTAAGTAGTTGTGGAGCACGGGCTTAGTTGCTCCGCGGCATGTGGGATCTTCCTGGACCAGGGATTGAACCCGTTTCCCCTGCATGGGCAGGCGGATTCTTAACCACTGCGCCACCAGGAAGTCCCTCATAGTCTCTTTTTAGTGCAATTATTCTTGATTACTCTTTTTAAAATATCTACTGCTTCACCCTACATTTGTCCCCTGAACATAACATCTTATTCCCATCTTGTTCGCAGTCTTTATTTTCCCTCCACAGCACTTACAATACAGGCCACACTCTATTTTAATGAGTTGCTTATTTTCTTCTTCCTCTATTTGAGTACAGGAATTTTGTATTTCTGTTTGTGTGTTTTGTTTGTTCATCACTTTATCTCTTCTCATGGCTCAAACAGCTTCTGGCTCTGGATTTTTAGTAAACCTCTCAGGGTCTCTAGCTCAGACCCTGGGGAGAGACTGCTTGTTTTTGAGAATGGACTCTGAAACTTGCCTTTGCTCTGCCTTTGTGAGCAAGTTCATCTCTCTGGCCAAGTATGGAGATCTTGAAATCAACTCCCATATCACTCAATATGGCTGCATTTTCTTTTTGTTTTGTTTTGTTTTGTTTGCAGTACGCGGGCCTCTCACTGTTGTGGCCTCTCCCATTGCGGAGCACAGGCTCCGGACGCACAGGCTCAGCGGCCATGGCTCACGGGCCCAGACGCTCCGCGGCATGTGGGATCTTCCCGGACCGGGGCACGAACCCACGTCCCCGGCATCGGCAGGCAGACTCTCAACCACTGTGCCAACAGGGAAGCCCCGGTTGCATTTTCTTATTGTCATCATTATAATTTCATTTTAGCTTATAAACACCCTATCTGTAGAGTGATATTTCTCCTCCGAAATTTATGCACATTATGAGACTTTTAAATGGAAAATATCAAATCTGCTATTTCCATTCAGTCCCATGTGAAAGGTCCTGATCTATGTGAAGTTAGAGGATAACTCCTCTGTAAAATGGGATATGGCAATAGAGAGGGTGATGCGGTAATACTTCTAGGGCTGTGCCCTTAAGTTTTTCATCATTTATTGCAAACAGCATGATTCCCTTCAACGACCAGTATCTATCAATATCAATTGTGTTTCCAATTTTGGCCTGTATGTCTGTCAGTGATGAGCAACTACCCAAAGGACATGCTGTCAATCCAGCTTCTATAGATACAAATGTCTGTTAAGTCACTTTACTTTTCTTTTTTTCCCCCCTTTTTCTTTTTGATGTCTGAGTTACCCTGTAGATAAATTGCCTGCTATCATTTCTTTTTCTTTTTTTTTTTTAACTAAATCTCAATTGCAGTTGAGGCTGTGTATTGAATTTGGTGTTGAAGAACTTCCAAAGAGAGTGTTCATTACTTGTCCCCAATCTTCCACTCAGGTCATGATAGCAGCAAAATTAACTCTGGACTCCTTTTAAAGGTATGAATTTAGAACTCTGTGATACTGTCTGAGCTATGAAATTATCTGACAGAAAGGCTTCAGAATAAGTACAAAGTTTTAACCCCCAAATAGTCAGTGTGCTTGCAGGACACCTAACATGGCACCTCGTTTGTGAAATTTCTATGTGTCATGCTTGAACTGATAGCCCTGATGTCTTGAAATGGGCTTTTGCATTAAATAAGGAAAACTAAAAATCTATCTCACAATATATATGACCCAGACCTTTAAAAAGTATTCATTTGTATCAAATGCCTAAGATTGAATTTAAGGGCTTATAAACTGTATGAAAACATGTGATCTTTGTATCCAGAGTTCAAGGATTGTAGAACTGACAAATAGTGTGACCATATTTACTACTTTTCCCAGAACCATTGGGTTAGCCCATAAAAGTCCCATTTTCACATCTCTTGACATGGTGAAATTATTAAATAATGCCTCTGTTTCATTCTCTACAGTGTCCTTGTTTGGAAGTTAAATTATAGGGTCACCTGGGTTAACGTTTATTTATTCGTCCATCCCTGTATCCATCCATTTTTCCATTCTCTGAGTGAATTTTTGTTGAGTCAGATGAAGAGCACACATTCTCTGTTCTGGGGTCAGAGAGGTGACTGAAAGAAGCAGACACAGCTTCCTTGGTCTTTCAAGGAGTTTGGTTTTGAGTGTAGAGTTACCGACATTAAACACACAAGTAGAAAATAACAGTGAAATGATATGCCAAATATCAGAATATAGGAATGTGGGGGAAAGTTAATTTTAAGTATGGAAGGATGAGGAAAAGCCTCCACCAAGAAGTTGACATTCAGTAAAGATTCTTTCTGGTTAGAAAGAAAAGCCAGGACAGGTGCTCTAAGGTGAAAACAAGTTTGAAGTGGTGTTGGGAATAAGTTCAGTGTGGATGGGGTGTGCTGTGTGGGTTTGGGGAAAGGGTACAAAATTAGTTTAGGAATGTTCAGACGGGCCAGATCACATTTATAAAGCTAATATAAATTATTATTATTATTTTTTAAGAAACCAACAATATAAAACAAATACCACAAAAATGGGGCTCTGAGGGGCAAACAATTAATGACAAAAGATCTGGGACACACTTCCCCTTTTAAAGGTAATGATACAGTCCCAGAAAGAAGACACTGCTTATGGCAGAACAAGAACTAATTAGAATGTACCACCTATAACGTAGATGATCTAATGCTCTTTATTTTCACCTCAGTGCCTTCAAAGAGCACTTGATAATCTATGTTACGGAAGGTACATTCTAGTTAGTAACTGTCCTGCCATACGTAGCATCCCCTGACCTTGCTATGATCACTTATTTGTTCTTGGAGGTTTTTTTCCAATTGTATTTTATATTTACATGTTACAGCATCATGACAGTCATGTTATCTGAGACAATTTTATTTCTTCCTTCTCAATCTTTATGCCTTTTATTGCTTTTTCTTTTCTTAGTGCAATAGCTAGGACTTCTAGTACAATGCTGAAAGCAGGGGTGAAAGAGGATATCCTTGCCTTGTTCCTGATCTTAGTAGAATTTATCAGAATTAAGTATGATATTAGCTGTTGTTTTTTACTGAGTTAAGGAAGTGTGATTTTGAATGTGGGTTGGAATGTTGTCAAATTTATTTATTTTGTGTGTGTAAATGGGTGTTGGGTTTTATCAAATGAGTTTTCTGCACCTAAAGGTATGATCATGTGATTTTTCTCTTTCACCCTGTTGATATGATGTATTACATTAACTGATTTTCAAATGTTGAACTGGTCTTGCATACCTAGGATAAATCCCACTTGGTTATAGTATATTATTCTTTTTATATACTGTTGAATTTGATTTGCTAATATTTTTTGGAGAAACTTGAACTATTTATTACAAAGGAAATAGGCTAAGTATTACAACTGGACTTATGCTTTCTTTTTCTTAGGATTTTGATATTTATTGCTTCATTCTTTGAAGATACAATATTGCTCTTTGTACACTGACTAGCACACTGATTGGTATTCTCACACTGCCATCATTTTCTTTTTGCTTTTTTTCTCTTTCCTCTTCTTTTATCTTTTTTTGAAAATAGGGAGATAAGGAACATAATAAGAGAAATAGCTGATAAGATATATCTTTTAAGTGAATCTTTAAGATACATATAATGTTTGAAATTGTGTTATCCTTATCTTTGTAGTTTATTACCTATAAAGTTAACTACTGTCTAGGTTTTAACCATTTGCTTGAAATTTTTCTGTAACATTATCAATATGCTGATTCAGAACTTTACAACAGAAGACAATTCTACTGTCTTTAATTTGGTGGAATTCTCTATTTCATCATATTTTTATTGTATTATACAATACAATAACTATTAATTTCTTTCAGTCAGCTTTTAACTTTTCATATTTTTATCCCTTGCTATGATCTGATAATAAATATCAAAGTTTATCTTTTAGTTGGTCTATTAGGTTCCTTGATATTTCTAAAATCTTGATTAGATATGTAGTCTTATTTCTTTATTCTTAAAATGAATTATCATCAGAAGTTTCCCTTATTATACCCCTTATTATATGTTGTCTATCACCTGGTCTCTGATGCTCCTTTCACTGACATTGTGTTGTTATTAATTTATTATATTGAGCAAATCATTCAATATGAGAAATTATATTTTATTTTGTAATGAAAGATATCTTCTGTACATTATACCCATTTTGCTCTCATATTTGTAGTTGAACTTTTACAGGTGTGCCATGTTTTCCTATTCATTGGTTACATATTTAACATGAACATGTTTCCCACAAAATTTCTACCATTACATTACAGTTGACCTTTAAACAACACGAAGGTTAGGGGTGCCAACCCCCATGCAATAAAAAAACTGCATGTAAATTTTGATTCTCCCAAAACTTAACTACCAAGAGCCTACTGTGGACTAGCAGCCTCACCAATAACATAAACAGCCAATTAACACATATTTGGTATGTCATATGTATATCTACATATATTTTATGCATTCATGACAATACCTAACTTTTTCTTAAACACTGTGTTTAAGAAAACACACAGTGTTTCTTAAACACTCAGCTCCTACAGAGTGTTTTATTTTATTTATCTCTTTATCTGCCATCTAGTTAATCTCTAAGTCTAAAGATAATTCATTCTTGATGATTATGTTTATCTGCTCTTCCCTTTCATGCTTTCCTTCCAGCTGGGAAAAATAAAACAAGAACAAAATACTGAATTTTGTGGAATTTCCCTGTGTTGTGACTTAATTATAGAATCAACATCTTGCCTTAAGTAGGCTTCTGAGCCTTGGTCTTCCATTGGTATGGGAATGAGAATCCACTATTAGCTTAATTTTTTCTTTTTCAGTATACCTCACTCGTTTCACCAATAATATTTGATAATTCCCCAAACTAAACTATACTGATTTCTCCTGTTGACTCCACAGTATATCTTAAAGTTTTGAGTGTGGCATTATTCTTTGTCTTCATTTGATGAATTGATATTCTATATTTTTTATACCTTTTTTATCTGGTTACATCATTAAGTGTGAGGGGAGAAAAATCTGGGGCCTAGCTTAACATTGCCACCTTACAATAGAAGTCTCCTTAAATTGATTTAAAAAGTAAAGTTCTTTGCAAATATCTCCACATATAGTAATTTTGAAGTCAATATTTATCAGAAAAGTGCTAAAAATCCCAGAGTAAGTTAGACATTTGGAAACTGCATTAATTTTATTAAGCCACTAGAGTATAATGGTTAAATAATTAATGAAAAGCCTGAGGAATTATGAAGGTTTAAATTAAACTCTAGATTTTCTTAATAAACTATCGTCATAGGCATTTTGAAAACTTTACTATGTAAACTATATATATAAATTATATATAAATTAGTGATTTTGAAAGTTTTATTTCATAAACTATATATATATATATATAAACTAGATATAAATTAGTGATTTTGTAATAGATCGTTTACTGCATTACAAAAAATTCAAATCTGCTGATCACTTGTTATAAAACCTTAGTTTTTGAGCAGTTACTTGCTATTTTCATTTTCATAAACATAGCAATAGTGTATGAGAGTGTATTTACTTTAAGTGAGAAGGAGAAAATTAGTCATTGTTTCCTGACAATTACAATGACTGATTAAGTAATAGATATTGTTTGGCATCAATGAGCAATATGCTGTCAACAAGGGGATTTAGTAAGTTTTATTTGTTTATTTATTTATTTATTTACTTATAGTTTATAAAGTTTATAGTTATTTATAGTTTTATATAAATGGGCTTCGCTAAAGAGTTTTAGAAAAATTGCACAGTATGAAATATAAATGATAAATAAGGGGAGTAAATTGACTCTTACCTTAAGCCACAAGGTTGTAAGTAATGAAATTTATGCAAGATAGATACTACTTTACTTTCAAGAACCAGGGCAGGATAATGAAGACGCTGAGGTATGCATATCTCAGCCACTGTTCTACACCTTCCCTTCCCTCTCCTCCTTTGTCCCTTAAAGAAGAATTTAAATATTCATACTAAGTCATATCTCTAATGGGGGAACATGAGAAAGATGAATAAGACATTGCACCTGCACAAATAGGTCTTACAGATTAATATAGAGAGCATGTGGATAAAGATAAATGAAAATATGGTGTGGCCTTTCCCACCCTAGTGATGTGGACACAATTACCTTTGCTGATGATCTTTGCTTTTTCACGTGTAGGCAAGTTACTGTCTGGTTCCCTTGCTTTCAGCCTGAAGATCTTCTTTTATTATTTTTCATAAGGAGGGTCTGCTAGCAATGATTTTTCTCAGTTTTGTTTATCTTGGAATGTCTTTATTTTGCCTTCAAAAGTGAAGGTTCCCTTTTACATGGCATGTAATTTTTTCTTTTGTTGCTTTCGATAGTTTCTCTTTGTCTCTGGCTGGGACCATTTTTACTTTGAGGTATCTAGATGTGAATCTTTATTCTACTTGGAGTTGGTTGAGTTACTTAGATACATAGGTCAATGTATTTGATCAAATGCAGGAATCTCTGAGTCCTGTGAGAGGACTCAGAGTTGCTGAAAGGCCTGATGGGCAGGACAGATTCTAGGGTCTGCTTAAGAGCGCCAGTAGCAGGTATTTGTAACTGGAGGCAACAACTGTCCACGGGTTCAAGAAGTATTCAATACACGGTGGCTGAAAAGGCCTAAAGGAAACAGTGGACCCACAATGAGAGTCCAAAACCTAGATCAAAACTCACTTAGTAGAAACCAGAGCCCAGAAGACACCAAGCAGATCTGTGGCTCTCTCTCCGGGCTACATCATTGTCCCATTGGTGTCCTACGACACCCGTAATCTGAAGCCATAGCAGATCAAAAAAAGAGGAGAAAGAAATAATATAAAAGACTAAATTTTTTACACTAGAAAGATGGAGTTATCCTAAAGCGTGTAAAGTAGATATGGATACATATAGATATTTCATATAAATGAAGCATATGTGACAATATTATATATTCATCATCAAAAGTGACAATTTTAAAGAGAAAATACAATGGACAACTTAAGACCTCTGTCAGGTTAGGGTGTAGGAGCTTATGAGCAAGGATAAAACTGTCACTAGAAAATAAATAAGCTAGGTTTTCTTTGCATATCTGAATAGTAAAGTGTAACTACTTACATGTTTGTAACAGATACACAAGTATTAGTGAAGTAATCTCTAAAAATTTACTGAGGAATAGAAAAAAAGGAATAAAACTAAAAAAACGGAAGCTCTTAATGAAGTTTATGCACTGAAAGACTCAGTATTTAAAGAAACAAGTTCTCTCCAAAACAATTTATAAAGATCTTTCAATCCTGACCTAAATTTCAATACAATGGCTTTAAATTTAACCTGAAAAGTGAAAAATTGATAATTGTTAAGAATATATTGAAAAAAATGTACAGAGAACAAAGAAAAAATATTTGAAAATAAATTATATTTTATTTTAACATTTGAACATAATTTGCAAATAAATTGCAATGTCATTTAAAACATGACATGAGATTTAAAAATAAATTATAATATGTGATAAATTGAGCAGTATGTATTTACTTCAAAAGTAGACACCAAATCAAAGAAACTTAAAAATAAAAATAAAACAGAATATTACACAATAAAAGTTATCTTAAGGTATAAGAGAAAGCTGTTTACTGTTTTTTATTCTTGCTGTTTTGTTGTGAGACTACCTTATGAAAGAGGGTTTCAGGAAACCTTCCTATTTGTGGGTTAGACATCACTATAAGTACAAAATATAGTTATTTATATAGAATGCATTAGGATTTCTATAATATACCTATTTGACCTCTGTTTGCTGTGAAATATAGCAAAGTATTCATTTTTTAAATTTTTTACCTGATCATTATTAAACATCATAAGTCACTAAATGAATTAGAATCTCCCCTATTATATGGACAATATTGTTTCAGCCCATATCATAGACTGCTTTTCCTCTTATAATTAACATTTCCTATATTTTTATATTTCCATAAGAATGTCTTTTACAGAATGTTGAATTATAGACATGTCTTCTCATGTTTTAAAAAAGAAATAGAAATTAATATATTTGCCTCTATTTACTAGTTTTCTAAAGTAAAATTATTTAATAAATTCATCTAATTTTTGAGAAATAAAGGTATATATGTATACATATATACACATATATATCACATGTATACACACATGTATATTATATATATATTCATAACCATATATATATGTAGACTGAGAGAGAGAGATGCATCTGTAGATGAAGATAGAGAATTTTATAGAAGGCAGTTAGCAAATTTTTTTATGAGATGAGAAAGAAAGAGTGGATTTTTTTCCTCAGATTGGTAAATTTGCTTCCCATATGGAAACAAACATTTTTTAATATTGACTCAATTAGTTTTCTTCGTGCAAAGTGATTTCAATATTGCTTTCATTTTATTGTTATAGAGATACATTTTATTTATTTATTTATTTATTTATTTATTTATTTATTTATCGGTATGCGGGCCTCTCACTGTTGTGGCCTCTCCCGTTGCAGAGCACAGGCTCCGGACGCGCAGGCTCAGAGGCCATGGCTCACGGGCCCAGCCGCTCCGCGGCACGTGGGATCCTCCCAGACCGGGGCACGAACCCGTATCCCCTGCATCAGCAGGCGGACTCTCAACCACTGCGCCACCAGGGAAGCCCTAGAGATACATTTTCAAATTTATTTCAAACATTAGACTAGTATAAGGATGATTAATAACTGAAAACATATTTCTAATTTAAGACTTTCTGGAGAAATATCATTTAATCTTCCAAGAATTGGCTCAACAAAAGTACTTATAAATTTTATTTATTGTCTGTAATGCTTCAAATATTTTAAATTAGTTTTGTTGCCCTTGGAAAATCCTGGAATATATGAAAAGCATGTCAGAGCTGATACAAGACAGGGTATGAGTACAAGACTGAAATAAATTCAAAATGAAAAACAGAAAAGTGCTTCCATTATCTGAGATCATTTAAAAATACAAGGCCCCATTATAATTTACTTCTTTCTATATAAGTGAATTTACTTTGCAAAGGGACAGGCTGAAATAATTCTGGAAAGGCATATGAAGAAAACTGTAAGAAAATTACATTAAAAATAATTAGCCTAAAGATGAAGAGTTAGAATAGCTTATCTGTGAAAAAGTGAAAGATATTAATGTCTTAATCTACATCCCTATAGAATAGGTCAATTTTTGAATGCCATTGTAAATCTGTACACATTAAATTTTAATTCTGCTTTTACATGCTCTGATAGTAGTTCATTGTTTTCCTGAGCCTTTGAATTGTATCTATTTAGGGGTATATTGTGTGTGAATGTGTGGGTTTATATGTGTGTATGTGTGTATGTGTGTGTGTGTCTGTGCGTGTGTATGTGTGTGCATGTATGTGTGTATGCGTGTGTGTGTGTGCGTATGTGTATGTATGTGTGGGTGTATGCATGGGTATGTGTGTGTATGGGTGTGTGTGTGCATGCGTATATGTGTGTGTGTGTATGTGTGTGTTGTGGGCAGTTAGAAATAGGAGACAAACAGAAAAAAGAGCCAGTGCTCTTGACATCTAAAGTATTCAAGTACTTAGTTGACATTTAAATATTTTTTTATAATCTTGGAAAGCATACCCAATTTCCATTTTCTTTATAAACTAAAGAGTATTTCCACAACGTAAGTTTTCAAATATAGTGGTGTTTTTGACCTAATTTATTGCCCGCATCCAACAATGTGCCTTCTAAAAATTTTTCCTCTCACAATTCCTTCCTCACTTCCTATTGTTCTGGAATAATCCATATTAATCATTCTTTTCTAACATTTCTACACTTTCCAAATATCTAATTCTCTTTAATTCTCCAAAAACAGTCCTTACTATGTGCCTATTTATTTATAAAAAATCCATTAGACAGTTCTGACTTTTTGACTATAACCTTTATAGTAGTGATTATACTACTTTCTCTCCTTCGTGCTATTTTAAGATATACTTCCGTATTGTAAGTCCTTTTTAGGACACTGTACTATTTATCTCGCCAGTCCCTTTACTCCTTAATATAAACTCCTAAATCTCTACATCATGACAATACCTATTAACAACTACCCTACCTATGCTCATCAGTGACAGTGTCCTTCCTCCTCTCATATGTGAAATTCCTAAATCCTTTATCAGTCTTTTCTCTCCTCTCAATGGATCTGTCAATAATTAATCAGAATCTATTTTTTCCTAAAAGGTCCTTATTTTACAGGTTTTCCATATTCCCACCTCCTTAGCTTTTTAGCCAAGACTTTATCAACTGCTGGTAAATTACCATAGTGTCAATTCCTATCTTCGATATGCAATGACGCTAATGATTCTTTCTTGGTTCAGTACAAGATGTAGACTAAATAACACTCCATGTCTTCTCTATGTGTTTTTATAGGGAGTGGCCTGAGGATTTTAAGGTGAAAGCCATCTAGACTTTTAGCCCTTCCCTCAAGAGGAGGAACTCAACTTCAGCTGATAAGTTCAACAGTGAGAATGTAAAGACATTAACTCTGATGGCCATGGCCAAGGATCCTCACCACCATGTCTGGAATTTACTATCCAGGAACTGTTCCTACAGGTGGCACACCCTGCATGCAACTTGAACTAGTTATTTGTAATATATTCATTGCTGTTAATAATGGCAACACATAGACTAATGTTCTGCATACACGTCCTCCTCGCTTTTAGATCATACACAACCCTGAAATCCTGAGTGAGGTCTAAACTCCTTATGAAGCCTTTTCTAACAGCTCCAGACTACAGAAACACACAATTGCCCTTTTATAGTTCTTATAGGCCTTCATACATTTTCATACTTGTACATAATTTCAGGTCCTCTTCGGTTTTGTAAACATTTTTATGGAGTTTGTCCTTAAGTAGCATTTTTTTTTTCATATTTCATCTCCCTTCACTGCCCACCTAATGTTAAGCACCCCTAAAGGATTTATTTATTACTCCATTATATGATTTGCAGAATGCTATTATACTAATAAGTAACGTCTTAAAGATAATACAGAGAAATCTTAATATTTTAAAATATTTTTCAAGGCACAGAGCAGTGAAAGGGAACTGTTCCCACTATGCCACAGCTGTTTCACCTGTAAAATATTTATCAGTAATTTAGAAGATAGCATTTCTCTTTTCTTCTTGTACAAATACGTGACACTGTACCCAGTGCCCTGAAATGTCAATGTGCCTTTTTAAGATCCTGAATTAGCAATAGGGACTGATTTAGACAAGTTAAAACCTGAGAATCTTAAGTAGGATTAAACATAGATGTGGAAGTTAAAGCCATCATTTTTACAGAAAATTTTACAGACGCCTTCAATAGAAGACACTGGTAGTACTTAAATTATCAAAACCACACCTTTGGCTAAATGAGCAAGAGAAATGAGAAATCCCAGCCTAATTTTCTCCCTTAATTGCTCAGGAACCAGCTATAGAAACTGACTGCATCCTAACAATGCAACTTAACATTTCTTTATATTTTAATTGATTTTAATATCGCAAGTTTTTTATCTGGTTCATTGCTCCTGATGGCATTGGAGAGGTATATTTCAATAGCGCCGTTACTATATTAAATCAGTATATTAATACACTTTGCATTAAGAAGCAAGGGCCTTAGAGAATCTATGAATCAAAGAGGCAAGAAAAATGGTTGCTGAACTCCAACTTTCCTTAAACACATTAATGGAAAAACTTCATAGAAGTCTTCCTTTGTGCTGAGGGATACATAAAACAAAAATGCATAGCTTGGTAAATATTTCCCTTCCATATATTGTCATCAAGTATTACAATGTTTTCTCTGGGGCAGAAAATTCAAATGGTTACCTCAAAATAATGCATAAGCTATATGGATTTAAAAAAGTGATAACCTTGTATATGACAATCATTTACTCTAAAATGAAGAAAGTAACTATGGTGTTTACCTTTCTCACAGGGATACGGACAACTCCAATTTACAACTTGCTTATGCCCCAAATTGGTAAGTGAGGAAATTGTAGACCTCTGAGGACACTTCCACAGACAAGTTCAAAAACAGGTTAGTGAACAGAATCTCCGAAGACAGTTTATTCTTGATAAAGTGAAAGTAGAATACTAGTTGTATTACACTCTCTTTAATATCAGTGTTTTACTGGAAAATGCTTACCAAAAAAAAAAAAAAAAAGAAAAAGAAAGGAGAAACATTTTTTTTATAGAAAACAGCACTAGCAATTGCTCTTTTACCTGTTGTGACTATGATGATGGCGGTAATAATGATGATAGTTAACATCTATTTTCAGACACTATAATACTTCCTGTGTGCTTTTCCTTGCAATGCCCATGTGTATTGTTATTGTTATTTTTATTCATGGTTGAAAAAATTACTTCAGGGCTTCCCTGGTGGTGCAGTGGTTGAGAGTCTGCCTGCCGATGCAGGGGACGTGGGTTCGGGCCCTGGTCTGGGAGGATCCCGCGTGCCGCGGGGCGGCTGGCCCCGTGAGCCACAATTGCTGAGCCTGCGCGTTTGGAGCCTGTGCTCCGCAACGGGAGAGGCCGCGATAGTGAGAGGCCCGCGCACCGCGATGAGGAGTGGCCCCCACTTGCCGCAACTAGAGAGAGCCCTCGCACGGAAACGAAGACCCAACACAGCCATAAATAAATAAATAAAATTAAAAAAAAAAAAAAAGCAAAAGAAATCTGAATGAAGTATGGTCTTAAAAAAATATATGTATTATAAACGTATCTCAAACAAGTTTCACAGGACATCCTTTAAAAAAAAATTACTGCAAAAATTACTACAAAAACTAATGTATTAACATGCTCCACTACAGGAGATGGAGCTGTGTTCCTAGGGTCACATGTTATAAAGTGGCTCTTCTGTCAAGACTGGGGGACTGGCCTCTCTCCAGGAGTAAACTCTGTTGACAGAAAACAAGGTTCAAGTGAAATTGAGACAGTCTTTCCATGGAAACGATGTACTTCCTAAGGCTGTCCATTTATTGTGGTTTATACGACGATATCAGGGAGGAGAGAGGGTGGTGGTGTGAGCATAATCTTGCCAAACCCTTTCTGTAAGTGGTCCAAGAAACTGTGAGCATGACACAAAGGCTGAATTTCTTCTGCCAAAACTAAGCAAAAATCCCCAGAGGAATTATTAAAAGGGAGTGTACTGATGAACGGCCCTGTGTAGGAGGCAGAAGATCAGCAGTAACGGACCTTGGACACTGGAGGTAACGGCACTTGGAAAGTTGTGTGCGATAGAGATCACGTGGTTATCAATCAAGGGATCGTGGACAGCTTCTACTAAAATGTGGAGGAACTGACATGTTCAAAATCATTTAAAGTATAGGACGGATCTTCTACATACGCTGTATTATATATTTAATGCTTTATGTCAATATATGGAAGAGAAGCATTTATCATTGTGGTCTCGAATCATATTCCTCAAGTATGCCCCAACTTTTCATTTATCTCTGAAAGTTAATTTATATTTTTATATAACATGCAATAAGAAGATTTTTTAAATTAATGAAATTGATATTAATTTCAGAACTGTAGATGAGGTCAAGTTTTCCCATGAGATGAGGAAGGACCATGAAAGCTGAAAAGGGAGGCACAGGTGATGTGGATGGGCTGAAGCATATGGATTATTCAGGTAAAAGCAAGGTTGCATTTGGATTAATTGTATTTGTACAGTTAAAGTGGAAACTTTTATGGAAAGTGTCCAGTATATTCTGTACTCATCACAAAACTTAGTAGTTTAGGGGCTTCCCTGGTGGCGCAGTGGTTGAGAGTCCGCCTGCCAATGCAGGGAACACGGGTTGGTGCCCCGGTCCAGGAAGACCCCACATGCCACAGAGCGGCTGGGCCCGTGAGCCATGGCCAAAAAAACCCAAAAACAAACAAACAAAAAAACAGTAGTTTGCTTTTATTATGATCACTTTATAAATAAAGAAATTTCTGTCTTACTAATGACAGAACCATCATTCAGCTCTAGTTCTTAGAGAATCTGTAGCTCATGATCTTGTCACTGTACCATATAACCACAGAACATTTTCTTTATTAATAGCTAAGACATCATTATAATAATATTACCATATAGTGATTATAGAGAGAAGATTATAGAGAGAAAATAAAACCAGTGGTTGGTTGGCCAAGAGCCAAGACCCAAAGAAGAGCCAACCATCCAAGCTAAAGGTTGGGGATGCAATTCTCTGCTCATTGGTAGGGAATAGCACAGTAGTTGGAATAGATATTGTTCAGTCAAAAACCTGGATGACATCCAAGGTCATTACTGGCAGGAGAAAATAAGAAGAAAAGAAAAATGGTGCCCTTTTCAGCTGGAGGTATTCTAGAGATGCTGAAGTTACTTTTTATTCACTTATCTGTTGGGTGCAAACTTTAAAAATATCAATACATGGATGTATGCACTTTGATGTTTATTACAGTTTCTACTTTAAGCTTGAAAATCATGTGTTTGTACTTCTGAAACGTCTTACAAGCAACTCTGGTCTGCTCTCATATCTCAAGGGTCTGGTTTGAGTGGGAAAAAAAAAAACAAAACCCTACTTATAAAATACATGATTTAAATCTTCTGACCTCTCTTATTTAACTTCATTCTTTATCTTCATTTTCATATCCTTTGTAATGATCCCCATGCCATGCTTTTAAGTGGAAATTAGTCCCACTGCTAGAGATATGCCTCACGCTTTAGTCTCCATGGCTTGCCCAAACATTCTATCAATCTGGAATATCTTTCTTCCTGTTTACCTCTTACCCAAACTCCATGAATTCATATCACCAGATAAATAGCACCCTCTTCTATGAAAACTAGTTAGATTTATTTCTTGTTCACACTTCATAACACACTTCACTAGGTATCAGAATAGTACATTTGTCTGTATCCATCTAGATTTGAAGCCCTTAAAAAGTAAATTCCATGAGTTACACTCTGTAGAACAACTATATATTACTCTGGTTTCCAGGAATCATGCATTTGATTTACTTTTAAAATCATGCATGGCTTCATATCATCTCTTTCAACTTTATATTCAATTTACAAAAATAATAATAAAAATAATTAAAATCTCATTGAGGAGTTAATAGGATTATTCATCTCTAAACACCTTAGAACAATTGTACTTAACCATTTCCACCACAGAGTCTGATTAAAACATATGCATGTTCGCTAAATTTTTTTTTCAATTTTTTGGAATATTTACACACACTAGAGGCACATCATTTTCTTTCAACTGGACAAAAACTACACTGAATTTGTAATAGATTCAAAACTAGACACCAAATCACGCACTATAGAAGTTGTGTTTATTAACAGAAATATATGTTTAAGATAATTTTTCTAGTGATTTCCACATGATGGGCAACTTAAAGAAATCTTTATCCACTAGACATCCTTTAAGGTAGAACAATATGTTCACTTGGTAGGAATAATTTCCTAATTATCTTGGACTGTGGGGTGAGGGCCCATACTCTAACTGGACTAGTCCACAGCCAAACTGATAGTCTGAGATAATGAGAAGAATTGTTTTTTTCTCTGTATCCTGAGTGTGGACAGTGTTGGGGGAAAAGGAGTTATCATTGAATAACAATGTTATTCAATGTTCATGTCATCAAGTCCATTTCATACTCTTTTTTTTAATGATAAATAGCTATAAGGCCAACTTGATGAGAGGAACATTGAATAACAAGCATATATCTGTTTAATTCTTTTGTTCAAATTGAGGAAGTAGTAGCCTATGACTCTTAATGAAAAACAAGAAAAAATATTCTCTACTGTATATTATCAGAACTATGCTGGAAAATTTTTCACAGTGAAAACAAACAGAAAACCCCTTTTACTCTTTCATACTTGTGTGGTCTTACAGCTGGCAAGGAGCTATCTGCCACAATGCCATGCTGAATTTGAACAGCAGCAGTTTTTAAGGGCAAGCATCTCTATATTGATACACAGTTGAAAAAAGGAAACTTCTTTTCCTCTCTGTATATCTTTCCAAGGACCCCAGGGTGGTCCCTCGATGGGTTTGTGAAACCCCCCTCTCCATCTCTTCAAAGTACAAATAGGCTTACATTTTGTACTCAGTTAAATCAATCAACAAAACAGTACAAAGCCACTCACTGAAAATAGAATGGCATGTTAGTGTCCAGTCAGTATTGCTTTATTTTTAGGGTAGTCATAAGGGAAAAGTTGTTGGCAGAATTGAAACATATTAGATCAATAGTTTTCAAAGAGAGGCAAACACCTTAATGCCTGCAGGTGGAGTTACTGGCTGTCACTGGAAAGAAACTCTTATTAAAGAAACTCTTATTAATTGAGGACAAGTGTTGAAGAGTACAGATCACTGGGAAATTAAAAGCATGACATGTCGGAAGTCTGTGATGAATATCATATTTTATCACAAAACTCAGTTAACAAGGCTCTTTGGAAGAAGTTTTATATCATACATCAGGCTTTCTATAAACAGCAAATTGAAATTTGCATTGCACTCAGATTATATTTACTGTTAAGGTCAAGGATTTGTTATTGATTATTCAACCTCTCAGCTGTTAGGTCAAGGACAATGTTTCTGCCAAGTGAGGAATTTCATACACTTACAGAAATAAGCCTCAGTTATTTTTCACCAACTTAGAAGAGTTCTGCGTGGAGTGATTGTGAAGTTTAAAAAATAGTATAAAAAACTGGGTTCAAAATTCATTTTAAACCTGAATTGTCTAAGAACTCAAAGACAAAGCATATATTATTTCTGAGTCCCAGTTGCATGACCTGTAATGCAGGAATAATAATAACAAAAACATTACAGGATTATTGTGAAGGTCAAAAAAGTTAACACATGCAAAACTTTTATCAGTAAAGTTCAACACAAACCTTACTAAGATCCTCAATTTCTTGTACTGATTATAAATTTAAGAAGTATTACTGAAGCTTATTTATAAAATTATATACGCTTACAGATACCAACTATTTTTTTGTTTGTCTGTAGCGTAGTTGCAGCTTTGT
The DNA here is from genome assembly GCF_964165515.1 of Mesoplodon bidens. NCBI lineage: Eukaryota > Metazoa > Chordata > Mammalia > Artiodactyla > Ziphiidae > Mesoplodon > Mesoplodon bidens. Next base: position 83,852,780 of record NC_138169.1, on the reverse strand, counting down.
TATTGAATGTTTTTAACTTTTCGTATTTCCTCAAGAAATACGAAATACCTTCTAGTAAAAAAAATACATTCTAGTAAAAAAATACATTGAAATACATTCTAGTAAACAAAAAAACAAAAAGGCTTTAATTTGACTAAGGAAAATGATATTTGAGGGAAGCGCCTCTCCTCTCTAATTCTTGTTGACATGAGGAAGATACTGCAGTTTAGTTTTCTGGCCAAGAAGGGGAGCTAGCTGTGACTGATTTGGGGAGAGGAAAGGAAAGTTACTCATGGAGAAACACCAATAGGAGGAGACTGCTGGTTTCCAGTTCCGTAAAAGAAAGAACACGGAAAGTTGCCACTTCATCCAAACAACAAGTTAAAAGCTGAACAGACTGAAAAATGAACAACACTTTTGAATGCATATGAAAGGGAAGAACGCAGGGGAAACCTCTGCTGCCCCTGAGATTAGAGAGACAGACAGGCAAATGCAGGGAGCTGTGCAGAGTCTCTGGAGCTAAATCCAATTTGGGATCCAGTTCTGGGTGGGAAACCAGCCCTGTAACTGATGAATTGCTGGAGGCTCAGTGTGGACAAGTCTGAGAGTCAAAAAACTCCAGGGTTTTCCTAAACAGTGAGCGAAGAGGGTCCACACAAGGTAGTGAGATTAACCTCTAGCAGTTCCACCAGGTTGCTAAGTGAACATCTGAGAAAAATCCCCTTGCGCTTCCACAGGGAGGGGGGAAAAAGAAACGTCTTGAAATACCCCAGAGCTCTCTGTTCTTAACCAGACTTGCTCTCAGGGGGAACTAGTTAGCCGGAGCCTCACCTGCTGGGGTGTTGTCAGAGCCTAACTGACCTAGCAGAAGGGAAACCCAACTCGAGCAGCTCTAACCATGCTGTCCCACCCAAGGGGAGAGAAAGAAATACTACAAAACACTTGTGAAGTCCAGTTCCAGAGGCATGTGCTCAGTAAAGACCAAGACCTAATCACAAGACAATAGAACACCTCTCCCACCACCTAACCACCACGTTACTAGTTATTAAAGGCCGATTTACAGCAATTTCTTTTACTCAGTGTGTCATATTTGGCTATCAAAAAAAAAAATTAGAAGGCATACCAAAAGGCAAAAAACACAGTTTAAAGAGAGAGCAAGCATCAGAACCAGACACAGCAGGAATGTTGGAATTATCAACCTGGGAATTTAAAACACTTACAATTCATATGCTCATGACCCTAATGGATAAAGTAGACAGCATGCAAGAACAGATGGGCAAGGTAAGCAGAGAGATGGAAATCCTAGAACCAACAAGAACCAAAAAGAATCTAGAGGAAAAAAGCACTGTAACAGAAATGAAGAACACCTTTGATGGGCTTATTAGTAGACTGGACACACCTGAGGAAAAAATCTCTGAACTAGAAGATGTATCAATAGAATCCTTAAAAATTGAAGAGGAAAGATGACAAAGACTGAACAAAAGATAACAGAATATCCAAGGACTCTGGGACACTACAAATGATGTAACGTGTGCGTAATGAAAATCATAAATAATCATTTAAACTTATTCTCTATTTTTGATATATCTGGTGCTTAGTATAGAATTCTGGGCTGACATTTGTTTTGTTTTGATTTGATTTGTTTTGTTACTTTCAGTATATTCATCATGTCACTCCCTTGTCTTGTTTTTGATGTGATACTTACTCTAATTCATACCTTTATTTCTCTATATGTATTGTCTCTTTTTCTCTCAGCTTGCTTTTAAGACTTTTTTTTTTCTGTCTTTAATTATACTGCTCCTGTTTTCTGTGTTGGAGAAAGTTAGCAACATCAATTTTGTTATTTAATATATTCTAACTACTCAGGTAGCTATCAAGAGACTATTAGCTTTGTATACTTTTTTAGTCAAGGATTGAAAAGTAACATTATGAATGGAAACTATATTAGTTCATCTATTCAATCCTATTCCTAATAAAGGACTAGTCCCTTTAGGGTATCCTTAAGTGTTCAATTTGCTCCGTTTTTAAATGATTCAGTGTACAAAATCGACATCCATTCCCTCAAGAGCTCAGTCTACTGCCTAATAAATTCCATAGTTATAAAAAATGTGCTTCTGTATTTAATCTATTTTTACAACTGAATTTTTAATTTTGCACATATATACCCTTGTATAAACATTGGCATTTTTTAAAATAAATTTGTTTATTTACTTATTTATTTATTTATTTTGGGGGGCTGCATTGGGTCTTCACTGCTACAAGCAGGCTTCCTCCAGCTGTGGTGAGCGGGGGCTACTCCTCACCATGGTGCACAGGCTTCTCACCACGGTGGCCTCTCCCATTGTGGAGCATGGGCTCTAGGCACACGGGCTTCAGTAGCTGTGGCATGCAGGCTCAGTAGTTGGGGCTTGTGGGCTCTAGAGCGCAGGCTCACTAGTTGTGGCGCACGGGCTTAGTTGCTCCGTGGCATGTGCGATCTTCCTGGACCAGGGATCGAGCCCATGTCCCCTGCACTGGCAGGTGGATTCTCAACCACTGCGCCACCAGGGAAATCCAAACTTTGGCATTTTTTTAACCTTCAGTGGTTTAACTATCTTTTAGCTTCTCCTTTTAACTATCAAATAATTTACTTTAACTCTTTAATCATGTATATTATTTTTAAGGTGGTTTCCCAAATATACCTCCAAACTGAGCCATTTAATATACATATACATGTATAATGTACATTTTATACAATGTACATTATATACATTATATATACATATATACTAATATTCCTTTAGTTCTCTTTTAGAAGAAAAAGAAGATACTGTCTCTACAAAACAATTCTGAAACTGTTAAGAAAGAAATTTAACCATATCCCTGTAATTTTATAGTATTTTTCCAAAAATTTGAGTGTGCAGTGTATTTTTGAGACTATTCATAAGTAGACTTATTCACTGCTAATTCAACCTTCCATGAGGCTCTTCAACTAATCAATTCAATTCATGCATCTCCTCAATAAGAATTTATTGAATAACTACTATATTATAAATTTTGTTTTAGAAATTGAGGATACAGTACTCAACAGGATGGTACATAGTCTTTTTTTTTTTTGTTCGGTACGCGGGCCTCTCACTGCTGTGGCCTCTCCCATTGTGGAGCACAGGCTCCAGACGCGCAGGCTCAGCGGCCACGGCCCATGGGCCCAGCCGCTCCGCGGCATGCGGGATCCTCCCGGACCGGGGCACGAACCCGTTTCAAACCCCTGCATCGGCAGGCGGACTCCCAACCACCGCGCCACCAGGGAAGCCCAGTCTTTTTTGTTTTTTAAAGAATAACCTTTTTTGGGGGGATGCCATTTATTTTTTATTTTTTTATTTTTTATTTATTTGTTTATCTTTTTCTGCGTTGGGTCTTCATTGCTGTGCGCAGGCTTTTTCTAGTTGCGGCGAGCGGGGGGCTACTCTTCTTTGCAGTGTGCAGGCTTCTCCATTGCAGTAGCTTCTCTTGTTGCAGAACATGGCCTCTAGGCTTCAGTAGTTGTGGCACATGGGTTCCGTAGTTGTGGCACACGGGCTTAGTTGCTCTGCGGTATGTGGAATCTTCCCAGACCAGGGATCGAACGCACATCCCCTACATTGGCAGGCAGATTCTTAACCACTGTGCCACCAGGGAAGGCCCAGGGTCTTCATTAGCTCAAATTCATGTGCGAGGAGTAGAAAATAAATCACTCAATTAATTTACCACCAATTTAATGACAGAAAGTGAGAGCTGAATGGCTCCTCTGTTCCTTCTGCTGAGTCTCGGTTCCCTCTGACCTGTTCCTACCACTTGCTTGAGGAAAGAACGACTTAGGCTGTGCTGAGACTGCTTTTCTGAAGGACCTTCCAGGCAGCATTCAAACCCATATCCCCTTCTGATCTCACAAGTTCCTCAGGGGTATTAGGTTTTCTGATGTAGCTTCCAAAACTAGATGCATTACTGGTGATTTTTTTTTTTGATATTGACCATTAGTATTTATTTAAATGTATTTCTATGAGACAGCTATGTTCTAATCTTTTGAATCACAAACAACCTCAGAAGGTCAAAATTATGTATATCCTCAGAAAGAAATGTACTCAGAGAGGGTGGTTTAGTGTGATTACCATGTCCTAGAGTCCACAGAGAGTGAATTCTCCCCTCTTCATGTATTTAGAACATATATTAAAATAGATCACACCTTTAAGCAATATTTGTAGCAGCATTCATAGGATGCTGCTTTTCTCATCTCATACAACACTGAAATTACATTATAAGATGAAGAGTTCAGAGGATGAATTACCATATTCTTGAATTCTGTAGAGAATATTTGGGTATATCAGTAACTTTCATACAATTGTAAGAAGATAATTCTTCTCATCAGACAGCAAGATTCCTGAAAGAATTCTTCTTCTCTTCAGCAATTTAGAAATAATAACTGGATTTCTACAACATTGCTTGGCAATAAAAGTATAACAGTTTTCTGTAACGTCAGAGTATTATAGTATCATAGAAGTCATAATCCAAAGGTATTTTAGTAGGTTGTTGAGTATCTAGAGATATCCTAAAGGATGTCTCCTCTCAACAGAACTGCAGGCTAATAAGTGGGAAAGACTCCATCTCCTTCTCTCTATTCTACATAATTGCTGTTTTACTAATAATTTGGAGCAGGGGGTAAAGTATCCTACTCTTTAAAAACAAATAGTACATACAATTTTAACTGTATTGTTTAATAAACTTGGACTCAGATTAATTTTAAGCCCGTTTGTTACCTGCTGTAGGTTCCTCCTCTACCCTCAATATTTATTCCTTAAACAGGTATTTATCGAGGTACAGCCCACTTTATAATAGCCACTCTCTAGGTAGTAGGGATAAATCAGAGTATAAGATATACACAATTATAGCTATCATGAAAAATACATTCTAGTGCAGAGAGACAAGCAATTTAAAAAGTGATTAAAACAGAGGTTGTTTAAAATATATTAGCCTGCTTTGCTTTGGCAGATTATGTTTAAGGAAGAACAATAACAAACAAACAAGCAAAAATATCAAAAACAGAAAAGAAAAAAAGAAGAAGTCTCAGTGGCTGATATTAACAAAATTATATTTCCTTGCTCACATGTTAGGTTAAGAGGGCTTTCCCTCTTTGAAACAGAGGGTTCTCAGGGCAGAGAAAAATGATAATGGTGGAACTATAAGACTGCTCTTATATCTACTTGTACTGTATATGGTGTGTAAGTCCTTTTCTTTAACCACACTGGACTAGGGAGAGAGAGCATGAAGCCAAACTGGAGGCAGGGAAGTATACTCATATCTTACAGAGACTTAGTGAAGTACCAGGGGATAAGCATGGATATATCATCTTCTTATGGGGAAGACTGAAAGTCACTGTAAATAGTACAGTAAGCCCCCTACATACAAACCTTCCAGTTGCGAACTTTCAAAGATGCAAATGTGCATTCCCATGTCCAATCACATAAGTTAGTTCACGTGACTGGCGTACATTGTCACGTGGGTGCATCCTCTACAAGTGGTTGTGCTTTTGTTTAGCTTACTAACGAAGACCTGATGGAACTGGAGGCCGAGAGAAAGGACGAAGAGAGACAAGAGGAAGAAGAAGTAACTGAAGAACCGAAGAGATTCACGACACAGGAAATGGCAAGGGGATTTTCTTTATTTGAGGAGGTACTGTTAGTTTTTAAGGCACAGAACCCGAGAGTAGAACAGTACACCAAAGTTGCAGCAGCCATTCAGAATGTATCCAGTGCTAACGTGTCATCTATGAGGAGAAAAAGAGAGCTACTACCCAGACATCACTGGATTCTTTTTTCAAGTGGGTGGACAGAATTGAATCCAGCAATTGAATCCAGAACCTGTGCCATCAATGTCAGGCGTGAGTGACTACAGCTTGCCCTCCATCTCCTACTGCTGACAATCCTTCAGCTCTACCATCTCCCACCTCCTTTCCCTCCTCCAGTCAGTAACTCTTCTTGCCTGGTTCACTTGATGCCAGCCCCTGTATGCCAGCTGTTGTACTGTACTATGTACTATGAAATTTCATGAAAGTACTGTACTACTGTACTTCTCAAGGTACTGTATTGTAAGATTAAAAATGTTTTATTTTTGTGTTTGTTTGTTTTTTATGTATTACTTGTGTGAAAAGTATTATAAACCTATTACAGTTCAGTACTATATAGCCGACTGTGTTAGTTGGGTACCTAGGCTAACTTTGTTGGACTTATGAACGCACTCTCAGAACAGAACTTGTTCATACGTAGGGGACTTGCTGTACTTCAAAGTAGTAGTGGTGGTAACTTAGTGGTAAGAGCTCTACAGAAGAAAGAAAAGAGAATGAGGCTGAGTCATGCCAGGAGTTGCAGGTGGTGATTTTGAATATTCAGTCGATGAGTCCAAGAAGGCCTCAGTGAGCAGCACCTGAGCAAAGGCCTGAAGGGATGAGGGCGTGAACAGACGGACAATCTACAGAAAGAACAGAGGCACAGCCTGGAGGCCAGTGCATGGAGCAGAGTGAGATTCAGAGAGAAGAATAGGAGATAAAGTCAGAATTCAGCACAAAACTGTGTGAGGCAGATCAACAGGGTTGTGTAGACCCAATTAAGGGATATAAGTTTGTTCTGTTTTGGTTTTGGTTTTTTCTTTACTTCACCTCTTTGGCTGCTTTGTGAATAAAATGCAATAGCCAAGCGTAGAAGAGAACAGTCACCAGCTAGTAAAGAGGTAACAGTGGATTGGGCCAGAAAGATATCAGTGACAATGGCCAGCTTGTGGTTATAGTTTGAAGTTAATGCTGGCAAGTTATTGTGATAGAAGTAGAGTTTTAAGGAACGAGTAGAGTCAAACATCCACCAGAATGGACTGTCCATTAATGAGAGTGGACATGCAAGTGAGTATGCCGAGAGGCACTTGGATACACAAGTCAATGCAAAGAGAAGGTCTACACCTGTGACGGAAATTTCATATATATATATATATATATATATATATATATATATAAATATAATTTTATTTCATTTTTGTTCTTAATATCTTAGTTAAGAAAGATGTTGCTACAGTGACTGTGCTTTTAAATAATAAATACTTTCTTCAAAGAAGACGCATAACTCAAGCTGAAACCTATTAAAACATTTTTCAAAGGAAACGTTCTTACAGAGAATGCTAATGGCCATTGATAATCTCTTTCCCGGGGACAATGTCAAGACCATGTGATAATCACGTGGAACTATACATCTGATTTCTGGATAGTGAAATAGAAGGAGAAAGGCCATGTGCATCAACCAGGTCTGACCTCTTTAATTTCTCATTGTGAAATCATCCTCTCTTTCTCTCTCTCTCTCTCATTCAGAGTTTCTAGTGGAAAAATCAGGGGCTCTAAGGGGCAATGAAACCACAGGGTAGAAGAGAAGCCCATTTATCCTTCACTGATACTGGTAAGAGAGGAAAAATAAACCTTCGCTGTTTTAAGCTGCTAAACTTTGGGGGGTGTTTGTTACAGCAGCTTGTGGTGCATGCACTGAATAATACACCTTTCATATAACATTTTACTCTGAGTATTTTTTCCTAAAATATATACAGATATTTCTCAAATAATATAATCGTTTAGTTTAAATTCATTCACTTTGGAAAAAAAATAATGCTGATGTTCCCTTTTCTCTTTTGGCACTAAAAAATAAAATTCTCAGCCAAGTAATATAATTTGGAAATACAAAATATAAAGAGCAAGATAGACAAAAACCAAAATAGGAGATTTGCTAAGAACAAATTTATTTGTACAAATGTGCAAACTAAGTGTAGGACTATAGCTCTAAGTGATGTGTAAGATAGCATTAATTGTAACTGATCTATCTGTGATGTGCATTTTATAATTTGCTTTTGGATATGTAATTTCCCTTAAGCACAACTGTATGGATTCTTGTGTTACTAACATCGGGAGAATGCTTTAGCAGTCCCAGTATGTTGGTTTCTCTCCTGTCATTTTTGGTAGTAAAGTAAAGTGATTTTCCATTTCCAGTGAATTCACTACTCTCTTAATTGCCCCCTGAGGAGCAAAGTGTCAGCAAGGATTCCTATCAAATCTTGCAGAATGATTAAAAATGGAGAAAACAAGGCAGCTAAAGAAAAGGTCACCGTATAATCTCTTCTTATAAACAAATAGACTTAAGGGAAGTGCTCTATCTTTTGGGTACATCTCAGTGACTTTTTTCAGTTCTAAAGAAATGATCCCTTCCAATTTCATTACACTGAACTAAATGTTATGTTTATGAGCTTTCTCTTGTCAACAGTAATGATGTGGCCATCTCTAATTTTACTTTTTTTCTCATGAAAATTAACTTTTAAGTAATTGTACCTTCCTTTGTGAAGGACTAGAGAAATATGTGTTTCCAAAGTAAAGAGCCTTTTCCCCCTTTTAGTTGCAGAAAATAAAGAATAAAGACTATCCAGATTTTTGAAAATAGCAGCTCACATTTTACTGTTATGGGTGTAAATATGTATACTTTTCCCTTTAATATATAGAAAATGTTCTCTATTGCAGGAAAGGTAATTAACATTGAATAATATTTTTGACAGTTTACTATAAAAAAGGAAGCCAAATATACTTTATTTAAAGCTCAGTATTAACAGATGAGTCATAGCATCATTAAGTAATCATAGAGAATGACCTAAATAATAATGATGATTGTGATGATGACATCAATAATAATAGCCAGTTTTTTTTTTTTTTTTTTTTTGCGGTACGCAGGCCTCTCACTGCTGTGGCCTCTCCCGTTGTGGAGCACAGGCTCCGGACGCGCAGGCTCAGCGGCCATGGCTCACGGGCCCAGCCGCTCCACAGCATGTGGGATCTTCCCGGACCGGGGCACGAACCCGTGTCCCCTGCATCGGCAGGCAGATTCTCAACCACTGCGCCACCAGGGAAGCCCACCAGTTTATTTACTGGATCCAAGTAGTGATTAGGCCTGTGTGATAAACTGTTTTACCTGTATTTAACTAACTTAGTCCCTCAAAACCTTTTGAGGAGAGGTTCCATTATTAATCCCCATTTTAGAAAGAGAAAACTGATTATGTATTAAATAATTTTTTTAGATGTCACATGAACAAGCTGAGATCTAAACTCACATTTCAGATATTTAAAATAATTCAGTGAAATAGAGGATAAAAAATACAGAACTTATTTAAATAACAAAATCTACTCGTCTTGAAGAATATGTGCCTTTGGAGCTGTGTGTGCTTTGAGCGCTATAAGTTATATCTAAGCTAACTTTTTTTAAAAAGTGCTGAATGGAAAATAATAACTGCAGAAAGGGGTTTACATTAATGGTATCATTTTACAATATTCTGCAAACCTGAAGTACTTTTAATTTAGGTTTAGCGTTCTTAAATCTGAAATTTCTTTAAAATTCGAGATGGAATTCAGTAAGATAATTCTATTTAAATTGCCTTACTTTAATTCTCTAAGGTGTTAGTGATTGTTTTGACAGAGAAAAATAAACCTATATACAAAGTTTTGGCTAATAACCCCTCAAGGGATTTGCCTAAGGAAATGGTTCAAAAGAATATGCCTAAAATTTGTTTTGTTTAAGCAGCATGAGAACAATTTCTAGTCAAAACACTTCATTTGTAGCAGTGCTTTCAAGAGGTCCAATGTTACAAAAGGCTATCTAATACAAACTTGTGTATATTTTTCATGGTTTAAACAAGCATGGAAAATCATACTATAAAATTTAATAATATGTGTTAACTGAGTTATGAAATTTGTCTTTTTAAATAAAGTTCAGTTTTATTCCGCCATGACACAATTCATGCTGTTTCAGGTTACTGCAAACACTTAAACACCTGTAAATCCTAAATATACACCTAAATATACAGTACTCACGCACACTTGGATTATACTATTGATATTATTGTGTAATATTTATTTTAAATATTAGCATATGCCCATGTAATTCAATAGTTTATAAACATATATCAATGATATTTCAGTTTTTGAATGATTTGCAGTTTTTGAATAAATTATTAGCAAATCTCCTCTTGTTGGATATTTGATGATGTTGGGGGAAAAAATCTAAGACATAGCTCTACCCTAAGAAAAATAAATTTTATATACAATGGAATACTACTCAGCCATAAAAAAGAATGAAATTGGGTCATTTGTAGAGATGTGGATGGACCTAGAGTCTGTCATACAGAGTGAAGTAAGTTAGAAAGAGAAAAACAAATATCGTATATTAACACTTACATGAGAAATCTAGAAAAATAGTACAGATCAACCTACCTCCAGGGCAGGAATAGAGATGCAGATGTAGAGAATGGACATGTGGACATGGTGGGGGAAAAGGAGGGTGGGATGAATTGGGAGATGAGGTTTGACATAAATACACTACCATGTGTAAAACAGATTGTTAGTGGGAACCTGCGGTATAGAACTGGGAGCTCAGCTCGGTGCTTTGTGACGACCTAGATGGGTGGGATTGGGGGAGGGGGTGGGAGGTCGAACAGGGAGGGAATATGGATATATATGTATACATATAGCTGATTCACTTCATTGTACAGCAGAAACTAACACAACATTGGGAAACAATTATACTCCAATAAAAAATAATAAAAGGAAAAGAAATTTTAGGAAATGTTTGATGGTAAAATAAATATGTTGTTAAGACACCATCTGATATCTGAGATTAGTTGAATGACTGGAATCACATCATCCTTTTCTACTTTCATTTATTTGATAGCATCCAGAGGAAACTTTCTAATACATGAAATGTCATTTCTTTTGCCATTTTCATTCCGTTGATTAACATTCTCTTACTAGTGGAAAGGCCTATCATTTCAGGAAAAGCCTGAGGCTTTAATGGATCCTTGAATGTCAGACTGAGTTTATTCTTTGAAATATACAGTTCCTTATTTCAATTAAAATACATAGTTACATTAGTCACATAAAACTATAACTATAATCTTTAGCTATTTATTTGTTTTGATGGGCCACATTAAGAAATTCAGATTGATTACCAATCATCCCACAGAATTTTACCTCCAAAAATCCTCATTTGCTTCCTAGATTTTTTTTAATTTTAAAAATGTCATGCATACATTCTACTAAAGAATTTTGTGAATAAGTGCAGAATATTACTATTAAAATTTCTTACATTGTCAATAAATGAGTGTCATCAAAAATGGATAGGGGCCTCCCTGGTGGTGCAGTGGTTGAGAATCTGCCTACCAATGCAGGGGACAAGGGTTCAAGCCCTGGTCTGGGAAGATCCCACATGCCACGAAGCAAATGGGCCCGTGAGCCACAACTACTGAGCCTGCGCGTCTGGAGCCTGTGCTCCGCAGCAAGAGAGGCTGCGATAGTGAGAGGCCTGCGCACCGCAATGAAGAGTGGCCCCCGCTTGCCGCAACTAGAGAAAGCCCTCGCACAGAAATGAAGACCCAACACAGCTAAAAATAAATAAATTAATTAATTTAAAAAAATGGATATGAACAAAACTGATTAAAAATCTGATATAATAGTTTATTGTATTTTGAAATCACAGGATAAAAAACTCTCCACTAGATTAATTTCACTGTGTAGTCAATATAGTAGGTATTGCCTTTGTGTGTTGTCTAGCATGCATTCACAGCTCACAAAAGTATCAAGTTTCATTTGGAGGAAATTTTTCTCTCTGATTTTGGGTGGTATTTGGGGAACATTAATCTCACTTGCTCGCCTTCCTGTATGGAATCACAGGAACACCATTCTTCCTCTCCAAGATTTCTAGTAAAGTGAGTGGTGATCATGGGACCACAATTCTGCCCTATACACGCTGTCTCCCAGGGCTCTGAGTTTTGAGTAAGTGGCTTAAGGTTAGGGCAATTCATCCCTGCCTCTTAGCAGTAGCTGTGGCAGCAATATCCAATACAGCTGTCAGACAATTGCTCTTTGCAATGTGCATCAAGAACCTTAAAAAGCTCATACATTTCCAATCCTTGGTTACAATTTTGGCAAATCTACTTTATTTATTGCAGATAATTAAAACTGTTAATTCCTGACATGTTATGATGATACATATATTACTCAATGCTCACTCTATACTAATTTCCCTGCCAACCATTTTGCAGACATTATGTCATGACCTCCATGACACATGCTTGAAAGAGTGTACAACTTTCCAGGGCACACATGCCTGAACTTGTATCTCTGAACCCAAAGCTGCAGCTCTCGACCACTCACAGCTCTATTGGCAACCTGCTTACTGTTTTACTTATAATTTTCAGTTCATCCAATGGCTTTTGAGGACTTCATTTCTACCGAACACAGTGTCATAGAGTGGGCTCACACAGCAGAACTTGATATTATCCCTGCCTTAACTGCAGTGTAGGAAGGAGAAACAAACATTTAAGCAATTAAATGAAAGTGAATATGGTAGGCATCATGATAGACGTTCAGGGTGGGGAGAGCATTATTTAAAGGCAATGATCAGTCTCTATACATCAGGGTCAGGAGAGGATTTACAGCAAAAACAACCTGCTAACACTAAAGAACATAAGGTATTTTCCAGGCAGCAAAATCAGGGAGAGATTCAAGGAAGAAATAACACCTTGACATAATTTTTAAGTGGTGAAACAAATTGCCATATGTTGGACAAGGAATTTGATGATCATGGGTATAGATGATTAGAGTGAAAGCTACGTGGAAAGCACTGTGTAAACATTAAACATATGGGCAAAGGCCAGATCTTGGAAATTATCAGATGTCATAGTAAGTATTTAGATTTTTTGCTGTCTTTAATGAGAATATGTCGATGGTTTTAAAGTATACAATAACAGAATCAATTAGGATTTTTGGAAGATCTTTATAGATAACATGTTGTAATATTATACTGAAAAGATTATAAAATTATGAATAACCTTAGCAATGGTAGCTAATACTATATCTGATTTGTATAGCTTTCAACATACAAATACTAAGAGATCAAGTGTAGAGTCTTCCTGGGCAGTTAGGGGCTTTTAAATTATGTATAATGTTGCTTGTTAGTTAAGACTGTTGGGCCTTTCTGAGGTTGTAGTTAGCTCTTGGCAAAAGGATTGTGTAGATAACATCTGTCTAGACACTGTTTTCATCTTCTGGGTTCTCTAAGTGCCCCTCCCCCATGATCCCCTTGCCTTTCTAGAATCTCATTCTTAGCTAAATGATATCTAACAGCTTTATCCACACCTGCCTGAAAGCCCAGTGTCATCATTCTCTTGTCTACCTGTTTATCCTTCAGGGACAGCAAATACAATTTTCAAAAAACCCTCAATTAAGTTAATAATAAATGCTATGTTAATGTAGTTTCCCCATCTGGATTTTATGTATCTTAATAGCTACTGTCTATATTTACATTACTAACCTGAAAGGAAACATTAATTGTTGACATTTCAGGTGCAGCAGATAAACTGTGACCCTATTAATGAGAACTTGGGAGCAGCAATTAAGGGACCGACATGCCAAATTTTTGTTTATTTGTTTATGACTTGTTTTCTGAGATGTATGATTCTTCGTTCTTTACTAAGGCTGAAGAAATTTCTTCAAATTTTTCAGTATCAGTTATGGCTATTTTCTTGACACAGCGTGGCAGACAGAGTGACAGGGACTGAAAGAAGAAATACAATAAAATAGAATTTTGGAAAGAAGAGCATCAGTGTGATGGAAACAGCCTGAAAATTTCCCTCCATTGGTCTGCTTGTTCTTTAGGATCTATTTTTTAACTCTCTCTGCATTTGTTGCAGGATGAGGCCTAATTATGCAAAAAAGAAATACAATAAAAAAAATATGGGATCCGTGATTTAAAAAAATGGTAACTGCAGTTGTACCCATCTCTTTTCCTTCAAGTTTTCTTGGGGCTTTAATCAACACTAACATGAGCAGTCTTACTACCAATAAACCTCTTCATTGTTTATTCCCTGAAGATGTGGTCTGTATTTTAAGAGGTAGGATAAAAATAATGCTTATGATGGAAAAAGTAATCCGCTATGATTTTACAGAACAAAAGCATTTTTGGTTAACATCAAGACATCAACATATAATATTTTGGTGTGTCTTTCTATAGGAATTTTATTATATTACATATTGCTGCAAATCACTATGGCATTATCTGACATGTTCAAGGTAAAGCTTTAATTCTATTTTATTTTGTCAGTTCACATGGATGATCTACTTAGATACATGACTGATGATTTGATTAAAATAGAACAGATATCATTAAAGAACTAGATAACCTTTGTGTTACATAACAGTAATTCAGCATCATTAGATATTTTTATGATTTTGTTGCCTCTCATTTGTTATACTCACTTCTGTTCAAATAGAATCAAATAGGATATTTTCTGCCCAGTTACCAAGGAGTAAAGAATTTTAAGAACATTATAAGTATAGAGTTTCATTAAGAGATCTTAGGACTCCTTGGAATTGAAGAATTATAGATTTTTTAAAAAAAGAGTTTCCTGCTTTTATAAGCAATCTAAAATTTAAACAGGAGCCTTTTTTATCAATTAATATGTTACATATTTTACTTAATTTAGATGTGTTGCCATAGCTGTTTGTATTTTGGAGTGTTACATATAGGACTAAATTATGCATATTTACTGAGAATCAGTCCTAGGACGAAATACCTAGACTCAAACCTTGAACTAACCACTTTGTTCTCATTTTGCCAAAAAATATGACCCAATTATCCTCCTTTAGATTTGAAGTTTTATTTTCAGAAATATTTGGTTTAAAAATTCATCCATACTGGAAATTCCACTGGGTTCAAAATGAGATTTTACTCTGAACAGGTCTCCACATTACTGAGGTCTTACCAGCAATGCCACTAAACCTGGAGAGTGCATATCCCAAAAGTTAGGATGGCTTTTTATGTCAGAATTTTATTTTGTGTTAATGGGACTCTTTCCAAAAGTGATTATTATTGTCTGGTGGTCCGTTAAGGAGCAGTGAGTTCCTGCAAGAGCAAGGCTGTGTCTAATCAATTGTTTTATCCCTGACGTTAACAATGAATGGTGCATAACGGGCGCCTTATTAATAGTTCATGATTGAATACACAACCTTCACTTTCCTGATTTACCCACGTATTTCAGAAATTCATAAAAGCTTCAGAAGCAATATTTTTCTGAGTGCATAAACCCATGACTATAATTGTTTGCATAACTAATTCACCTTTGAAACCAGTTCCATTATGTATCTATTAAAAATATGTGACATATTTTAAATGATTTCTTACAATTTACACATTATTTAATATATAGAAGTAGAGTCCTTATATTGCTTTTTATTCATATTCATTTATTATATGAAATACAATAAATATTTATAAGCATAGTTCTCACTGATAGGAGATACTGATAAATATTTTTAAGACCTCCTTTTATTTAGTATGTCATATTTAAGATGCAAATACTTTAGTTCCAAGACATACCTGGCAAATAAGTAGTTTTTATCTGATCTTTCTTTAGCTGCATTTATTAGGATTCAGAATTGGAATACTCTGAGATTTTCTATCTCTATGACAGCTATTCTCTTCCCTGACGCCCCTCAAAATTCACCTGGTCATAGACTTAATTCAGCTTTTCATATTCCTATCATTTCTTTGCTGGGTAGACTGACAGATCCATTTTCCCTAGATCTATGCAAATTTGGTGAAATTCACTAACTGGAAGGATCTGGGCTGATGCACTCAGCCAACAGGAAACTTCTAGGCACCACTGAGGAAGTTATCCTGAGCCGTCTTCAATGCCATGATTCACTGAGAGTTTGGCCCGCGTGAATGGGGCAAAGCACAAGATAACAAGATTTAAAACAATATTTCAAAGAAAACAGTTGCTACAATGAAATCCTGACATGAGTTTCCCTGAATCTACCCCCAGTGGATTGAGAGGGGCAGGTGGGATGCTATTCTGATAATCCAGGGAAGAGTAATGGTTGCTTAACCTAAATGGTGTCAGTGGAGATGCAGAGGAAAGGAGAGGTTTGAGAGCCATTTAGGAGACGGAATCAACAGGACTCGATGATCCACTGGTTATGCAGGTTAAGGGAGAAAAGAAGTGTGAATGACGGCTTCCAGACTTGTGATATATTTCCCTCTATGATTTATCTAACAGTAAATGACAAGTGATTTACCCATCAGGTCTTGAAATATACTTCATGTGCTTTTATAAAATTCTGTTCACTATAATGCAAGATATCATAATTGGGCATGTTGGAAACAGGAATACTACTAGATTATCAGATTATCAAGGCATTGGTCTTCTGAAAGAATTCAGATAGTTCTCTAAATAAGAAATATTGAGTGAGTGACAGTAAGGCTATTTTAGAGCAAGTAAGTCAAGTAATAAAGGTAGAGTTCAGATAATCAAGTCACAAGGCCGTTTTCTATCCTGAAACACCAACTCACATGCTTAGTGTTTACTCCTGGTAGCTGCATTGCTGTATGTGCAGGACACAATGCTTCAGACTGTAGCACAGCTGATATCAAAGTACTGGCCTCACAGCTCCTTTACAATGTTAAAAATTATTGAGAACCTCAAAGAGCTTATGTTTGTATAGATTATACCTCTTCATATTTCCTATCTTTCAAATTAAAGCCAAAATATTTTTAAAATCACAAAAACACATTACACCATATTTCCCATATTTAGAACTAAAAAACCCAAAAAACACAAACACAAATACAGATTATATTATCAGTCAGTTCAGTGAGGTCTTCATACCTCATGTAGCATCTGAGAAACTCCTCTGTACATGTGTGACAGAAACGGTGAGAATTCAAAAGGCAACTTAGTATGAAAATAGTTTTGCACTGTTCTCTAAAATGACGTCAAGCACGGCGAGGCACCCCCACCTGACACACTGAGAACCGTGGCTACACGATACACTAAAGGAATGGTATTTACGGAGCACCGGCTATATGCCAGAACACGCTATGACCTACTCATATGGTGTCCTCACTAGATTTTTGATAGTTTGGAAAATATTTTCATTTAACATATAGCCAGCTGATGCTTAAAGAGGTAAAAGTCATTTGTATAAGGTAAGTTTTAGTTAGAAGAAAAAATAGGATTCAAAGCCAGATCAATCTGCATCCAGAATCCATTTTTCCCTGTACATCACAATTTTACCAAATTCCATTTATTCAAATAGTATTTATCTAGAGATAACTATGAGAACTGCATTGGAAAATATGTGGATATCTATGATCTCTAAGTTTTCTTCCATGTATCTTTTTCTTGTTCTTATATATGTGTGATATATATATATATATATATAATAGCTGGGTAGAAAAATCAAGAAAATAACTAGGCATCTACAAATGATATCCTTAGTTTTGTCTAATTAATGTGAGTTTACATGTGAGAAGAATTTCTTTGATAATTTTTTTCAAATTCAATTTACTTTTGTGATATAAACTCATTTTTGATACAGCCATATGTCACAACCCCCAAACTGAAAACCCAAAGTGTGTGTGTGTGTAGTTTAAAAATTTAACTGAGGAAAACAAGTTTAAAATTTCCTCTAAAATATTGATGTTAACACCATATATTAATATTAATAGGATAACACCATATATTAATATTAATAGGACATACCACATACAAACAAAAATGTCTGTTTAAAACAATATCCAATAGAGCTTGTTTTTACCTGGTTTTGCCTACTCTTAGTACTAGAACCTTAATTTGTGCATATCAATTTAGAAAAAAGATAGTCAATGGTTATTATTGCTCTATCAAAAAGTTATAAAACTATTAAGATTTACTTATGAGGGCAACACCCATCACCTCTGTAAACATACATTTACTGAATATCTACTATATGATATACATATTCTGAAGATTTACTGGTGAGCAAAATCAATACAACAGTTCACCTCACAAAACAGAACCTAGTTGAAGAGACAGACATTAAACTTATGATTACAAAAATTACTACATAATTATTATAGCATTTGCATGCACTTAGACACTCACTCTGGAATGAGAATCATACATTTTTACTATATAGAGAATTTAAATGTTATTATATATACCATATTGTAACTAAAATCCAAGGAGGTCATGCTATCAATTTTGAATTCTTGTGAGGCTTGATATGAGAGATGATAATAAGCGTTAGCCAGACATTTGTTTTTGTTTGTCTTTATTTTAATTTTTGTTGTTCACTTTTCTGCTAGTATCCTGCTTTATTATTCATGGTACTTTCCCCCCATTCCTATCAGAGATTTCCTTGAAACATGGTTTATATTTTTAGTTTTAGAACTACTCACTTTTGGATCTTGGATTAAAACCTTGATCCAGAACAAAGGTTCATGCAGGCTAAATCGCACAGATGAAAAAGCAAAGGATTGCAGACAGAGAAATCTCCACCATGTTCTACATTTCTGTCTGTTAATACATTTAATAGTTCTGACTCCCAGTGTCTTGTAAAGCTATCATTCATCATTGACATACGTTAGCATACATTCCAAAACAACAAATGGAATTTGGAATCATAAATTACATTTCTAACATGTAATACTGATGTGATCTTAAAGTTTCTGAAATCATTGAAAAATTGTGACAGTGCATGATAGTAAATGGACTGCCATTAATCAGAACCTTTTATTAATATCTATTCATTTCTCTATTTAAAACCGTATCGAGTTCAGATTTCTCATATACAGAGAATTTACAATTTCCCTAAGATATATTGATAATATTACCAATGATGATTTATCTAATCCTTAACTAACTTCATGTAATATATTAAGCATGTTTGCAGGGA
This sequence comes from Mesoplodon bidens, assembly GCF_964165515.1. Taxonomy (NCBI): domain Eukaryota; kingdom Metazoa; phylum Chordata; class Mammalia; order Artiodactyla; family Ziphiidae; genus Mesoplodon; species Mesoplodon bidens. Next base: position 83,834,008 of record NC_138169.1, on the reverse strand, counting down.
CTTTATTTTGAGAGATGACACCAGGAAGAAGTTTTGGGGGCCAGGGAAGAATGCCATGGCAGGAAAGAGACAAATCCAAGGATTCATTGTCAATATGGGAACCCCTGTGGACAACTAGCACTCAGATTCCCTGGAGGCCTTCTGAGATGCTGTACGGAACACACTCCAGGTATGAAAGAACAGGTGCTTATTCGTGGGTTCTCATGTCACCTTTCAACTACCTTGCCTTCTCAGATCTGCCCATGATAGAATGGATGCACAGACTCCTGCAGGCAAAAGTCCAGCTGGAGAGAGAGGAACCCTGGCAGGAAGTGAGCTGAGTGTGTCACTGAGGCTAAGCTGAGGTTCTATCAGTTTCCCTCCACCCACAGCTTGCTGCCATGGCAACAGTAGAGGCACAGGGCTCATCAAAAGGATGTGAAGTGGGCACAAGAGATTTTGGATTCAGTAGAGGTTGGGTCAGGTTGGCATCTAGGCTAAATTAAAATGGAATCCAAGTTGTTTGATCCCTGCTCTTAAATCTGTCTGCAATGCCAGGGATAAAAGCTTATATTGGTAATAAACTAGACCTCTAGTCTATCCTGAACAGTCTTCCAAATTCTCCTTTATTTCACACTGCCTGCTGGGTTAGGCTGAAAAATATTATTTTGGTTTCCCATCTTGGTGGAAACACCTTCCTCTTAATGAGGGCCAGAGCTGGGAATGTAAGATAAAACACTGGTAATCTCTTTGGGCACAGGTGTTCACGGAGTTTGTGAGAACACTTTCATTTGTAGTATCAAGTAATTCATACTAAGTCTTATGGAGAGGAGAGCAAAAATGTTTGCTGCTAGAAAAATGAGTTCCTTTTTCATCACACTGACAATGGAAGTGTAACTACTTTTAACAGTCAAGAAATTGTTTGCCTTTATAGTCTGATTAATAATGAGGAACTCATCTCCTATGCTGACTACATATTGAAAATTTAAACATTTCTGTTAATTTTCTTTAAAACGTGAAGATTTTTGTATTTGTTTAAAAGAATAATTATTACTAAACTGTGGAGATTTTGACGTCAAGAAATTTAACATTGTACTTATTATTCAATTTAAGGCATTTTAAAATCCATATGCTTATTTCCATTTTGTAATTGTTATCTTGGCTCAGGGCCTTCCTACACTATGTTTTCTATACTTGGGACACTTTCTCCAGCAAAACTTCTACCTGGTAATGACTTCTCCTCATTCATGTTTCAACTCGGGGGAGATTTCTGACAAACTTGCCCATAGCACCAATACAGACAAATTCTTCCCTGTATTGTTCTTTATTGTAAATAAGCATTAGCTCTTACATTTTTGTTTAATATCTGCTTCACCTACCCATATAAATTCCATGAGAGCCCTATGTATTCAGTTCTAAGCATAGTGCCTAAAATTTCTTGCTAAGTATTTGTTGAATCCAATAATTGAAATTCAACATATTAAAATACAAAAGTATGACTTAACTTTAAGTACTTAATTTTAATTCATTTTATGAAATCAAAGTGATACACATCTATAGTATATACGAAGACACAATAAATAGACAGCTCAAGACACTTTCTACATATTCTTACATTATTTATTATGTAGTACCTGTATTTATGTTAGTTGTTATAGTATTTATGTTTGCCATATGGTGTCACTCACTGCTACAATTCATTTGGTTTTACACTTGATAAAATAGAATGGTATGTGATAGGGTGACAAAATAATTATGTTTCTCATACTTGTACTTCATTTTTACCAAGTGTTATAGAGGAATGTCATCCTCAAGTAAACACTTAGCTCACTGAAAACTAGGAATGGGTGACAGGAGTCTACCTATAGATTGCAGAGACCCACAATTAAAGCCCCATGTATCTCTGGTGATCATTAATTATAAACATGACATTCTGGAGGTCAATATAGATTGAACCACACTTGACAATCTGTTTAGGCTGAGACAATGACATTTAAATTAAAGTCTATACTTGAAATACCACATGACAAAGCATCATTCATATGTAGTATATCAGGTCTTCTAAGGTGACTCTAGTGATTCCTGGGTAGAGCTGCATAAAAGATCACTAGCTATCAGTTCTGAAGACAGTACCAGTGATGTGTGGCCCCTGAGGAAAGTAACATTTCTGGGTTCCAATTTCTTATGCATGAAAAGAAAAGTTAATAGTTCTTACCATCCAGGCTGATTTTGAGGCTTAAAATTAGTAAAGTCCTTAGAACTACTCTGACTACTAAGTACTATATGTTACACTAAATAGTATGTGAAAGATGTATCTTTTTCAGAAGCAAAACATTACGAAGATATTTATAAACCAGGGCGCACCCATCAGAAGAGAGGGCTGGCGTACTTGCCAGAGGTCACCAGACCCTCTGAACAGCTATGTTTAGCACATCGCAAGGGAAATTGGCCTGGGGAGTAAATAAGCAAGTATTGGGGGATTATTTACACCTGTATTGGGAGATCATTTACACCTGTGTCAGATAAAGTACAGGGTCTGCACTTCCCAACGTTACTATTTTTTATTTTCCCTCCCTCACCTCCCTAGAACACTTCTACTTTGTAGTCATTGAGTCAATTTTCGAAGGTAGATCAAGCTATAGTTTGAGAAATCTTGAAATGGATATCCAAGACTATTCACGTTAAGTAGCTTTAAATTAAAAGATTATACAGAAATGGAATGAGAGCGAAGAGGGATTCAAGTATTATTTTAAAAATAGCATTGTTGTCAGTCGAGCCCTGTATCTAATAAGTTAATGGTGTAGAAATACTGTTGTCATATAGTTTTAAAAATGTTTCTTTTTCTTTAGTCTTAACCTCATAGCTAAAATTTTTCTAATGAATTGAACCGGAATTTCCCATTTTACCAAAAACAACAAAGATACCAATCACACAAATGGAATATGCCCTCCACACCAGAAGACAGAACTGCCACAGATCCGCCAAGAGGATGCCCCACAAAAATGCTTCGCCAGTGCAAAGGGCCCTCGACGTCAGACACACGTCAGAACCAACTGGAAACATGCCTAAATGACACTCCGTGCTCACAAACGGTCCTCAACAGTAGACACACGCCAGAACCAACTGGAAAAATGCCCATAGGACACTCAGGGCTCACATAGGGTCCTCACGGTCAGACACGCATCAGAACGTCTAGTGCTCAAAAGAGAAGTTAGCCTGGGTGCACCCCGGTGGACTTACCGGTCCTGGAGCTCCTCAGCTTGTCCACACACGTGTTTCCGTTCCACGAAGAAAAAGTGTCAGCTGGCAGCCAGTGCCGAGCAGGGAGGATCCTCGAAACAAATGGTTTCGGCAGCTGCTAGGAACGTCTCCCCAGATCCCACTCCAGGGGCCGCGAGCCACAAGCAGCTGGCTCCCAGCAGCCATCCCAGCGCATCTTCACGGCCACAGCTTTGCTCGGAAAACCCGGGAGCCAGAGGTCGCGAGAGCGCAGCCGCCGCTGCACGTTTGGCGCCAAAACCTGTAACCGGAAGTGGCGTCCGGCTGCTCGCCGCTCTGAAGCCAATAAAGAGGCAAGGATGGTGGAAAGGCAAGTTTGCTGTATTTCGGAAGCCAGCAAGGGGAGGGAGGCGGGGCGGGGCGGGGGGAGGGGAGGGCAGACTTCTGTCCAAAGGCAAGCTCTCCACCTTGACGATCAGGGGGCAAGAGCTTTTGTAGACAGAGGGAGGAGGCTACATGCGGAGACGGCACAGGCAGCTCTGACAGTCACCTTGAAATTGGACCGCATGGTGGTCTGATCAGCGTCCTCTTGATTGTTTTAAGCACAGTTGGTCTTCAGTTGCAGAGTCAGTTTGTTCCCATTTCCTTGAGGCCAGGTCTCAGAATTCTGGAGGCTTACAGTCATGGCTACAGTCTGGTCATCACGTAGTTAACTTCTTCCACCTGGTGGGGCTTTCAGTATCTATAGGACCGCTCACAGAAGACGGCTCAGAATATTACCTAGAGCCCTTGAGGAGGAACTAAAGGTCCTTGACTTTGCTTAATGACTACACTATTATTATTTAGTCTTGTTGGACTGTTTTCCTTTGTTTCTGCATTTTCTCACTTCTTGGATTAAATTTAGTCTTTGGCTAAAGTTTTTCCACAGACAAAAGGCAGGCTGAGGACATGGGGGACAAGGACCATAGGGCCCCGCTCCGTTTCATTATGAGAAATGAAATTCCCTATATAATCTTATCTGATGAGATGAAAGTGATTTTGCCAGTTGCCTTTGTCAAATCTAATTTTCTGAAAGAGGATTTTGTTCACTTATATTTTGTTTGAATAAATACCTATTTGAAACTGTCCCAAAGTGGGAACTTGGTTTATAAGCTATGTTAAGTCAGAGAAAATGCTCTTCGGCGCTCGAGGGAGAGTGTGTTTTAAAACTGTCTCAAAAAACCACACAAGTCAATGTAGCCAAAAGTACTAATCAGTAGTCCAGAAATTGGCTCAAAGGTTGTCTAGGAAAGAGATCAACTTCTCTTAACCTGGAAAGCAATCATAGCAGTCAAACTAATCTGGGGAAGACAGGGAGAATTAGGAAAAAGAAAAATACTTGAAATGTATTTGTTTTCACCAAGAGGAATTGTCAGCGACCTTCAGGAACAGCGACAGTGGTAATAACAATGGTATTTATCACTTATCTTTAATTAAAGGTGAGAAAGCAGAGACGTTGAACAGATATCATTCTTTAAAATCAGACAGATATTAAATAGCAGAGTGAAGATTCAAACCCATGCTACCTCCACAGCTTTTAAGCAATACTGTATTCAAAAAGTAGGGGGAGAGATTCTCAACAGACACACATCATCAATAGGGACAGGAGGACTGTAAGAAAAATAGGTATCATGTTGGTAAGTTTTATGTCCAGTAACAGCAAGTTCCAATATTGACCTGCCAGTGCTTCTCTTTTATCTGTGATGTAGTGTTTTCTTTTTTTTTTTTTGGCTGCATTGGGTCTTCGTTGCTGCTCGTGGGCATTCTCTAGTTGCGGCAAGCAGGGGCTATTCTTCGTTGCGGTGCGCAGGATTTTCATTGCAGCGGCTTCTCTTGTTGCGGAGCACAGGCTCTAGGCGCATGGGCTTAGTTGCTCTGCAGCATGTGGGCACGTGGGATCTTGCCAGACCAGGGCTCGAACCTGTGTCCTCTGCATTGGCAGGTGGATTCTTAACTACTGCGCCACCAGGGAAGTCCTTGTGGTGTAGTTTTTTAAGCATCTGCTAAGAGTGGGGATAAGCTGGAAACCATGGATTAACAGTTGATACATTCAGCCCAGTTTTATGATTTCTCTTTAGCAGCACTTTGTTGAAACCTTGTAAACATGGAAAGGGTAGACACCTGGACTCAATATAGATATGAGCTTTTGACACAAGCATCATGGTGGAAGGAAAACATAGAGGTAATTTGACAGACTCTGATTCAATGTTGGATTGAAAAATGAAATTGGATGGCCAGGAACGTGAAAGAAAAATGTGGCTAATATGGTAAGAAATTAAAGTGTAATTGGACTAGAAGTGCCTGTTTGTTTATGGAACAGGTATCCTGGGACTAATACTCCTAAGGGACTTTGAAAATAAAGGTACCCACAGAGAACAGATAGTTGGGAACACTTCTAGGTCTAGGTTACTAGGTCTACAAGTTCCAAAGTGTGACCATGATAATGTGTGGATACGTTTCAGTTCAGGGACAGGTCACAGGAGAAAAGGATGTGAAGAAATTGAGAGGCTACACCTTTGAAAGTGTCATGGGCATGAACGTTAAATCTCCTGAAATGAAAAAATAACTGGATAGTGAGAAGAATGGGGACATTGGTATTAACAGTATTTATCAGTGAGTGATGGGAAGAGACCTCAAGTTTGAGAAATGACATTAAATGGGAGTAAGTAGACAATATGTTGAAATAAAGTGACAAAGGGGTGCAGACAATGGAGTTTGTGAGTTCATTAACTTTTAGTGGACCCACAGAGAAAAAAGAGTCACAAGATAGTAGCAGTGTTTAGAGTAGAATGTATAAAATTCAGTAATCTTGCGTGATGTATTAGGAAAGAAAGAGTCCAAGATGGCTCAGGGATATATGTTTATGCATAGCTGATTCACTTTGTTATACAGCAGAAACTAGCACACCATTGTAAAGCAATTATACTCCAATGAAGATGTAAAAAAAAACAAAAGAAAGGTGACCTTGTCAAAATGTTTGGGCTCTTTTGTTTTTTTTCATTTGGACGTTGGGACAGGATTCACCAATATATTATCAGCAAATGTGCTGCTGTTGCCATTGGGTTGAACATTTCTTCTCTGAGTCAGAAATTACCTGGCTGAGGTGCTGTCACTGCAGTCACAGGAACACAGAGCTGAACAATTATTGTCTTCCCCAATCGACTGCTAGTTCATAGATAGCAGAGATTTGAGTGTTCTCATTTTTAAAAAATAATAAAACCTGCACTTTGCTTGACCAGGGGAGAGTGAAGTAAATATTTTGAATGAATGAATGAATGAATGGGAAGTTTGTTCATCATGCCCCCCTCATTTTAGCAATGACTAAGAGAAGGGGCAATGCCATACCAGAACTAATTGGATGATATAGGATATAAGGTTAGTATGGAGATAGCTTCATTCAATAGGATATAAGTTATATCAAAAATTAAAATATTTTGTATTTTAGGTCTTGTGGCCAAAATATTTATTCTAGATGAATTTTCATTACCACAGGGTACTGGGAGAAAAAAAAGAAAAAAAAAAACTTGTCATTCAAGATTTTCAGAGGATGCCTATGTCTCTCTGGCTATGATTACAAAAAAAAAAAAAAAAAATCTCAACGGGAGAAACACTTCTTTCCTTGAAGTCCCAAATAGCTGAGACTTCAAAGTTCATTCTGTCCTCAGGCTTCTCAAAGCCCATATCCACTAGAAACTTGTGTAAAAAAAGAAAAAAGACAGAACTCTAATTTGTATCAGTGTTAAGTACTTTGATATATTACCTTCAAATCACATTTCCTTTTTAAGGGAGAAAAGTCAGAGAAAAATCAAATAGGCACCTTAAAGAAGGGGTTATTAAGAAAAAATAAAATAAAGAGAGTAACAGTAGACCAAAGCTGCTGCGGGACGTTTCATTTGTATTCCAGTGGATTCCTTAAAGGAACCTTTGTGAACAGATGACTGACATAGATTTGCATTTAATTTCCTTGCAGGAACAGAAAATCCTAAACCATCAGTAACTTTAGAGCACAGTGATTGATCAGTTAATAATTTAATTCACAAAGACAAGACATAATCTTAGTTCATTGGAATACTTGATGAACAGTCAAAATATTTTTTTTTCCAACAGATTTTTAAATGTCATTGTCAATGATTCATACATTGCCGGACTAAAGGGCTTTGGCATGGCTATTCCAGGGAGCAGTTAGGATGTGACAGCTGGAACAATAACAATCTTCTTTTGACAAAAAGAAAACCATTTTGACATAAAGAGAATCTACATTAACTAGAGATCTGATGAGTTAACAAAATAATAACATCCATAAATAATCACGGGGGATTTTAGAACAGTTGCATGCGCTGATTTGCAGGACCTTTATTTACCATGAATGTCCTATTTCTTATCACCCTTGAGGGTAAAGGACAGAGCACATTGCAAAAAGGTCTTCCACACCTGGCAACTGCTAGTTGAGGTCTCTTAATGGAAATCATTCTTAGGAGATGTTTGTTTGTTTGTTTGTTTGTTTGTTACATCTTTATTGGAGTACAGTTGCCCCACAATGGTGTGTTAGTTTCTGCTTTACAGCAAAGTGCATCAGTTATACACATACACATGCCCCCACATCTCCCTCCTGCATCTCCCTCCCTCCCACCCTCCCCATCCCACCCCTCCAGGTGGCCACAAAGCACCGAGCCGACCTCCCCGCATTCTTAGGAGATGTTTTATTGAAGGTACATTTTCTCTTTGGCCATTTCTTCCATTATTTACATGCACTTATATCTCAAGTTTGATTCCTGGCTTCTCTTAATTTGACTTCTTTTCCTTTCTTTCTTTTTACCTTTTATTTTCTCTTTCCTTTACTTCCTTAAGATTTATCAGTATAAATTTCAGGGTTAAGTGGTAGTCTTTATTCTCCTTGAGACATTCAAGGAGTTTAATTATTTTTCTTATCAACAACAATGCTAAACTAAAACCTTCAGGTTAGCTAAGGTGCCATATTGGAAGGAATCAATCTGCTGAACGCAGTAATACATCAACATTTTTAAGGGTTCTTTTACTTTCAGTAAGACTCTCCCACCACCCCTCCTACCACCATGAATGCAACATCTTCAAATTCTGTTCTACTTTCTAGTACTGTGATGAGCTTAAACAACCCTTAAACCTGATGCATCATCTGAGGTTAAATACATACACTCATTAAGTCACTTTTTAAAAATTATGCCAGAAAAAAATTTATAGGCCTTCATTAAGCTTACTTTCTAATGTGAGGAAGTGGCAAAAAACACATGAACAGAAGTATAAAAATAAATGCAAATGTAATTTGCTGTGAATAATTTTTTAAAATATGTGTAATTAAAAACAAAAACAGAGTGGGGGACCCTCTCTGGAAATTATAAAATTTCCTCGGGGAAGGAGTGGCATCCAAGCCAAGCCTTGTCTTTTAATATTATGAATGTTTATGTCTAGAATAGGATTCTTTGAAAACCATCCAAGGTCTAAATTAAACAATTTATAAGACACTTTGGTAATCATTTATGCCTCTGAAAAACCAGTATATTTATATGCTACTTTAACTTAATTATTTGAGCACATCAAACTTGCAGTTGAGATCACCTAATTGACATGCATATTTTATAGCTATTCCTTCAATGAGTTTACAGAATAATTTGTACTGACTGCAAAGAATTTATAATATACAACCCATCAAACATTTTATCTAAGTATAAATGAAAGTATAAGTCATAGTTTAGTATGGTTTCAGACACATTTTCTATTATGATATAATAAAATCACCCATGAAGGGAACCACCAATTTTTATGGTTTCTGATTTTTTAATGATTTCTTCAGCCTAAAAGAAAAAAAAAAAAGATCATAGAATAGCATGAGAAATATTTAGTTTTGAAGAAAGAGGCACAAATACAAGTCTCTGAACTACATTATGAAAAAATAAATACAGGGCTTCCCTGGTGGTGCAGTGGTTGAGAGTCCACCTGCCGATGCAGGGGACACGGGTTCGTGCCCCAGTCTGGGAAGATCCCACATGCCGCGGAGCGGCTGGGCCCGTGAGCCATGGCCACTGAGCCTGCGCGTCCGGAGCCTGTGCTCCGCAACGGGAGAGACCACAACAGTGAGAGGCCCGTGTATCGCAAAAAATAAAAAAAATAAAAATAAATAAATACATACATACATATAGAACTATGGCATAGAATGATTGTCTTAGAGACAGTTATTCCAATCCTGAAGTACAATGATGTGAAGGAAAAACAGAGAAAATGTATCACAAAGTTACTTGAAAGAAAACTTACAGTACAAGGGAAAATAGAGTAATTTGTATTTTACTTGTATTCTTTTGGCAAATTGGGTGTGAGAATACTGGAAGGGCAGTGCGAGGAACAATTGCAGATCACACAGGTGGATGAATGGTTAGATGGCACTAGGCTGAGTTTATTCATCGCATTCTCTATAGTATCCAACTTAAATAGATACAAAGTACAACTTTGAATATCTTCATTAGTATACAATTGTGAAGACCCAGGAATATTAAAATCTTCAAGCAGTAGGTTGCTTTCTTTGAGACCCTTTGGCAATGTAACAAGGGCAAGTTAAGGAATATCCTTGCCCCTGCAACAGTGGCAGTGTGTAGGAAAAATGTTATTTATTTTTACTATTTTTCAAATTAATGTTTCCTTAAAAGTCATGTATGGAAATTTAACTGATTTACTTAGCGAAGTGCTAAAGGCTTGTCATATGTCGACCCATTTAATCTGCAAAAGAACCCTGTGAAAGAGTAGGACTTCTGTTCTTTTCATTAGAGTGGGGCGCTTTGGCAGAGCCTAAAGGAGATAGTGTGGTTGGGAGAAGAAAGCTATGCCTAGGCATTTCACATCTGTTATAGATCAGCCTCTATATATTGAATACTTAAGTTCTGGGAAGAATCTATGACTAACTCCATATTTAAATGTGGACATTGAAACACTTTCCTCTCAGCTACATCTTCCTCCAAAGGTCAGATTTTGGTTTTCCTGTTACACGTCCATGCTGTCCCAATACAGAGAAAGATACAAGAAAGGCATTTTTGTCGGTTATGAGTCAATTAAATTGATAAATTCACTGAAAAGGGGGAAATTGAGATTATCAAAGTGAAAAATTGAACGAATCTGTAATTTTAATGTCTGTCTGGCATATTTTTAATTTAGCCAACCCTATTCTGTGTATATCTGTGTGCACAGCCAAAATATTTTTAAATACTAATGTATTTTTAGAAAATCAATTATAAAAAAGTCTAAAATATTTCCTCCCCCCTTTTTTGTGTTTCATTTTAATTCTCAAGTTTGAGGAACTTTGTAGCTTTTCCTGTACAGAAAGAACCTAAATAGTTTTCCAAGCAAATTGTCCCACCTTTTGGGGCAAGTACAGTTTTACCCACTTGCTATTTACTGATCAGATATGTAAGTGTACTGGAAGACTATTTTGTGGTTGGTGCTAGATTTATTCTGCAAATTAGGAAATTAAACACTTTTATCATTCTTCTGGTCATTGGAAGTGCAATATTTCTGTGCTCTCCCTAAATAAAATAAGAAAGAGGAAGAAAGGAAGGAAGGAAAGAAAGAAGGAAGGAAGAAATGAAAGAAGAAAGGACAGGAAAGGAAAGAAAAAAATCAAAAAGTAATTATACAGAGAAGAATTTACTATTTTCTGCTTAGTTTTTTCTTTCTTTTTTTTTTTTTTTTTGAGAGCACAATGATTAATTAATTCTAGTAGTCACCTGGTAACTGCTAATACTAGGACTGCTCAAGAAGGCAAATGCTAGAGTTACCAAAAGCAATCTGGAAATCAGTATCTTTGTCATATTCGTAGAAAATATATTAGCTGGCCAACGGCAGAATATATGCAAAAGTACTGAGGATTAAAACCTTCCCACATTTACGGAGTGATGTGTTTTTGAGAAGAGGCTCTATATCTGAAATCAACCAATGCTTATGCAGGAGAAAACCAAAGATTTTTCTTTTATTACTTTGCAATGACATATAATCTCAGGTTAGTTTTGAAGTTCTGGAGTTCTTTATTTTTTAATCAGTATCTAATCCAACAAAATAAAAAGCACAAGTTATTATAAGCATAAAATCGATGGATTAAGCCTAGTTGCCTAATAATTAAGTATACTGAACACATTATTGGACACTACAATTAGAGCTTGACACTGAGCTCACATTTGTGGATTATTGGTGTAAAAGGCTAACTCTTTCTTCAGATAAATGAGCAGTTCTCCTATGGAAGGATCCACATGTAAAGAAGTAATACGTACATGTAGACCCAATCCTGGTATAAATTTAGTTAAAATCAATCAAATTGAATAAATCATAATTTGGTCAAACTGCATGTCAAATTCCTGTTCTTTTGCAAATATGCAGAAAGTAATCTGGAAGAAAAACTAAAAAGAAACAAATTTGAAACATGTTTTATGAGAAAGTAGTTAACAATGACAAAATGATTAACAGTGTTAAATTGAAGCTTTACCTTAGTCTTAACATTTTATTTAAAATTTAAAAATACATATATAGCCTGAAATTCCCAACTGTTCTATCCCTAAAAGTTTTATAAAAAAAGATACAGCTAATACAGTCCAAAGCCTTACCTGCCTGACCATAGGAAATTCATCTTCCTTATTGAATCATTCTCCATCCTGAGAATTTCTGAACATGCCAGAGTGTTTCTGCAAATCTATCCTAATTGTCCCGTCACCTTTAATTGAAAAGAGTTTTCCTGTGAGTTCTGCACACTATTTCTGTCTCAAAACAATAGCTGTAGATCTGTCCCCAGATACTTTTCCTGAGTGTGCATAGAAGTTGTTTCCTTTAATTCTCCAAAGCACAGCCAACATAAGGCTACACTAACCAGAAAAATTTGAAAGATGATGTAAAAATAATGCAAGATCATTATGATCTCGGGTGGCCTCAGCCTGCAGTGGCTAGAAGCAGGGTTTCGGTTCCCTGGCCAGAGACTGAAGTCAGGCCATGGCAGTGAAAGGGCTGAATCCTGGCCACCAGACTAACAGGGAGAAGTGGCCAGTTACAAGACCCTGGCCTGTCAGCTGTGTAGAAGTGAATTTCCACATAGAGATGGAAAGTAGTGAAACAAGTACAGTGTTTACTAGTAGGAAAAGCATATGGGTACGTGTGGATAAACACAAGGGTGGGCTCAGAGAGAGAGATGCATGCTCTTGGGAGTTTGAATCACTTACATGGTGCATTTCTTCTGGGTTTCCTTTGACCAATCACCTTGCTTTGCCTGGTTCTGAGTCCGTTTTTGGTTTATCTCAGGGTCCTCCCGTGTGTGTGCGCATCTCTTAGCCAAGATGGATTCTAGCAAAGAGGCCTATGAGTAGGTTGCCATCACTTACTATGAGGTGATGCCCCCTCCTTTTTGACCTTCAAGGAGCCTTTCTGCATGTGTGTAGTCAGGAAGATCTCCCTGACCTCGAGAACAAGGAATATGTGGTCCTTTGTCTCTTATCTGGCCAGGGCTCAGCTCTTCTCTCACTTCTGCTATTTTGGAGTTTCTGTCCACAGGGGACAAGTCTAGCTGCTCAGACTGGGGCCCATCTATCTCCTGCCTCAATTACAGTGATTTAAAACTGAATTAAAAAAACAATTATTTTGGTTTTTAATGTAGATCGAGCCAGCAAATTTTATCATCTTGGCTTAAGCAGATAGAACACGTGACAAAAATTATAAAACAACTCTTTTCAGATGTTGGACCACAGACTATGCAGACCTGTGACCCCTGACAGGAGAAACACATAAGATGAATCATGATTGTCCCAGCTTTTGTTGGGAAGTAGTCAAACATCAGCCTGGGAGTGGATACGCAAACATATCCTGGCAGTAATTTTGAGTCTAGGAAACAAAATTTGGAGTTGGAAGAGGTCAAATTGATTAGAATTTGTGGGACAGAATATCAGAAAGAAGCGAGCTATAGAGAGAGACAGAGACAGAAAGAGACAGAGTTCTGCAAAGGGGCGCCTCCATTGTTGAACAAATACTTCTTGCACACGAGTGACAGAAAACTACTGAGGCTCAGGAAATAACGATTGGAATTCAGCCGACTGAATTATTTTTGGAATTCACACATAGCTAGGATTAGTTCGTATTCAAACCACTCAAAATGGAAAAAAGAAAAATTTTTAAAACATGCAATGGTTGGAACCTCAGGTAGGACCCTCAAAGTATATCATCTTAGGAGCACAGCTAAACTGTCATTTGAATAAAGTATGTTCTGAATGCCCTAATAAAACATAAAGTGAGATTGAAAGGATGAAAACTGATCTAGTGTAACCTACGTGTGAGCCAAAGCAAAGCCCCAAATACTCAGAGGCCTACAAGAAAATCCTGCACCCAACACACACAAAATGTCTGTAGCTGTTGCTGCTTCTCACAGCAGTTGTTCTTCTGATGTTTATTTTGCTTCTAAAAGTAATTCTGTAAAGTCTATGGTCGTTTTCACCCACGGTGACTGAAGGCTCTGAGCAGTTAACTTCATGGTCAGATAAAAATTGAAGTTTCCCTTAAATGCTTAGAAACGGTAAATCTTGCAGGGTAAGCTGAGGGCCTCTGTGCGTGTCTGGGCTGCACAGTCAAGGCTGAGACAGGCAGGGCCTTCTCCTTCCCCCCTCAGCCTTTTTTCCGGTGCCCAGAGCCTCAAAACAATCCAGAGGAGCTGAAGAGCCAAAGGTCATCAGGAAGACAGAGAATATTAAATGGGAACTTAGCTCACTTTCCTAGCCTCTTAAATGGGAAAGACAATCTTTTAAAATCTCTATAACTCCAACTAGTGTCAGCTGTTCCCTAATCCTCTTCTTGGAGCCTCCATCCACCCACAGCTCTCTTTTCAATCTTCACCCCACCCGCAGTCCTCCTCACATATGCACACCCACCTCCATCAAAGCACTTGCAAGAAACTGTAGATTCCATGTTAAGATGAAATTAGAGAGAATTTTATCTTAAAACCAGCAACCATTATTTGAAATATCTCCTCTGGACATTTCTACAGTGTCTCTAATTATGGAACTGCCTGGGGAGACTCCCCGTTTCCCCTTATGCTGCAGCTCAGTTTCTTTCCCCTCCCCCTCCCCTCCCTTCCCCTCCCCTCCCCCTCCCCTCCCTTCCCCTCCCCTCCGCCTCCCCTCCCCTTTCTTCTTCCCTCCCCTCTTATCCGCCCGCCTTCCCATCCCCTACCCTCTCTTCAATCAACCTGCCAATCACTCCTGATGCAAGGCAAAAGGTCCCAAATTTAACAGGAGAGAACAGTTTTTTCCCTCTGATTATTATATCTGTACAACTCTGTTGTTTTATCTACTTTTCCTATATTTTTCCTATCTCTGAAAAAAAAATTAGAAGGTAGCTAACTCTTCCTGTTAACTTTCAGCTCTTCAACTCAACTTCTTTCTGGGCACAGAATCAATTTTCCTCATCCCTTGGTCCTTCTCCAAAGGAAAGCACTAACTCCAGTGTCTCCAATTTTACCATCTAGCATTTTTTTCCAGCAAGTGGACTCCTTGGAAAGATAAGAAAAGAGAAATGTCAGTAGAAAAACAAAAGAAAAAACAGCCAGAAGAGAGGATTTAGGGCCTTCCTAGGTCTTTTCTCAGCAGGTACCCAGCCCAGGAAAACATCTACATTTGAATATTTTAGCACCTTTGTGGTTATCTCATTTCTTATCCTATCTTTTAAACTTTTTGGTTAGGCTAGTGTTTGTTCCAACTTTTATCCATTACTTTAGGCTGTAACAACTTTAAACACATTGTGCGTTTTTAGCAAACACCCTCTCAGGAAGAAAATATTAACTCAGGGAGATCTTTGAATAAGGTCAAATAAAGATGGGTTTTTCAAGCTGGGTCTTCCAGGGAGGCAGTAGACAGGTAAAATCATAATAATTCTTTGGAAATGAGGCTTTCTAACTGCACAGCTCCACACTGCCCCCTAGATACCAGGAATGTTAGGCTAATTTTTAAGACTACTGCTGAGCTGGAGATGGAGGTTGAGAATAAGGGAAGTTAAAATGCCCCAAAGCTCCCTGTTCTTAAAGACACTCAGCTCCTTGCTTGCATAAGTGTTCTCAGGTTGTTCCATACTTTTAGTTAATTTCCAGAGTTCTGAAAAAGTTGATTCAGGTGAATTTGTTTACCATTTATTGTTGCTTTCATGGAGGGGTGAGCTTTCAGAGGTGCCTACTTGGCCACTTTTCCTGGAATCACCCAATTTGCTTTTTTGAAGTTATTATGAAAGTGACATTTGATATATCTTTGGTTGCCCCACCTTCACTGTAAACGTTCAGTGAGTAAGAATGTATTTCTGAATTTCTACATGTTTGATATTCTCCCACGGCAATGTACTGTTAGCATGTTTCCATCTGATTTTGCCTATTAGCAAACAATTTTAAAGAAAACAAAAGAAAAATCTCAACAGCGTTGTCCATTGGTTAGGGACGTCTTAGTGACTTTAG
Source organism: Mesoplodon bidens (assembly GCF_964165515.1). NCBI lineage: Eukaryota > Metazoa > Chordata > Mammalia > Artiodactyla > Ziphiidae > Mesoplodon > Mesoplodon bidens. Next base: position 83,818,290 of record NC_138169.1, on the reverse strand, counting down.
TAGGGCTTATAAATGTTATTAACCTTCGAATATGGGTCATATGTAAATAAGCCTAATCCTAGTGTGCACTGAATGAACCCTGAGAGAATCTAGTGGCTTTTCTGTCAAGGAAAGATTTGGATTTTGAGAAAAGGGGATGAAATGAATGTGGTGTGTTAGGTAAAAAGGCTTAGTCACTCAATTGCTCTGCTCATTATAGTTACTTCTAGTAATTGATTTATTTCCCAGTGTTGGAACCAAACAGTAAATAATGCTCTTTGCCACCTCTTAGCTCAGAGAAATTCTAACTATAAAATGTTTGAACTCATGGAAATGAAGATATTGTATAATTTTAAAACAATATATTTATCACAACGGAAAAAATAGCTGTTCCACTCAAACCTTTGCTTTGTTCTGTTTTCTATATTCACGGCAGTATTTTTTAAATAATTTTATATATAATTCAGGTAGCTCATAATAAAGAATAACTTCTTCCCATAATGTCATATATTTATTTATTTATATTTATATGTATAACCTCAGAATAATTTTTTAAAAAACACAGTGAGTACTTCACATATATTATTTTATTCTGGTTAACACTCCTCCTGGAAATAAAATTTTAAAAGTTCTGCAGATGAATTATTAACGTACATGAAGAAATAAAGTCTGTTTGTGAAGATCGACCGTGCAGAGTGGCTTATGAGCCCCCAATCAACAGGAGGGAGGCCTGAGTGAGTATCCTGGTATCTGTGGATGGAGGAGATTGATAGACATGGGATAAGTGGTGAGTAGCAACAGCAAAGACAGAGTCAGATGGTCTTTCCTGGTGAAGGAAAATCTTCTCGTAGAAATGTCATCTGAGGAGAAAACTTTCAGATACCTTACTGAATCATCTCACAGGTAGTTCACTTACTGGCACGGCTTGATTCCAAACCATGATGAAATAGAACAGGATGAACAACTTTTAATAATTCTCCTAGAGAGATACAGAGAGTACATGTTGTTCTTCTATAACAAAACCTGAGGTACTTATTTGAAGTTCAAAACAACATTTAAATCTCTCAATTTATTAATGTGACAAGCAGGAAGTTTTTCTTTTCAGATACTCCTTTGATAAAATAAGATGAAGTTAAAGTTGGCTTCAACACAATATTTATTTCCATTAGTTTTATTTTTCAGTACTAAATATTTGATAATAAAAAAAGGCAGTCTTTTAAAAATCTCCCTAAATATTTTCTGTCTGCCTGTCCATACATCGTCCATACATCCTTGTCAATGGATCCCTATCATTTAATTCACCCTGTTTTGTAAACATGCAACACCGGCCTTCCCCCGCCCTACGTGTCTTTCCTTTCTCCCTCTTAAATCGTATCTATTCTCCTATTAAGGTTTTAGTCCTGTCTGCTCCATAAAACTGCTTCATTTCCCACTGCACATCACCCCTCCACTCACCTGAATTTCTCCGTGTGCTCATTATTTTGTAAGAGTCAACAGAAATCCCCAGGTCCCACAGTGACATACATGAGAGTGTTCACCTCTCCTCAAACACCAGCCCTTCCTTTGTGCTCCCACCATCGAGAGGTTGTCAAGCCCTCTACTCCACCAAGGCACTGGAAGCTTCCAGAAGACATTCACTTGTGTCAGCTCTATTTCTAACATAACTGCATGACCACACATCCCAAACGCCTTCAATGGGCCTCAGAAAATTCCACTCCAACAATTTCCAAGTAAACACACAACCTAGCATCTTGATACCAAGTCACTTACACAAGGGATAACTCAGCCTACCAACATATTCAAGTTTGCATGACTCCAAACAAATTCTCCTCGACCCAGCCAGCTATCATAACTAATCTATTTCTCCTTTCCTCCTCCATGTCCAAATCTTTTGAATTTTTTTGTCTATACTTACCAACTTCTGCTTGTTGATTTTTTTTTCTAAATCCAGAGAATTGTTTTCGCCCAGTCACACCCAAACCATGATTATAAAGGCCACCACTGATATTCCAAGATCCAAATCCAGTGTATGCAGTAAATCTGCTGGATTCCAAAATATATGCTTGTTGTGGATTGAACTGTGACACTTGCCCCTGCCCCCCACCCAAAGATATGTTGTAGTTCTCGCCCCTGGAGCCCCAGAATATGACCTTATTTGGAAATAGTGTTTTGCGGATGTAATTGGTTCAGGTGAGGCTGTGCTGGAGTAGGGCAGGCTGCTGTCCTCATAAGAAGAGAAGACACACCAGGAGGCAGAGATTGAGTGATGTGTTTACTAGCCAAGAAACGCTAAGGATGCCGCAACACCAGGAGATAAGGGAAAAGCACGGAACAGATTCTCCTCTAGAGACTTCAGAGAGAGCACGGCCCAGCTGTCACACTGATTTCAAATTTTTAGCCTCCAGAACTGCAAAACAATACATTTCTGTTGTTTCAGCCAACTAGTGTGTGGTACTCTATTACAGCAGTCCTAGGAAACTAAGACAATGCTCCTAACCAATTTATAGGAATTAAAAACTGATAATAAACAGTAACAGCTATTTTAAAAAGCAAGGCTGAAGAAAAGATATATTCTCTAATACTGCCCTTTAACAAGTAATTATAATCATATATATACTTTGAATATGTATGTAAAACTTTCTTGAATATCTATAGAAGGTTTAATTTTGGCACTGAGGAATCACAGCCTAGTTTCTAAAATTGCATAATCATAATGACAGATACCCAAATGATACACATCATCCTCATATTAAGTCTGTCATATGTTATCAATAAAAGTTATAGTTATAATAAAGCAATAAAGGATTCCTAATGAAATTGTTATATAAATGTCTCCTATATACTAATTTTATAGTGTATCATTTAAATTATGAAAAAATTTTACTGTGCCAAAGCCCTGACTACCAAATTATTGTAAAAAGTTTTGTTTTCTCAAATTACATGGTTCAATAAAATTCCATGTGCAAAATAAATCAACTTTTAGACTTATTGTTTTGGATTGCTTAGAACACATTAAAAACCAACAAATTATTAAACAGTAGAAATAATTTAAACCAACAGCTTCTATGTATCGTAAATAGAGGAAAGTAAATGCACAGCTGTATGCAAATGTTATGAAAAATAACTAAATAATTCTCATTTAAGAAACTGTTGACTCAGTCTAGAAGTAAAGATAAATTTTATATCAAGCCAAAACAGCATACATGTCTACTGTTATATCTGTAGGTGAAAGCTAATGTGGATATATTTGAAAGACATAATATCAATATAAAATGCATTACATTCTTCTTGTATGGTACACACCATTATTTATTGCATCGATCCAAAGTTGACTTTGCATCATTTCATTTTTTACTTCATATCTTTCAGAAATACTGCAATATACCAGTAAACCTTGTTGCTATTAAAACTATTTTTTAATGTAAATGCTCATAAAAACTTTATTTGTAATAGCTAAAAACTGAAGAAAACCAAAGTGTCCATCAACAGGTGAATGGGTAAACAAATGTAGTGTATCCATAGGATAGATTACTATGAATAAAAAGCAATGAACTATTGGTACATGTAAAAACAGGGGTGAAACCCAAAATAAGTATCTTGACGGAAGGAAAATAGACACAAATGAGGACATACTCTATCATTTCATTTATACAAAATGCTGGAAAATGCAAGCTACTCTACAGTGTCAGAGCAGACCAGTAGTTGCCTGGGGAGCGGAGGGGAATAGGAAGGCTGCCAGAAGCTCCAGGAAGCTCCCCAGAGGAATCAAGGACAAACTCATCTTGGAAAAACCTCTAAGTCATCTGAGGGCTACATGATCTGGTGTTTCCTTAAATACTTGCAGGTCTCTAATGAGTAACCTAAGCTGTCAGTCAGTGTTTCCAGCAGGGAAGCAAGTTCATGCTCAGTTTTTACACAAGAAGTAGAATTGCAGGGGCATAATATGGTGTCCCTAGAAAGAAGATGTTTACAACTCTTGGGGCTTTTTAAGCAGAAACTGCATCAGTTCAGGAGCATAGGTTGACATTGGTTCCAAAATGACCTCCTGGCTGGCTGGTACAGCTTAGCGTCCCCAATTCAGTTTGAATAACTGAATCTTGGTTTCTGAAGGAATGGCTTAGGGTAGTTCGTCCTACCTGTCTTATTAGTTCAAGTTACCAGCCATTCTTCTTCCCCACAAAATGACTGAGGAGGGGAGTGTGGAAAATATCTACATATTGATGGACATTTTCATGGGAGATGCAGGAGCTGGGACCATCCCTGGCTGCTTCAGGTAGATTCATCTTTATGTTAAGAAGAATGACGATCAAATTATGGGTTGAGTCATCTTTCGGGGGATGGTAGACTCAGCAGTCAGTTAAATTTAAGGTGCTTGTAACAGTTTGGGAGAGCCATCCAGGATGTTTTCTTTGGGAAGAAGGCTACAGGCACTTTTGTTCTGAAAAATAAAGTTCATTTGTGACTCTCCTTTCCCTGTACTTCATGGGGTCTAAGGTTTTTCCTCATCAGGCATCTGGAGTGTTGCTTTTTCCCTTCACTGCCACAAAATGACTCTGACCCATTCTGGAAGATAACCTTAATACTAATGAAGTGATAAAAGTCTTTTTTTTTTTTTTTTACACAGAGACATCAATGGTTTATTGGACAGGGGGATCTTACACAAAGGGTCCTGGAGCAACACCGCACACTGTGTGCATGAGACGGTGGACAGGACGTGGCAGTAGTCTTCGCTACTCAGGGGAGAAGGAGGCTGCCGTTTACAGGGGAATTTACGTCAGGTGGGTGCATTAGTTACCAGGGGCTAATTAAGCCTTATAATTAAGAGGCTTGGATAGTCATGTGAGTGAAGCAGGGACTGGTCAAGCAGGCGATGGGCATGGGTGCTTGCCCCCCTCCCTTTATTACCCAATGGAATCCAACGTATCTTAGAAGATCTCTTCAAAAGTAACCATTTCTCTTTAGCTTTGTATTTAGAAGTGAGCCACAATTAATGTGTAATACACGTTAAAAATAGAACTTTCTTATCCAACAAGAAATAACATTGTTCTCATCATTAATTTAGTGAACTGTGAATGAGTCTCTGACTGACAATGAATATCCCTAGCTTTGTAAAAAAGATACATCTTTATCACTGGCAATTCAATTTGATTCAACTCCATACAAGTCAGTACAATCAAATAAGCTTCTTTTTTTTTTTTTTTTTTTTTTTTTTGCGGTACATGGGCCTCTCACTGCTGTGGCCTCTCCCGTTGTGGAGCACAGGCTCCGGATGCGCAGGCTCAGCAGCCATGGCTCACGGGCCCAGCCGCTCCGCAGCATGTGGGATCTTCCGGGACCGGGGCACGAACCCGTGTTCCCTGCATCGGCAGGCAGACTCTCAACCACTGCGCCACCAGGGAAGCCCTCAAATAAGCATTTTTAAAGCCATCAACTCATGTCTATTTATTTATTGTTAGAACAGAAATTATTCAGTTGGCTCTCAATTAATATGTGCTTGATGTTGAGGGTAGGTTGTACATATTAAAAACAACAGGGTAAGAATATAAAGCAAAGTATGTAATAGATCCTATACAGCAGTCTATAAAGGTTATAAAACTGTAGTGAAGGGAAACCTATTTTATTGTTATTGTTACCCAGAAAAATCTTGGTAGAAATTTAAATTTTGGACTATCATTTTAAGAGGCTATATAGTTTGAACTGACAGAAGTAACCTGTAATCTCTGAGATTATATACTTCTTTTAAGCAAACTAACTTTCTATCAGTATGTCTACCTCTACTCCATATATACACAATATACCATTTAAATGGGCAGATACAGGGGGATCTACCCATTTACCAATTATAATTTTCTGATTAAAACTATATAGACATAAACCAATTTAATTGCTCTTATTCTAAAGTATAATGTATAGTATAATAGTGGTGCTAATATAAGTATATAGTTTAATTGTCTGTAAATCTAGGAACTGTTCTGAAAGTTGTTAAAAGAAAGTGCAATAGAACGTTGTTAATAGAAAGTGCAATGATGGACCAAATAAGTCTGAATCTGACTTGTACATACATTGTGCACAGGGAAAAAAGTTTTGCATTCTTTGTAATTTGGCTATTACAAATTTGGCTATTACCTGGTCTAGGCTTTCCCTGAAAACAATGTCATGCTTGCCAAGACATTTTAAGCCTTCTTGAAGGTGTTCAAAATCTGTCAAGAAAATAAAGAATATTCTGCCAAAAATAAAGTGACACCAGAAACAGAGAGATAAGTGGGTTATTGAAGCATGCTTTTTCTAGAGGGTGTTTGCCATGCCGTGGGATTTTAAGCTTTGGTTTGTTAAATCCTGAAAGTTCTGAATTCTGGAGAAAAGCTTAGGCCCATCCTAAGTAATAAGCATAATAGGAAAGCCCCCTAAATGTAAGACCTTGTGTAATAGGGAACTTGAAATAAACACCCCACTCAGAAGAGCATTAAGAAAATCACCATCATCAAAACATGGTGATGAGCCGAAGAGTAATAATAATAATAAAATGAGGAGGAGGAGGAGGTGGCGGAGGGGAGGGGAAGTGGGGGAGGGGAAGTGGGGGAAGGGAGGGGTGGGGGAGGGGAGAGGTGGGGGAGGTGGGGGAGGTGGGGGAGGTGGGGGAGGTGGGGGAGGTGGGGGAGGGGAGGGGTGGGGGAGGGGAGGGAGGGGAGGGGACAAGGATGAGGTCCAGGAGGAAAATCATGTGCACCTGAGAAACTGTAAAGGCAAGCCAGCCAATTCTCTTAGGTGTTTGACAAATGAATGGAGTTCTCTTAAGTGGATTTTTAAAACTCAAATCAGTAATTTAATTTAAAACAATTCTGACTTCCTAGTGAACCCAGGCAGCTGAGAAAAATCAATTACAGTTTCTCTCTGGAGAAATCCATTTTAATTCAAAGAATTCTCACACCTCAAAGAAAAGTGAGAAACTCACTGTTGAAAAACTGACAAAATACACAAGAAGCCACCATATGTAAATACTAGTAGAAACAACAGAAAACAGAATCATGCTCACAAAGCTTCATAGATGAGCATTATTGGACACAAGAGAGACACTAAATATAATTGATGTGTTTCCGTAAGTAAACTAAATGAGCAAATACAGTCAAATAATAAGTTCTCTAAAAATAAAATATTTAGAGCTAAAAATAAAATACTTTGAGGTTTTAAAAAAAATAATCATCAAATTTAGAAGTTCAGATGCACCTGGAAGTAGAATTGTTAGTTGGAAGATAAAACGAATAATAAGAATAAGAATAAACACAATGCAGTTCTGAGAGGCAAAGAGTGGCAAAGCATGAGTAGTTACAATAAATGCAGAGATTAAGAAAGATACATGTAGTGGATTTGAGAAGTTTTGAGCTCCAGAAAGAAAGAAGACAGAAAATGGGGAAAAGACAATATTTGAAGAATAGATGTCTAAAATGATTTTTAGAACTGATTTTTAAAATCTCAGATTGGGTTCCTGAGATGGAGATCACAAGTCAGTGAATTGGCTCCTTTTTTGGTCCTATTTTGAGTTTAACCCAAGAAAAATGGGGATGCAAGATAGGAAAGCAAAGGGGGCTGGTTCAGTGTGTCTTGAAGGGCGAGTTTGCTCTGCAGATACACTGGCTCCATCCTGCTGGGGACTTTGGGGGGATGGCTGAGATCAGGGGTTGGCAGACTTTTCTGTAGAGTCGGACGGTAAATATGTTCAACTTTGTGAATCACACTGCCTCCCTTGTGTGAACTGTTGTAGTACAAAAGCAGCCAAAGACTGGATGTAAAGGATGCCCATGGCTTTGTCTTAGTAAAATTTAACTTGAAGAACAAGCAGCAGGCTGGATGCTGGCTCCCAGTGTAAAGCACCCTTAGCATTGTCTCATAAAAGTAAGTACAGGACTCTTCACCCTCCATCTCCTGCTCATCACCGGCAGAGGGTCAGTTGCTCCCAAGGTGGTTAATTCCCCAGCTGTCACACCCTGTCCTGGGGATGGGCTCAGAAAAACAACCACAACCACACCCTCAGGGGGAGAGTTTGTAGTAGCCTCAGGAATTTAAGCTCACAGGAAGTTCCTTGCATCAGGTGAACCTGAAGACACCATGCCTGCAAAAGGGCCTAGTGGACCCCATGACCTCCAAAGAGTAGTAGCCTCCATTCATTGTGACATTCCAAATGCAAGTTCCTCTCACTGATAAAGTCTGACCTGGAAACAGGGCAAGACTTGCATTCTGGGCAGAATGATCTTCAGCCTTGGTTTGGGTTGTGATGGTGAGGCCAGATGATAACAGACAATCCAGCCCTTCAAGTGAGGTCAACAGTGGTTCTTCATTATGCTCCTGGGGTCCTTGGACTCATCATGTCTTCTCTCCTTAGGATATCCAGAAAATAGGCTGTAGTCATCCGATCTTCCTCAGAACATTCCACCCGTTAGAGGAGTAGGAGTACGTGACCTCACAGATCTAATGTTTGGACATTTTATCACTGATCTCAGCTGTGGACGGTGAAGATCTGACAAGATCAGAAGAACTCCCACTCCAAACTGACCTGCTAAACAAGTGCTCTCTTTCATGGTATGAAAATTGATCCACATGAATGCACTGACATGACAAAAGACAGATACGTGACATCGGCTCTGGGGCCAGGTCACAGCAGAGGCTGGAGAAGGAATGAATAAACTGTCCCCAAAGGCTAGAAAAATAGTAAGACATTTACCTTTGTGGGCTGGAATAAAAGGTCATCTTATTATCTAACAGCAATATGATGGGCCCATTTGTTACCATGAGCAATTTGGGAAGAGTAACTAATGAACTTGCTGATTACCTGTGGATATCTCTCCTGGCAAAATGTTGAAAGTGTTATGCATTTATTGAGGCTCTATATCATAAGGCAAAGGGAGAGAGAGACCATTTGCAAAGCAAATGTAAAGGAAATATGAAAATAATGACTTGTTCAGTTAGGTGATGAAAAAAAAATCTTTTTCTCATCCTCAATCTCTCTACCAGCAAAAGATCCTCAAAGTAAAGTAGAACCTGGACATGTAGATCAAATAAAATATGTCATATGTGGCTCAAAGATTATTTTCTAAGATTCTTGAAAGATTTAAGCAGAACCTGATTGAAGTTCTCAGCTAGACAAAAGGATGGCTCAAATTCTTCAGGGTCTTATCTACACAGACCAGGCATGATGAGAGTAGCAGTTACAGGCCACCTATCTTGAAAAGAACTATGGATATGTATTTGGAAGCATGATGTGGAGAGTGAATCCAACTCAGATTCATACAAAGCTGAGAAAGATTTTAGGTTTATTGTTCTGGCAAATAGACCATCAGCTTGGACTATAAGAGACTGAAGCACTTCAAAAAATGTTCTCTTGGCCCCTGATATATTTCTGGCAACGAACAAGCTGAATTATTTACTTAGATGCTAGCATTGATGGGAATTTTATTTTATGACATACAAAGACAGACGGGTCAGAGGTCTGTGCCCTCTGGGATCTATGCTTTAAAATATCAGAGAGCAGATTAAAATCTGAGGAGGTGAGTTTTCTTTTTTGTACAAGAAAAAAATTTTCGCACTTTAAAAAGTTATAAAAATATGTAGTAGGAACTGTATGTAGCTCACAAAGCCTAAAATGTTTATGATCAGGACTTTTACAGAAAATATTTGTCAAACCTTGACCTTAGAAGCCACATCTATGCAGCAACAATGAACATCAGGCTGTATTTATTCCCAGGGAGAAGAATCAAGCTCTTCAAAAGGAACACCATCTCCCCCCAGGATAAAGAGTTCTGGAAACAGGTGCGTAGATATCAAAATTGCTATGGTGAGTGACTGGTACGTGCCTCTAAGTCATTCTTTTGAAAGAGAATGTTGACGGCCATCTTTCTCTCCCTGTCCCTGGTGTCTGGAGGAAGATAATTTAGTGTTTTGTTCAGATCTTTCTGGAACAACAAGAGCCTCTTCCACACCTTGGCTATTTCTAATACTAAGAGCATGCAATAGGTTCCTAAGAAGTACAAGTTGTCAGCCCTTTGCTTTGGTTTACTGATTAAAATAAATACAACATGAAAAGTGTAGGTAATTTTTTAAAAATTCTAAGTAACATGTGCATGTTTTTTCATATACTTGTCACATTGTGTTTTTAACGTACTCCTCAAGGTAATAAAAAGATTCAAAGAATGTCTTCCAATATTTTAGCTAATCTTGACAGTAATGGGAAGACAGGATATACTAAATGAGTTAATACAAGAATTAAAATGAATGGAAATATACAAATGATTGTGTGTGAGAGAGAGACAGAGAGAGAGTCATAGGCGCGTGAGCACAGGTAACCAAAACAGTATGTTAGCTTAAATAACAAAGCTGGGTAATGCTTTTCTCCCTGCCTCTATCCACTACAGAGTATATGAATCTAACTTTCAGGTGGCTGAGTCTTATTTTCATCAAAGGAGCCAACAGGACACACTTTTTGTCAATGAGACGTAACGTTAGTGTGCTGTGAAGGTTTCTATGAAACTTTTTACTTTTCTGATGTAAAAAGAGAGATTTGTGTCTTCAGGTTTCCTCTTCATCCTGCCAAGAGTGTTCACATAAGCCTGGAGATGCATCAACCTCCTTGCAACCCTAATGCAATAAACATGAGGAAAAGAGCCAACGCAGTTGAGTTTGATAAAGCAGAATGAAAAAGAGCCTGGTCTTCTGATGGTTGTATTGAGTAACTGAACCAGTACTGAAGCTGCACAGCCCTTGGGTACTGATATTCGGAGGGGAAAAAGAAACACTCATGTGTTTATTCTACTTCTAGTCAGGTTTTCTATTACTTGAAGTTAAACACATTTCTTACTTATACATATATTTAGAGGGAAAATCATTGAGTATTGATTCTTGTTTTTATTCTTTAACCCAATGAAAGCAATGATTGCTTTCGGGAAAATACAAAACAGAAACAACATATCTTTTAGCCCTCCTTTCCTTCTTTTTCTATTTGCTTATTCATACTGCAAAAGTATAAGTTTCCATAAGATTAGCTTATTAATTTAGGTCATCCATCTTTGGTCTGCTCTTTTAATTCAAATCTTATCTCTGCTATAACCAAGTATTACCCAAATCAATAAATAACACTACTATTTTCTCAGGACTTTAATCTTTAAAAGAACTTTAATTCATATCTTTTTTCCTGCTTCCTTCAGCAAATTTTGTTTTCTACATCTTCCTACCTCTCGAGATATCCACTGGTGTACCATTCTAACTTACGTCATCATCACCTATTTCATAGACAGTTGATTGCCTTTTAACTACACTTTCTGTCTCTGCTCTTGACTCTTACATGATCATTTAAGAGTATGATCCTTTCACAACATAAATCAGGTAACATCACTTCCCTAGCCTGGCCTTACTCTGAGTTCCCTTTGTGGTAAAAGTAGATCGGGCCACCTTAACATAAGTTCTGATGTCTTACACAGTCTGACTCTGACAACCACTCATTCCATTAATCACTGTGCTCGATTATGCCTTCTCACCGTATTGTTCTTTAAACACACCGAGTGACTTTGTTGAGGAGGAATAAGTGAAGAAATGAGGGGAATCACTCCAGTGGAGCACCCTTTTCGTGGAAACATAAAGCCAATGGAAAGGAGAGTCCGTGTTAAATCAGGAGGTTTTTTAAGGGCATTAATGCAGTGAAATAATATATGTTACCCCATAATGGCCAGTAACAGAACATAGAATTTTAGAGTTGAAATCAATATTAAATTGATTTAATATGATTACTGCAGGTAATCTAGTTCTCTATAGTATAATATTTGTTAAATTAATAGACGATTTTTAGAGCAGTTTTTTGTTTACTGAGAATTGAGAAGATAGAAGAGAATGCTGACATATACCCGCCTCTCCCTCCTGGTCACTGTTTCCTCTATTCTTAAAATCTTGCATTAGTGTGGTATATTTGTTAAAATTGATGAACCAGTATTGATGCATTATTATTAACTAAAGCCTACTTATAGTCTATAGTTTACATCAGGATTCACTCTTTGCCTTATACAGTTCTATGGGTTTTGAGAGATGCATAACATTATCATTTCAAACCCTAAATTCTTTCTGTGCTTCAACTATTCATCCTTTCCACCTGTCCCCAAGCCCACCTGGCATCCACTAATCTTTTTTGTATCTCTATAGTTTTGCTTTTACCAGAATGTCATATATTTGGAATCTTATAGTTTGTGCCCTTTCATACAATTTTCTTTCCATAAACAATATGCATTTAAGTTTTCTTTGTGTATTTTTGTGGCTTTATAGCTCATTTCTTTTCTTTTTTTTTTTGGAGTATAATTGCTTTACAATATTGTGTTAGTTTCTTCTATACAACAAAGTGAATCATCTATGTGTATACATATATCCCCTCCCTCTTGAACCTCCCTCCCACCCCCCATAGTTCATTTCTTTTTATTACTGAATAATATCCCATCACTTAGATGTACCACAGTTTGTTTATCCATTCATCTTTTGAAGAACATCTTGGTTGCATCCAGTTTTGGGCAACTATAAATAAAGTTACTGTAAATATTCATGTATGGATTCTTGTTGGACCTAAGTTAAGACTATATTAGGCTTTGTAAAAACAAACAAACAAAACAAACAAGCAAAAAAACTGCCAAACTGTCCTCCAACATGACTGTACAATTTGCAATCCCACCAAAATGAATGGGAGTTCCTGTTGCTCTAAATCATCACTGGCACCTGCTCTTTTGTTTTCTTTTTATTTTAACCCTTCTAATAGATGTGAAGTGATATCACATTGTTGAATTAGTTTGCAATTACCTAGTGATGGATAATGTTTGGGATCTTTTTATGTTTAATTGTCATCTGTATATCTTCTGTGGTGAGATGTGTGTTTAGATATTTTACACATTTTAAATTGGGTTGGTTTTTCCCTTATTGTTGGGTTTTAAGAGTTGTTTGTACATTTTGTATATAAGTCCTTTAACAGATAATGTTTTGTAAATATTTTCCACTAGTCTGTGACTTGTCTTTTTATTTTCCTTACATTGTCTCTTACAGAGCAGAGGTTATTAATTTTAATGAGCTCAAATTAATCATTTTTTTCTTTCATGAATCATGCTTTTGGTTGTGGGTTTTTTTTTGTTTGTTTGTTTTGTTTTTTGCGATACACGGGCCTCTCACTGTCGTGGCCTCTCCCGGGAGCACAGGCTCCAGACACGCAGGCTCAGCGGCCATGGCTCATGGACCCAGCCGCTCCGTGGCATGTGGGATCTTCCCGGACCGGGGTATGAACCCGCGTCCCCTGCATCGGCAGGCAGACTCTCAACCACTGCGCCACCAGGGAAGCCCCTTGGTTGTATTTTAAAAATTCATTTCTGACCTCAAATTTATAAATGAAATCTGTAAAGTAAAAAGATAAAAGAACAGTCACTCTAACCTTGAAAACCTGCATAATTTTAGAAAAAGAGTAAAGGCATAAATTTCAAAATTAAATATAATTGAGATCTTTGAAATGGAAAGAATGGTATGAAAAGAGAGTAGGGTTATGAATTAAACTCCAAGGGCTGCCTTAAGGAATTACCACAAAATGGGTGGCTTAAAATAACAAAATTTATTCTCACAGTTCTGGAGGCCAGAAGTCCAAAATCAACCTTGTTGTGTCCTTGCAGAAAGGAAGAGGGAGCTCTCTGGGTCTCTTTTATAAGGGAACTATTGTCATTCATGAGGGCCCCTGCTCATGACCTAATCACCTCCCAAAGACCCCACCTCTGAATACAGTAACATTGGGGTTTAGGATTTCAACATATGAATTTTGGGGGGACACAAACATTCAGTCTATAGCAGTTAAGGTCCACCCTAATTGAAAGTGATTTCATTTTAACTGATTTCATATGCAAAGACTAACGACATTTCCAAATTAGGTCACATTCTGAAGTTCCAGGTGGACTACAATTTTGGGAGGAAATTATTCAACCCAGTACAAATCATAGATAGGAATATGTTGCAGGCACTTTCATTAGAGCATGCAAAAAGTAAAGTTGCTTAAAACCAATGGGAATGATAATAAAACACCGTAAATAAATTTACTAAAAAAAATCCATAAATAAGACCATCCACATTTAATATTAAAAAATAAGTTTTACTAACGAGAAAACTTTTTTAAATGACCTTAGCTGATATCTGAATTTTCTATATGAAGGTGGTAGTATTTATAATGTGAACTAAATCCTCTATAGCCACCTGTGACATCACTCATGGTCCACAGGGACTTTGAACACGTCCTCTATTGTGTAGGCAGCTGGGAAAATGACAGAGGATGTGTTCCCGATATCATACTGCACATTTGTCTGCGTTGAGAAAATTCAGAGGGAATATACTTATAAAGCATCCTCAGCAATTCCTATATTTAAAATAAATTTTGGAGTACAGGTAGCATCAACAAGCTTATTTTGTACTGGACTTTTAGTGTTTATTATCATAATTGGCTTACTCTCCTTAAAACAAGTTAACAATTGGCATGATGGTTCTGTTATCTGAGCAAAAATTTTATTTTTGGTTTTGTATGATTGTCAGTTGTCTATATTTATCAATAGCACAGTCCCTTTACCACTCTCATGTACAAAAACAGCAAATAAGTGGAAACAAACTCACAAATGTAATTATATAGAACAGTTTACATTTAAAAGAGTAATTAGTTTAATTTTTATGCATGAATTATTGGAGTAAATTTAAGACATTAATAAGTATTAGTAAAATTGGAGGGCCTCCCTGGTGGCGCAGTGGTTGAGAGTCCGCCTGCCGATGCAGGGGATACGGGTTCGTGCCCCGGTCTGGGAGGATCCCATATGCCGCGGAGCGGCTGGGCCCGTGAGCCATGGCCGCTGGGCCTGCGCGTCCGGAGCCTGTGCTCCGCAACGGGAGAGGCCACAGCAGTGAGAGGCCCGCATACCGCAAAAAGAAAAAAAAAAAAAAAAAAAAAAAAAAAAAAAAATTGGATAAAATGTCCCTCACACTTAGTAGCTGGATTTAAAACATATTTCTAATTTTGAAACATTCAAAATATCCGTACAATTGCTGATGATTATAAAATTTTGATGATTACAACAATTTTCTTCATAAGTTATAAAGAAATTGTAAATCTCAGGATTTGTGAGAATGCTAGAATGATAATGTGACAGAAAATTTTCATAAATTCAGTGTTAGGAGCTGAAACACCAAATGCATATAAGTTGTCCATATCCACATACAGGGAGAAGCATCATGTGATGAATAGATTATATTTTAAAGCTGGACTGAGCCACGTGTCCTCTGTTAAGTCTCTAAGCTATTTCATCTTTAAACTCAATATTTACTCTGCAGGGTTGGAAGGATTCAAGAAATATGAAGTGACGCCACCAAGACTGTGGCTAACTCTTTGGGTGGTTGGTGAGATGTATCCTTAGTTGGAGGGTGTCCCCATGAGCATGTGGCACCCCTTATAAACCTTAGATTGATTTTCCCCCTGTTACAAAGAGTAAGGTCTGGGAAAATGAGATTTCTGAGACTCCTTCATCATCAGGGTACCTAATAATATTTAGGTACTGAAAACAAAATCACTTCATCGAGGTTATTCCAGATGAATGGGGAAGCCTGTCCTGTTTTCCCAGAGAAATTTCTTACACCATGCCTTTTCTTTACTTTATAGATATATGTTCATTGAAATTATCCACCAACTGTATTCTGTTTATTATAAAAATATTTAATAATTTCTCACATCTCTCCACTCTTAGAGGAGGGAACACCATCCCACTTTGCATACCAAGGGACTAGATGCATTTTGATCACATTGTAAGGGTTTATAAGTATTAGCTGACTAACAGGTAATTCATTAAAACGGCAGTGTGAATATAAAGTCAAATCATGTAATGTTTTCTTGGAATTAATTCTGTTTGGAGATATAAATGCTTTCTGTGATAATATCCTGGGCTAAAATCCTTAAGCATATTCAATTCTTTACTTTCTGAATTCTTATAAGATCTGACTAGAAAGTGGAATAAGAATGGCTGTTACAACCATAATGGCAGTGAAGGGTTATATGCTCATTTGTAAGTATGGCTGATTAAAATAAACTTATTTGACTAAGTTATGAAAAAAGATTATGAATAATCTTATTTTAATTATATATCATTATTGAAAGTCCTCAGGAAAATATTTTGCAAAATATCAATCAAGGTATTATTAATTAACTTAGTTTACTTCTTTTATGGTAAGGAAAAAGTTAAGTTTACCTTCACATATTTATGTTTAATGTATTGATATATTGAATTTATATAGTTCAGTAAGTTTAGAACCTGCAGGCCTATTTACCATCAGACGCTAATTGTAGTATTTAAACTTAAAGATACCAAAGATGTTACCAAGTATACTTAATGGTTAAATACTGTGTTAAAGATTTGGAACCTAGGTAAATAATATTTTTGTTTCATCACTTTTAAGGGAATCTTGTTTTATGTTAGAAGAAAGATAATCAATTTCAATATGCATAGGGATATTCTTGATATACTTGCATTAACAAGCCTTAACAAAGAGAATCATTATTTTTAAGGTAATACATTTTGATTTTAAGAACTCTTAATGCTTCCTGGTGAAAAAATTTGGAAGTAGTACTTCCCCATTGCAATTTGTACTTTTTAACTTCCATTTGTTTTATATTGATAGTTATGAAGTTAAAACTTATTTTTGACCTATTTATAAAACTTTACCCATTAGTTCTTTACACAGTGAAATGAGAAGTTGGCTTTAGAATTTAGCCTGAGGTGTAAGTATACACCCAATGGTCCCTAAATTTACACTTTTCAGCTCCCAAATGAAAAGCTGGATCTCCTTGACCTATTTACCAGCAAGAAAACACATATTTATTAATGTAGTTGTCAATAGCTATACTTAAAATATGTGAACTTTAAAATTTTATCTTCAAGGCTTTACATTTAAAAAAAAGTATGAACAAAATAGATGTTTATTTTTATAAATGGACGTAGGATTTTACTTTCTTTTTAATCCTATTTGTATAAGATACTAAAAATATATATGTATTTCCTTTAAAATATTATCCACAAACATTAGTCAAAGTATGAATTTCTACCTCAGATACTGAGATCAAAGTTTTCTTGGTTATGCTGAAATCCACATTCAGTGAACCCAAACTTTCGGGTCTGACCAAAATAGAGCATATGTCAGAACTGCCTGGGATCCTTTGCATTAGCAAATAATCACATTTATCTTTTTATTTTTTTTAATTAGCTTATGCATTTACCACATTCTGAACAACGTATATATTAAATATGACATCATACCTAGGAAAAATATGTAAAAAGATAAGATATGGACCAAACCCTTATGGTAATCGATTTCTTTGCAAATAGTTGTCCTATTAAAAGAAAGTTTTTAATCTGGCAATATATCTTAGTCCCTATTCCATTAAATAGACAATATAAAAATCTTGACCAGAGTATTAAAAATTGTGCTCAAATGAAAGGTTTTTCAACCTACATGTTACATCTTAATGATGAAATCCTAACTCTATCATTGCATTTTCAGACAACTTGATATTATAGAGCCATGATAAATAATGTAATGAAACCTTATTTCTTTTGTCTAACTTCCCCATATTAATTTATACATACTTATTAAACAGATTTTGATAAATATAATCAAATTTAAACTCTGCTCTAAAAAACAGAAGTAAACAAATATTATAATAAAATGAATAAACACGGCAATTTTGTCCCTAGGTCTATCCACAGTCCCATACTGTTCATCCTATAGTTGAAATCCAGATATAGTCCAACTGAAAGTTTTTATTTTCATTAGCCTTAATTGTGTAATACAGAAAGATCACAGAAGACAAGTTTTGAAATTCCTTATTTTTGTTAAATGATTTAAAAATTTTAAAATATATATATATAAATATATATTAAAAAATATATATATATTTTATCATCAGGCTCCTAGGTCTTCTTCATTGCTGCTGCAGTCAAATATAGACTTTAACTGACATTCTCCAGGAAGAGAATTCTGAGAATAATAAGTAGATATTCTGTAACACTGTTCTCTAAGAACTGTTAGTTCTGTTATATTTTCTTCACTTGACATTTTGCAAAATCCTACTGTCTTCATTTGCAGGAAAGAACTGAAGGTTTGTGGAGACTTAGGAAACTTTTCTATGAAATCTTCCAATTAATTAAACAATTGAAATTGAAATTAAGGTGTTTTATGATAGAGTAAATACAAAAATGAACAGTTCTCTATCAGATCCTAGAAAGCAACTTATTCTGGGGATTTGGAATTTCCTCTGTTTGATCTCTCTATTAAGGCTTTGTGGTGTGTCATACTTTTTATGTCATAAAACTCCCTTCTGGAATGATATGCTTGTATGTTACTAAATGTCAAATATAAATATGACTAGTATATACTCAGTGTGTTCAATAACAACACTTGCAATTTCATATAAATCTGACTTCCACAGTATACTTCCTTTTAAATTCAGTTTAAACCCAAGTCCAACAAACATGTATTGAGTGTATAATTTATGCTAATCTTTATGCTGAATGCTAGAAATAAGAAGATTAATATGACAGAACTCTTTCTCTCAAAGTATCTCACATCTATTTGGGAAGGAATAAATTTAACAGTAAATATACTATAGGATAAGTATTATACTATATTAAGGTGAAAACAGATGGATGAAGAGATTAAAACAGGGAGGAACACTGTGTTATTATTGAGAACTTTAAAAATGTTTGATTATGTTATAGCAACGATATCAGTACACACACTGTCACTGTGTTCCTCATCCTGTCAAAGCCTACAATTAAAAGTTCTTTTCTTTTGGTTCAACTGAAAGTATTCATGCAAAAGTCTTTCTTATTTTTATCTCACATAGCTATTTTACTTTCACCTAAAACCTACTGGATCAAAAGAACAAATTTGTTGTTGGATATTATATTTAGTATTTTCATTCCATTATATATGTCTCTCTCCAGGCCAGTAGACAGAGAGATAGAATATAGTCAAAGGATTTCTTATATAATTGAATCTAGTAGAAAAAGGCTGTATTGGTATTTAGCAAAATAATTGTCCTCTCTCTTAAATTATTTAATTCCTTTCCAAAGAAAGAAGGTGCTACAGGCAAAATGTATACAATATTGTCATCATTTTAGCCTGTAAAGAATCAGAAGCATGTTGATAGCACACATTTTTTGAAACATTTATGAGGAAGCAATGAGAGAGCAAAGGTTTACTAGCTCTTACACTAAGAGCAAATCAAGTAAAGTATATTCCATTTCATATTCCACTGAATTAAATAATGATCTGCTTGGGATTTACCTGGTATTCTAAGGAAATATTGTTTAGAGAAATTGTCCTGCATTAATTTGTCATCTAAATTATGTCACCTAAATAAAAATACTTTAGACACAGCGGGGTGTCACTCCAGGCCTCGCTCAGACATGTAAACTCCCCCATTCATTAAACCATTGATGTCTCTCTTGCTGAAAAAAAACCCAAAAACTTTAAATATGTTGAATTCACAAATCCCTATTTAAATAAGATACCAGATACCAGAAGGCAAAGAGTGAATTTTACAGATGGCTATAAGAGTAAGGAATGATCATATACTTGAGATTAAAAATATAACCACCTGTGTTATTTTTATTACCTAAGTTGTGTTTCAACTTACTCTGCATCAAAAGCTGTTACCGCAGAAAACTGAGATCTTGAAATCAGCTTATAGAATGTACCTAGAAATGTCTCCCACCATTTGTGTTCTTTCTTTAATTTCTAAGAGTTGGCCAAGTTCAATATGTGGTATATGTTACAAACAGAAACACTTTCACAGGTAAAAATCCAAATTCTTCACCCTCTTATACAACATTTTTTCTTGCCTATTGATACAAAGGAGCTGATATCGAAACAATGTGTTTGCTTTTCTAAATTCAAATAATAAAAGAGAACAAATGCTATCTTAAAATAATTTATCAAAATCATGATAAGATACTGCTACACACCTGTTAGAATGGCTAAATCCAAGAAAATAATAATATCAATTGCTGGTGAGTATACAGAAGAACATAAAATCTCATTCATTACTGACGGGAAGGCAAAACGATACACTCACCTGGGAGGGGGCACAGTTTGGCAGTTTCTTACCAGACTAAACATAGTCTTATCCTATGATCCAGCAAACGTGCTTCTGGATGTTTATCCAAAGGATCTGAAAATCTGTGTCCACAAAAATATCTCCACAGTAATGTTTATAGTAGCTTTACTCATAATGTCAAACAAACAGAAGCTCAAGATTCTCTTCGTAGGTGAATAGATCAACAGTAAAGCAATAAAATGTCCAGAGTTCCTTAGAGTCATGCCTGATTCTAGGCCTGGTGCAGGAAAGTTAAGTGACTCACCCAAAGCGTCTTACACTTTCAGAAAGTAAGTGTGAACACACACACACACACACACACGCTGATGGATATATGTCAAACATCACCAAAGCCAGTTGAAAGAGCTCCCAATGGCCAAATCTAGAACAACTTTAACCACAAAATAAATAAAGTAGCTTTGGGTTATAACCCCAAACACACAAAATATTTCTGCAAGACTATAATGATATAAATAACTGATTGAATACATTAATTAATGAAGGAGAACAAACTTCCTATGCAGACAAAATTCCAAATAATTTATGTAGATATTCTGCCCTCATGAAGGTAGACCATCACTTCCTACTCCTTAAGTCTAGGGCTACCAAAATTATGATATAGAAAGGGACAGGTTGGGGAAAGTAATGTAGAGTGCAGGAAACTAGAAAATAAGACCCCAGCCAGGTGACCAAGGTCCACATCAACAGCAATAACTCATGTTGACAGCATGTACCCTTGATACAGTGGGGGAAAAATTGACACTTTATGATCTCCCTTCCCAAAGCCCATAACCCAATCTAATCATGGAAAAAAAAAATCAGACAAATTTCAGTAGAAGGACATCCTACAAAACACCTGACCAATACTCTTCAAAACTGTCAGTGTCAACTAAAACAAGAAAAATCTTAGAAATTGTCACAGCCAAGAAGAGCCTAAGGAGACAAGATGAATCAATGTAATGTGGTATCTCAGATGGGGTCCTGGGTGGGAAGAGAAAAAGAGCATTAAGTAAAAACTATGGAAAAGTGAATAAACTATGAACTTTGGCTTATAATAATGTATCAATATTGTTCCATTAATTGTAACAAGTGTACTGTACTGATTTAAGATATTAACAATAGGGGAGACAGTGTACAGCATATGTTAAAACTCTGTACTATTTTCTCAATTTTTTTTCTATAAAGCTGAAACTCCCTTAAATATAAAATTAATTTAAAAAATGAGTACTTCTGGGCTTCCCTGGTGGCGCAGTGGTTGGGAGTCCGCCTGCCAATGCAGGGGATGCGGGTTCATACCCCGGTCCGGGAAGATCCCACATGCCACGGAGCGGCTGGGCCCGTGAGCCATGGCCGCTGAGCCTGTGCAAAAAGAGTACTTCATAAAGGTCCTCCTTAAATATCAGTAATATATGTAAAGAACATCCTTGATCTTCAAACCAACATACATGACAACCTATCCCCCTGGCTTTCCCCAGACTGGAGCCTTAGTAAGGCTCAAAAATAGGGTGGAACTGAAACATTGAAGCAGGGGGAGAAAGGGAATTGATGTGGTACCATTACCTCCAGTGTGTTGGGAATTCCCTGGTAGCCTAAGATATGATGATGGTTAGAGAATTACTGAAGCTATCAAATGTGAACATGACTGGGTAATAATAAACATAAAAGCTTAAAACATTGCTCTTCAAATAACATGTATATCTGTAGTGTTTAGAGTATATATGTTATATGCCATTGGTACCAAACACCCTTCAAAATCTTCAAAAAAGAGGTTATTGTACAACTAAAATATTGAGTTTTTTAGAAAGGCATCCTTTCCATGAGCATACCCATTCACTTTAACGACAGGATAGATGTGGAGAGAAGTTTATTCCTGGTGGTAAATTCTGTTACTATTCTCTTCACTGCTTTCTGCTAAAAGTGAATATTTTGATAATGTTTCCCTATGTAATAGCAATTTAGTCCCTTGAATATTCTGAGTTCATAGGAGAAATGTCTGCACCTTCTCATCACTGCTAAATCTCCCTTCATGCCTGCTCAAAATGTTAGTATATTGTTTAATTTTTTTCTTTTCTATCTCCTGCTCGATCAGAAGCAAGCAAAGCACTGAATCACCAGATGTGGCCTCATATTCCCTGGCATCGTCATATTCCCTGCACAATTATCTCCATTTCAGATGGTAAAGTTTTCAAAGGCAAATGTTTTTATCATTTTGCTCTGGAGGTGAATAGAAAATACATTTTGAAGCCTAAGAACATTTTCATACAGATAGGTCAAAATTTAATGCAAAAATAGTTACTAAGAACATCTGTAATCAGGTAGCTTGTGATGTCCAGTGTTAAGTATTCAAGGGTGCACCTTGCTGCACTCAGGGCAAGCAGAACTTCTAGTCAGAAGAGACAATAGTACAGCTAGGACTCAAATTTTTACTTTAAAACCCACCTTCAACTCTTGATTCTTTCAGCATAACGCCTGATGAGTTTTATCAGTATCCTAAGTGGGTAAGAAATATAGGAACTCCTTTTCTTATGAAATTTCACTGATGTGAGCAAAACTATACAACAGAACAAAACATCATCTGTGCCCACCACCAAAAGTGACATTCATGCTCATTTGTATGGTGTTGCTTTGGATTAAATACAAATGGGATCAAAACCTGTTTTCTGGAACCTAAACTATCTGTAACAAACTGCATTTCTTTAAGCAGAACTGGTAATTTTGAACTTTAAGTGATAAACTTTTTTGCTGTGGTTTGGTTTTACACAAACACCTGTGTTGCTGACTGTCAAGGTGATATCTTCTAGGCATCCTGCTGACCACAATGTGAGTTTTTGCTGGAATATTGTAACCTTTTTTAGTAAGAGCTGGCTTATTCATTATCTAACTGTCATATATAGGACATTCCCATTGTCTGGCTAAAGTCATGCAGGAGGCTTCAGATACATTTTTATTTAGTCAATGTATCCATTTAGTTCTTCCTCTGTGGTTCTCAGCTTTGTCCTTTCCTTTTGGATCAAAGAGAAGAAAAGCGTAAGGAAGTGAAATGATTGTTCACCTAGGCAGTCCAGCCCCCACTGGTACAAACACCATTTAAAGCAACAGCACCTTTGTCCACACATACAGCCCAGTGCTTCTTTCCACTGGTGTCATTTCCTTTACCCACTGTTTATAGAAAAGTGGCCCTGCCTATTGACAATATATTCGAGAAAGGATGTGAAGTTCATGAATTTGATTGTAACTGTATTTGCCAGATAACTAAACTGTCCTTTCTTTTAGCAGGTAGTTAAATTTGCATTTGGTTTTAGGTGAAAAGCCATATTCTTCCAATGGAATTTGGTTACCTGTTATTGAAAGGGAGCAGGGCCCTATGGTCTTTGTCCCCCATGTCCTCAGCCTGCCTTTTGTCTGTGGAAAAACTTTAGCCAAAGAATAAGTTTAATCCGAGAGGTGAGAAAATGCAGAAACAAAGGAAAACAGTCCAACAAGACTAAATAATAATAGTGTAGTCATTAAGCAAAGTCAAGGACCTTTAGTTCCTCCTCAAGGGCTCTAGGTAATATTCTGAGCCGTCTTCTGTGAGCGGTCCTATAGATACTGAAAGCCCCACCAGGTGGAAGAAGTTAACTACGTGATGACCAGACTGTAGCCATGACTGTAAGCCTCCAGAATTCTGAGACCTGGCCTCAAGGAAATGGGAACAAACTGACTCTGCAACTGGAGACTAACTGTGCTTAAAACAATCAAGAGGACGCTGATCAGACCACCATGCGGTCCAATTTCAAGGTGACTGTCAGAGCTGCCTGTGCCGTCTCTGCATGGAGCCCCTCCCTCCGTCTATAAAAGCTCTTGCCCCCTGATTGTCAGTTGCGGGGAGTCGGCCTTTGTACAAAAGTCTGCCCGTCCCCCTGCGAAACCTCCTGGTTGCTGGCCTCCGAAATAAAGCAAACTTTCCTTTCCATGAACCTTGCCCCTTTATTGCCCTCAGAGCGGCGAGCAACCCTGCTCCACGGGGGGCGGCTGCGCTCTCGCGACATCTGGCTCCTGGGTTTTCCCCCAGCAGAGCCGTGGCCATGACGACACGCTTAGGATGGCTACAAGGCGCCCGCTGCTTGTGGCTCGCTGGCCCCCAGAGGGGATTTGGGGGGACAGTCTTAGCAGCTGACGAAGCCATTTGTTTTGGGGACCCTCCCAGTTTCTCCCCTGCTCTGCACTGGCTGCCAATGAATGCTTTTCCTTGGTGGAACGGAAACATGCATCTGGAGGATCCAAGACCAAGTAAGTCCACTGGCGTGCATCTGGGCAAACCTCTTTTGAGCATGAAGTGTTACTTGGGCATTTTGCCAGTCGGTTCTGATGTGTGCCTGACGTCGAGGGCCCTTTGTGTTAGGGAAGTATTTGTTTGGGACCTTGTATGGGTCATCCTCTTGGAGGATCTGTGACAGTTCTGTATTCTGGTGTGTGAGTGTATATTCCATTGTGTGATTAGAAAATTTTTAGCTATGAGATTATGACTAAAGAAAAAAGAAAGGTAATTTTTTAAACAATATATGACACCTGTATACTTTAGACTCTGGAAAAAATTGGTTAAGATCAAACTCTTTAAGAAATGCCCAAACTGGTTCTTTTTGCATATACATTTAGAGAAACTTGATAAAATACTGTTTTCAGAATTCTGACCAAAAACTACATGTAGGAGAGAACAAATACATGAACAAATACATGTTCTCTACATGAGAACAAAATATACGTAGAAGAAAGCTTGAGGTTAACTTTTATCATGTCCTTGAAATACAAACACAACCCACTTTGCCTGAGACTCCAGCCTTGACTTAACTAAGAAAACTTTAGAAGATGTTTGGGCTCATTAAGCATGCATCTTATACCGCATTAAAGAGAAATTGTGCTATGAGAAAAATGTATGTGTTTAGAGGTTATGGAATATGTTCTTAAGTTTGCCAATCAGAAAATGCTGGTAGTACAGTTCAATTACTTGTTTCTTGGTTTTGTTAAGGTCTTTTAAATGTCAAAAATTGGGCAGCTGGGATAACTCAGCCTGGAATTAAAAACTGAGGGCACTGTGGAGGCTTAAACTTGGATGCAGTGTACACAGAGGGAATATAGTTTTTAACACTGGAACAACTTCTTACAATGATGGCAGTAACTGGTCTTACTGTGATCATTTCATAGTGTATAGAAACATAGAATCACTATGTTGTGCAGCTGAAACTAATACAATATTATCTGTTAATTAGAAAAAACACTAAGGGTTGTGTATCATCATTATTAAAGACACTGACTACATCAATTTAAAGGTCATTCTGAGTGAAAGCCTGATTCAGTTTGACTAAAAAAAATAAACGAAATTAAACTAAGGTGAACTGTAAAAGCTCCATGGTTATTTTGTGAAAAAACAAAAATACTGCTAAGGAGTTCTTGTTGATGCCTGCCCCCAATTTTTTTTGTCTCCTGCAGTATCAGAACTATAGCTAGATATATGACATATTCCCTTTTAAGTCGGTTGCTAGATGAATAACTGGCCTGGTTTCTAGGTGATTTTGTGCAGGTTTCTGCCACCAGGACTTAGGCAGGGACGATCTTTCTGCAATTCTAGCTGTTCCTGCTGTCTTGCATCATCATGATTTCCTGCAGCAAATCCCATAGAAATATTTCAATAGAAAAATTGGACCAGTGTTGCTCAGTGATTCACCTTGAGGGCTAGTCAACCAGCTCTTTCTTCCCAACAGTTCCAATGATTTTACAAGCTCTTATACCCTGTACTAAATCTCTTACTGATTAAAATACCTAGAGTGTTTTTTATTTCCTGCATTATCCCCTGACTAATGGAGAGAGGTAGCGCCCACATCATATCCGAATGGTGCAGGATAGAATAGTGTTCTTTGTGCACTTGAGGTGAAAAGTACTGTAAGCATGTTCACACAACTAATATACTGAGGAACATGAAAATTGGTTCTACCTGACATCAAACTCCATGTGTGTTTGTTTTTTAATTCTGTTCATATATAGGAGATAGGAGTTATAATAATTATATTTTAAAACAAGAAACAATCTGTTTTATTCTGATTTTACAAATTGTGGTAAGAAATGGCAAGTAAGGAGAATAATTTATAGGCCTGGGTATCATCTCAGTTCCCAAACAATATTTTAAGAGTGTCGGTTGTACTTCGAAAGTAACATTTTATGCAAAAGGTGTTGTAAATATTACTTTTCCACAAAACAAAAGGGAGCAGCTATTGTCCTTTGTGAGAGCCTTCTTCGTTCTGGAGCTGAAGACCTCAGCTGTCCCTGTTACAATGATTACAGGCAAACACTGAGGGTGTTTTATCAAATGCAGTCCTCTCTTGTTAAATATTAGACTACATACCTAAACTCGAATTGTTCCTAAATACTATATATATATATATATATATATATATATATTTAATTCTTGTGCATATACTCTGCATTCAGAAAATATATTACCATATTTCCTATTACTAGCCACATTAAATTTTATATTAAATGTCATCTGATAGAATGGAAATATACAGATATACTCATTCATTAATTATTCATTTACTCAACACTGACTGAAATCAGTCTTTGCCAAGCACTTTACTGGTGTTTCCTGGAAATTTGGTAAAATGGTAATCCAATTAGAGGTAGATGTAGCAAAGAAGCTGTATTCTGCTCTTGTGGGGGAAGTTTTCTGTAAATGTCAATTAGTTCAAATTGACTGTGTTGTCCAAGTCAACTATGTCCTTGCTGATTGCCCACCAGCTTGCTTCTACCAATTACTCTGACTACAATTGTAGATTTGCCTGTGTCTCCTTACGGTTCTATAAGATTTTCCTTCATTTATTTTGAAGTTCTTTTATTAGGTGCATAAATGTTTGGGATTATCATATCGTTTTGATGAATTAACCCTTGATCATTGTGAAAATGCCCTCTTTATTCCCAGTAATAGCATTTGATATGGAAGTTACTTAGTCTGATATTAATATAACCACTAAATGTTCCTGGGCTTAGTCATAACATGGCATTTTTCCCATTCATTTACTTCTAAACATTCTGTGTATTTACATTATGTTGTGTATTTACATTAAAGTAGTTTTCTTTAGGCAGTATATATTTGGTTCTTGTTTTTCTATCCAATCTGACAATCATTTTTATGCTACCATGTATATTTAATGTGATTATTATTCTTACTGAGTTTGATCGAAATGGCTAAATATATTTAAAGATAATAAAAGAGGAAAACTTATATATACATTTATATTTATATTAAGGTGTCTTAAATTCCAAGTATCATTTCCTTCTTCCTGGAGGAGGTCCTTTCACAGTGACTGTAGCACAAGTCTTCTTGTGATGAATTGTTTTAACTTTTGCACGTTGTTTTTGTTTATATAGATTTCTAATTTGAAGGTTTTGTTTTTGTTGTTATTTTTGTTGCTATAGCTTGTTCGGCAGTGTTTTCAAGATAATAATCCACTGTTGTCTAGGTTGCATTGTGTAAAAATAGAAACCTGATCTCTCTGTCTCATCTTTGTTTTTCTGCATATAATGTTTTATCTCTGGCCATTTTAATCTGATTTTATCATGACTTTAATGCAGTTGATTATCATATATGGTTTACTATTGTTTTCTTTATGTTTTATGTTGTTTCGCTTAGTTCCTTTGTTCAGAGTTCGTATTATCCATCAAAGTTGTAAAATTGTAGCCATGATTTCTTCAAGTATTTCCTCTCCCTCTGTTCTCACCTTCTCCCTCATGTGCACACCACTCTCACAGATATTTGACCACTTAAAACTGTCCCATAGCTTTTTCATGCTCTCCTAATCTCTTCTCCTTGTAAACTTTTTGTTTGTTTCTAGTTTGTTTTTTATGTCATTTTCTTTCTCTACTTATATTTTTGTCTCTTCAAGTTCCTTCTGCAGTATTTAATTTGTTGCTTATCCCACGTGGTGCATTTTTTTTAACTCAGCCATTGCTACAGTCATCTCTAGAAGTTACATTTTGTCTTTGTTATATCTTTCAATTCTTTTCTCTACCTTTTAGTTTTGTTTTGTTTTTGTTTTTGGTGGTATGCGGGCCTCTCACTGCTGTGGCCTCTCCCATTGCGGAGCACAGGCTCTGGATGCACAGGCCCAGCGGCCATGGCTCATGGGCCCAGCCACTCCACGGCATGTGGGATCTTCCCGGACCGGGGCACGAACCCGTGTCCCCAGCATTGGCAGGCAGCCTCTCAACCACTGTGCCACCAGGGAAGCCCTTCTCTACCTTTTTGAACATAAGGAATGTACTTAAAATAGAAGTTTTTAAGCCCCTGTCTACTAATTCTATCACCTCTGTCACATATAGTTCTGTCTCTATTGATGGTTTTGTTCTTATCGTGGCTTGTATTTCCCTGGCTTTTAGAATCCCCAGGAATCAATATCCTTCTTAGCACTCTACCCTACACTCTGAAGGGTATGAAGTTCTCCACTCTGACCAGGGGGGATACAAACTCTTCCTGGTCCTTTTGGAGCTTTAGAGATTATTACCTGTAATTCCTTTCAGTGGTTACTTTTCAGACCCTGGGTAGTTCCTTCACATGCATGATCTGGTCAGTTTGTGGCTGAAGACCCAAGAAGGACCTCAGCAGAACTCCAGAGTGTTCTCTGCCTCTCGTTCTGTCTGTTTGTCTACCTCTATTTGTCTCTGCAGGTCTCACCTCTCTGGTTCTTGTCTCTCCAAACTCCAGCCACCTTGGCTCCTTAGACTAACAGCTTTCGCTCCTTGACTGCAAACCAATGCAAGATACTCCTAGGGTTCTTTGTGCCTGTCCAGTGGCCTGGATACCTGATTAGGGCAGTAATTTGGACAATTTTAGGACTCACATGTTTTGTAACTATTTCTCAGGAATTGCTTTCCTACACTGCTGAGATCCAAAGTCTGCATCAATTTAAAAAAATATTTTGTTAGTATTTTTTTCCTTCCTTTTTAGCAGTTTCAGTAGGAGGATAATTTTGGTCTGTGTTACTCTATCTGGTCAGGAGTTAAAATAAAGCTTTATTTTTTAAATTTTATTTTTAGATGATTTTTTAGGTAACATTGCAGAAGATAAATTGACAGGATTGGAAAATTTTGACAGAGAAACAAATGCGAGAGTAATTATAGGAAGAAGGTAATATGCATGCTGCAGTCAGTTCAGAAGGTCAGTAGATGGAATAGGATGAACAATAAAGTATGTTATTGATTCTCCCTCCTTTGCTTTCCTAATTCGTCTTTTTACTCACTTTCATTTACTTAGAATTGAATTCTATAATAAGATTGTCAGGCTTAAACCTTTGTCCCAGATTCTGTTTCTGGGGTACACAGACTAAGATATTTAGTGACACTTCTTTTGTGTTTTTTTTTTTTTTATGGTGGCCTCATTGGCAAAATGAAAAATAATTAATTCTGTAGTTTTACTTTCTAAGTCTTCAGTCAGTTGTAACAACTTCAGGAAGAGGGTTAGCTATAACCATAAGAAGGAATATAAAAATAAGTAAAGCTGGGCCTCCCTGGTGGTACAATGGTTGAGAGTCCACCTGCCGATGCAGGGGACAGGGGTTCGTGCCCCGGTCCGGGAGGATCCCACATGCCGCGGAGCGGCTGGGCCCATGAGCCATGGCCACTGAGCCTGTGCATCTGGAGCCTGTGCTCCACAACGGGAGAGGCCACAACAGTGAGAGGCCCGCGTACCGCAAAAAAAAAAAAAGTAAAACTACAAAAAAAGTAAAATATTAATATGTAAATAAGAAATATTTTTATCCAATCATAGGGAATGATATTTAGTTTATTTATTAAAAATAGTATATCTTTACATTTTGGGACTCAGGTGGGTTATAGGATATAGAAGAAATAATGCCTTAATAATTCTATTGACTATTAGCTAGGAGTTGATACAAATATAATTTGAAAAAACATTAGAATTTAAAAATTTGCTTTGAGATTATAAAAGACTAATATGCAACTATTTAAGTCTTTGAAAAGTAATAAGCTATAATAAATTAAATTGCTATAATTTTTTCTTACTCAATTTTACAGTTACATGACATATTGAACAAATAATGCCAGAGTAAATGTTTCCTTTTTTAAACAAAGCTATAATGGAAATAAAGAGGTAGGTTTAGAATAGTTCTTATCATTAAATGAAAAATATATGAATTATGTTAAATGTTTTGAAAATGCTATATTATTATTTATCACTTTGCCCTTTTAGAAAAGAGATTCATAAATGATTTGTGTCTTAAATAAGAATCACACTAAGGATGAAACGTGTAAATATGAGTTACTTCTGCATATAGAAACATAACAAAATATTGGTTTTGCATTTATTTTGTCATGTTTTGTATATAATTTTTGCAGTTTTTAACATCGAATAGAGATGAATGGGGAGAAAAACCATTTGACTTACCTAATATTTGATATCTTTATCACAGAAAAATATCACAAAGACATCACTAACAATTTCTCATTGTTTCAACTGTTTTATACATTAATATAGCAAGAGATTTCTATATTATTAGTGAAAAAAAATCACTCATCATATTTTATTATAGTTTTGTCACTTTCTAACTCACCAGCACTGAGCCTAATATAAAACAGTTTCTCAGTAAACATTGCTACATACGTTTTCCATGTTTCAATATTCACTGGGTTCCTATTTCCCTGAGTTCTCCATATAATTATGTAAGAATAAATCATTGAAAAACAGGGGCAAAGGCATCTTTCAAAGTTGGTTCTTTTTATAAGTGCCAGCAATTAAAACCTTATACTAGCAAAGAGTTTAATCTCAGTGAAAATACACAAACAATATGGCTTTCAAACCTAGTTCTATAAATTGTGTGTTTTGGGGGTAAATTAAGTACAAAATGAATTTCAATTTGCGAAATGTGAACTGGGTAAATAATTTTGTGCTAATATTTCAGAGAGATTTTTTGTAAGGGACTTTCAGTTTTAAATGTTTTAAAAATATTTAATGTCACCTGAAAATGTGCTAAACACCTTGAAATATGCTAATTTGTAGAGTCAAGTAAATTTAGTTAGTAGATGAAAGTATCAGGAAAACTATAATGAATACCTACCTAACTCTAAAACTGGGACAGTAGCCTAAATCACCTGGGTAATTATCCAAACTGTTGCTTCTCATGTCCTTGAGTGCTTTGCCTAGATGGAGGTGCTAAGAAGAACACAATATGTAAATAGCAATCATCTCTCTAGAACAATGATTTATTTTCAGCATGAGACTTGGAAATCAAGTTCATTTGGATGGCCCATCTGGAATAGAGCTGATTTTAATTTAAGTCACCATAAAACCCACTAGGACAACTGGATTTATTTATACTCACTGCTGTTCCAACTTCACATAATTCCAACTCTGCCTGAAGCACTGATGAATACTGCAGCTGCTGTTTCTTACCTTCAGAATTCAGCACCATCATGGAGGGATAAATCAGAGAAATGAACTTAAGTTTACTCCAAAGTTTGGGAGCTTGATAAGCTAAAGACTATATAATTATAGAAAACAATAGTTATCCTATATTTAGAGAGCACAGACCATCTAGTGATTTCTAAGTCCCTTTAAAAATGGCTACGAGGCACGTACTGTGCATTTTTTAAATTAATTTATTTTTTTAAATTGAAGTATAGCTGATTTACAATGTTGTGTTAAAGGTGTACAGCAAAGTGATTCAGTTATACGTATATATATCTTTCTCAGATTCTTTTCCCATATAGGTTATCCAAACTACTGAGTACAGTATAGTTCCCTGTTCTATACAGTAGGTCCTTGTTGTATATCTTTTTTTCTTTTTTTTGCAGTACGCATGCCTCTTACTGTTGCGGCTTCTCCCTTTGTGGCCTGTCCTGTTGCGGAGCACAGGCTCCGGACGTGCAGGCCCAGCGGCCATGGCTCACGGGCCCAGCCACTCCGCGGCATGTGGGATCCTCCTGTACTGGGGCACGAACCCGTGTCCCCTGCATCGGCAGGTGGACCCTCAAACACTGCGCCACCAGGGAAGCCCTGTCTATTTTATATATAGTAGTGTGTATATGTTATTCCCAAATTCCTAATTTATCCCTGTGCCCCACCTTTCCCCTCTGGTGTTTGTTTTCTCTGTATCGGCTCTTCTTTCTTCTCCTTGTCCTCCTCCCCCTCCCCTCCCTCTTCCACTCTCCCTCCTCCTCTTCCTTCTTTAGGATTTCAAAAGGAATGAACTTGTGGAGGTTTTTGCTGTGGGTGGTTTGTTTTCTGAGAGGGACATGAGAACAAGTGCCTTTCTTAATATGCTTCAGTGAGACAACCTCAAATTTTCTTTGCTTATTATGTCAAGCTATTTTTGTTAAAATACCAGAAAGAAAATGAAGAAAACAAAAGTAACATTTATTTATGTCTACTATGGTTCAGACATGGTGTTTGTTCTTTCCATGTAGAATTTAATGTTGTGTTGTTCTCCGTCACTGTGTGTTAGAAATCATCGTTTTATTTTTCATACAAGAAAATTGAGGTCAGAACATTTTTATGATTTGCTTAAGGTCACAGAGGGTAAATTTGTTCAGGAGGCTATTATCAATTGGGAATTTAAATCTAAATTTTTTAAATTGTAAAACTCATGTTCTGTTTAATGAAATATGCATCCTGCCTCTGATCATCTCTAATGAGTAAAATTAAAATTGTGCTATAAGTTCTAAGTTTCCATAAAACTAAATAAAATAACAGACATAGGAATTAATTCATCTCAATCATTAGATAATTAAACCAGAATTTTAACACTCTTTTTTTTCAGATATTTACCACTTATTAGGCACAGAGGAATTTCAAAATGTAAACCATTACCACACAGAGAGTTAAATATTTAAAATTGCGTTGATTTGCTGAATAAAGCAGTAAGTTACCATAAATAGGGAAGTTATATACGAAGAAATACAATATACAATATATACAATACAATATACAATATATACAATACAATATACAATATAATACAATATACAGTATATACAATACATTATACAAAAGAAATCAAGAAAATTTCAATTATGGATAAAAGATTTTAAAATAGATAATTGCTCAAAGCGGCATTGCCTTTAGAAAACAAAACAACTGAATATTTGCACATTAGGGTAATAAACACAGATCATGAGGAGCCTGGGCTAAGATACTGGGGAAAGATGGGGTTATGATGGTTCGACCTCAGGAGAGATGGTGTAGAGATGGAACCTTTGCACTCATCAGAGAAGGTGGGAAAACTGGGTAGGTCTGCCTGTTCCTGTTGGGATTGCAGAGCTTCCACGGAACTTTGTCTCACTAGCACCCTTACAAGTGTATTAAGCATAAAAATCTCTGCTCTGAATCTCTAAAACCACTTGGTTCCGGTGGCACTTAAGGATGGCGGTAGGTCTTTTCAGTAGTAACACTGTATTCTTGTTTTTCAATTTTCTTCTTCACTAGAGAGGTCATGAAAATTGACAAAATAATCAGGGTGCTTTCATTTGTTTCTTTTCAACTTACACAAACATAGTAGTCACTGAGCTGTTCACCAATATTTCGTCTTTCCTCCTTTAGACATGTGGTAGGATTGAATCTCCCCCTTATTGCATCCCTGAAGTCAGCTGAGGCCACAACTACCTTTGGCCAAAGAAATATGAGCAAAAGTGGCAGGTTTCACACTTAGACAGAGGCCGTTAAGAGCCAAAACTGATTCATCCTGTACTCTCCCCTCTCCCTTTATCTCAAACACAAAAGCATATGTCAAGATGGAACCTCCATAGCTTAGTTCTCTGAGAATCAAACAAACAAACAAACAAAAACAGAAAATAAAAGAAAGAAAAAAGAAGCATACGTTTTTGTGTTAAGCTAACTGAGATTTTGGCACTATTTGGTTTTGTAGCATAAAGTAGCCTATCCTGATTACTACAGTAATACAATCAATCAATAAAGACACCAAAGTAACAATGACAGAAATGTTAACATTTTGTTTAAAATTTTTTCTTGGATGCTGAGAAAAGGAAAAAAAAAGAGAAAAATGGCCATCATTTTAAAACTGCTGTATTTTTCAGTATTTATAATATATGTATGTTATAATATATAATTTATATTTATATATTTATAATATATCTATATAGTGTTTAAAAGTTAAAAGTATATTCAACAGGTCCCCCTACAAACTCATAAGTTCAAACTAGTAGTATAAAACAAGTTAAAGGCATGTTTCCCACTTGGTGATATGTGTTGCTCACCTCTGAGGGCATTCTCAGGATAATAAAGAAGATTAACTCAGTTTGGTGTTTTGATTTGATATGTCATGCCCTATGCAACTGATGTTTCTTTGTAGTATATTTGTGTGATGCTTTCTAGACATTTAAGACTGTAAGCCTATGGAATAAGAGGACACTTTTTGACATTTTTTCCAGTAAGGATTTCATTCTAGAAACCATCTGAGATTTAGTCAATCACATGTGTGATAGAGTGATCCTTCATGTACAATCCACAATTCTTCATTTATCTTCAATTGTTTTTCAGCCTCTGAGACTTAGCCCAAAACTGTGTCTTCAACATTCAAAATAGGTGTGAATATTTGCTTTTAATGTATCCACTTCCAAGGAAAGCAAGTAAATGAAAATTCAATTACATTCTTCCAACAAGGCATTTCTCATGATACTTTGCTGTACAATACAAGCTCAGAAACCATGGGAGGTTTTTTAAGCAGCACAAATCTACCAACAAGTCTATTACCTACTAAATGAAGCATAAAATGAACAGATACTCCTGAGTCTGTTATCCATATCATGGTTGGTAATACAGTAGGCATAATAATGAACAGTACACCACTGAGCTTCATATACATCAGGCAATGAAAAAGAAAGAGGGAAAACAAACAGAAGGAAATGTTGCTGCCAATGATTCATTCACTTAGTCAAATGCAAAACCCTTGACAGGATAAATGAGAATTCACATATTCTTCAAGAGCACATACAAGCACAAAATAGTACCACTATTGATTATTTTAACTCAAAAAGAGCTGAGATATATGTGAGTGCAAAGGAAAGGGAGAAAGTAAGAGAACAAAAAAGAAAGTCTAGTCATCAGCCAGCAGACAGAACAGCAGTGGGTGTGGAATTTCTTTACTGATGGTTGATTTTTCTGTTATAAAAGAGACAGTGTGTATTTTGGCTCATACAGTAGTGAGAAAGATCACATACCTGTGGAACAGATGGGTTCATCAAATCAGGGGAGACCTGGGGAAATCTCAGCAGGAATTAAGAGTGGGACTGATGGCATTCTGTATGAAAGATCAAAGCATGTGAGCAGTTTTGATTACGGAATTTTGGCAATCGCTGGTAGGTATCCTAGCTGGTCTTAGGGTGGCCTCAACTCTTCTCTGCATTTTACCTTCTTGAACCCCTCCAGATTCTCACCATGAAGCCGAGACTGACCCTCCCATAGTTCTTGCAGGGAAAGGAAATGTATACCATTAAGTGCATCTATTAGAAAAGAAGATATCTCAAATCAAAAATGTGTCTACCTTAGCAAACTGGAGACTGAAATGCAATTTAAGCCTAAAGCAAGCATAACAAAGAAAGTAAATTCAGAGCTGTAATCTGTGTAATTGGAAAAAAATAATATAGACAAAGAATCCAAACCAAAGGCTGGCTGTGAAAAGTTCAGTAAAACTGATAGAACTATGACAATTCGCACCAGGAAAAAAAAGAGAAAAGGCACAGATTACTAATCTCAAAAATAAAAGAGGGGTCATTGCTACTGATCTCGCATAATTAAAAGGCTGATTTAAAAAAAAAGAAATAAAGAAAAACTCCAAACCAAAACCAAAAACTATGAACACTATGCTCACAAATTTGATAGATTCATGTTTAGTGTAATATCTATATCAATGGTTATATATAAAAAGATTTATAGATATGTGTGTAAATGGGTTAGTATACACACACTTTTCCTTACCCTGCCAGGTGAGGTCCTACACACATCAACCCTCCAGACCAGTAGCAATAAGCACAAAAGAGCCCATATCTTGCTTTCTTATACCATTTTCCAACAAATGGACCCAGACTCTTTGGAGAAAATGATGATTCTAGGACTTGGAGAGGTAACATATAAGATGAGCCTGGAGCATCTTGTCCTGCCAGAAAGTAAGGAACTTTTAACACACCCACAGACACACAGACACGGACAGAAATGCCACGAGCACAGGAGTGAACTGAAAGGGTTTCCAATGGCCGAATCTGGACAACTAGAGCAACAAATTTAAAAAGCGTTGTTGGTTTTTTAAACCTAAGTCTAAAATCAATATTCATATGTTCACAGTGATATAAGTAAACAATTGAATCAATAAATAAATGGAGAATAGAAAAATATCCCATGCAGAAAAATTCCAAATTACATTATTAATAATAATTAATAGTATGTACCATATATTCTGATTTTATTAAAATATACTTTTAAAAAAAGAAAAAGGTAACAAGTCAACTCCTATTTACATGTATAAGAAATGTGATTAGAAGGATAAGGGTAAGATAAATAACCTTTAATTCACTCCCCAGCTTGTAAGGGCACTATTTTTTGCTAATAAAAACGTTTGCCATCACAATTCAATAGGAAATTTCTTTGATCATAGTATCCTAGGAATATGACTTGGATGTCACATGTTTACCTGTTAAAAACAAACCAAAAAAAACCCCCAAAACAAACAAAAAGACCCCCCTTGAACTAATAAAGAGACAATGGAGAATAAAAATATGAGTTATGGAATTACCCAAGTCAGATGTTTCCATGAAAATCTTTACTGAAATCAAAGCTGGGTTAAATAACCCAGCAATTAAGAAGTAAATATTAAAGTTTAAGTTCTGTATCCCTTTCTCTAATATATATATATGTATATATATATATATACATATATATATATTGGCATAAAATATACAGCAGTCTGATTTCTCATACAGGTCACTTAGCCCCTGTCATATGTTTTTGGCATATTATGGTCAGTTGAAAAAATCACAAATTCTGAAACTGTATGCTTGCAGCAGTTTTAAAAAATAAAAAATTTTCACAAAATAACTATTTAGTTTGGAATTCACAGAGCCAGGGAACTAGATTTCATTTCAAACAGAGATTTTACCCAAATAGATTATATATTTATTTCAGATACAATTTACTAAGAGATATATGGATTCACTATAGATTCACACATGTTTATTTTTTCAGTGACTATACTTCTAAAGCTTCTTGGAAATGAAAGTAGGACATATTTAGTGAAATATGTCAAGTCAGCATTTTTGCCAGGAGAATATAGTATATCAACTTGATTCTGAGTCAATAGAGCAAAGATGAATTACATTTGAAAGTGCTGCTTCATTGAACAGAACAATTTATTTGTGGTACAAAAAACTATTTAAATGAATGAGTTTTAAAAAGACATTTGAATAACTGTAATTTTAACAGTTTTTAAATGACAGGAAAACCACCCAGGGATTTACATATCTCATGATCCTTGGTAAAACTCCCCAAGTAATACTTGAGAATTGAGGACATCGAATACACTACACATTTTCCTTAGTTGTCCTGTATATTAAACTCAGGGAAGCATTTTGCTTATTCCAAAAGCAGTACACATAAATTCCCCAATATGATATATATTAGTAATGGTCTATACCTATAAAATTGCCTTTTTAAAGCCCATTAAATTATTAAGAAACTTTTGAATAACATTTCCTTAAAAATAATTTTATTTGCATAAACATATTTTGAAGCATGCAAAGCATTTTTCAAAAGTCATATTACTATTTCCACTGAAGGATGTGTCTGCATATTCTGATCATCTTTGGATAGAAAGACTGAGGAAGAATGTGCTGATTTATAAATTATCTTCAAATGCATAATATTGTAATCATTATATTTGGTGTTTCATAACTTCTTTATATATCTAACAGGAGACCCAATTGAGAGGAAATATTTTCAGAAAGATTTCTCAATGCTTTTGGATTATTGCCAAATGCACATAGAAGGACCCAGGTGAGCAGAGATTTAGACCACAGAGATTTTATATGTGTGGCGTAGTGTAGGTAATGCTCCTGATTAAGGTGGAAAAAAATCACAAGAAGCAATTATGTCCAAAGACAGGCTCAGGAAAGCAATACAGCAATTCCATGTGGTCCCTCTCCCTGGTCAGGAGGATGTAATCTCAGGAGTCAACATCACTCTTGATCAGTATCACAGCTAGAAATTCTGAGCATCTATCTGCTAAACTGTTTATTCTTGTGCAGACTTACAGAGCTTTGGTAACAGAAATGTGCCCAAACAGGGCCATCTCTACACGTGATACCAGCTGCTATGTAGTCTCATTATCATTAATTTCTTCTGAATGGCAAAACTGAATTTTTTTGCAATGTGAGCATTTATTAGAAAAAAAAAATTCAGGTAGGTAAAAACAAAAATTCTAGTATTTGAGTTTGTATCCACTACCATAAGTCTGTTAATAATGTTTCTCTATCTTTAAATATAGCTACTGAGCCTACACGTAATATACTTTTTACATCCCAGAATCCCAAAGTAGGAGTGTGTAGCACAACTTTGGCAGAGCAGGACTGAACTAGTTCACACTAAAACCATTCAGATTGGGTGAAAATTAGAAGAGAAAAGAGCAAAGTCTATGATATCTCAAATGAGTACGTTGTAAAATAAGTATTAGTCATGACATCTGTCTCACAGGGCCACTGTAAATGATGTGACTTGTGTAATGTACTATTTGCTGGCAAAGACTGAACATGAATTCTAATTCCTTCCTCTGCCTTGGGTGTAGCATATTATAAAAGAATTATGTGAACAGAGGGTATCAGTTCACTGACCCTACATAATTTACTTTTAATTTAAAACTAACGCCAGAACTGATCTTACCTGATCAGTTAACTGATCTTACATATAATTGGCTATCTGAAGATTCTCACTGTGTTGACCAGTCCCTCCCATCAAGCTTCTTAGATAGCCTCATCCACCAGAGGGGAGACAGCAGAAGAAAGAAAAACTACAATTCTTCAGCCTGTGGAACAAAAACCACATTCACAGAAAGACAGACAAGATGAAAAGGCAGAGGGCTATGTACCAGATGAAGGAACAAGATAAAACCCCAGAAAAACAACTAAATGAAGTGGAGATAGGCAACCTTGCAGAAAAATAATTCACAATAATGATAGTGAAGATGATCCAGGACCTCGGAAAAAGAATGGAGGCAAAGAGCGAAAAGATGCAAGAAATGTTTAACAAAGACCTAGAAGAATTAAACAGCAAACAAACAGAGATGAACAATACAATAATGGAAATGAAAACTACACTAGAAGGAATCAATAGCAGAACAACTGAGGCAGAAGAACAGATAAGTGACCTGGAATACACAGTGGTGGAATTCACTGCTGCAGAACAGACTAAAGAAAAAAGAATGAAAAGAAATGAAGACAGCCTAAGAGACCTCTGGGACAACATTAAATGCAAAAACATTTGCCTTATAGGGGTCCCAGAAGGAGAAGAGAGAGAGAAAGGACCAGAGAAAATATTTGAAGAGATTATAGTCGAAAACTTCCCTAACATGGGAAAGGAAATAGCCACCCAAGTCCAGGAAGGGCAGCGAGTCCCAGGCAGGATAAACCCAAGGAGAAACATGCCGAGACACATAGTAATCAA
Source organism: Mesoplodon bidens (assembly GCF_964165515.1). Taxonomy (NCBI): domain Eukaryota; kingdom Metazoa; phylum Chordata; class Mammalia; order Artiodactyla; family Ziphiidae; genus Mesoplodon; species Mesoplodon bidens. The sequence continues at coordinate 83,778,427 of NC_138169.1, read as the reverse complement.
ATTGGCAAAAATTAAAGACAAAGCAAAATTATTGAAAGCCGCAAGGGAAAAACGACAAATAACATACAAGGGAACTCCCATAAGGTTAACAGATGATTTCTCAGCAGAAACTCTACAAGCCAGAAGGGAGTGGCATGATATACTTAAAGTGATGAAAGGAGAGAACCTACAACCAAGATTACCCTACCCAACAAGGATCTCATTCAGATTCAATGGAGAAATCAAAAGCTTTACAGACAAGCAAAAGCTAAGGAAATTCAGAACCACCAAACCAGCTCTACAGCAAATGCTAAAGGAACTTCTCTAAGTGGGAAACACAGGAGAAGAAAAGTACCTACAAAAACAAACCCAAAACAATTAAGAAAATGGTCATAGGAACATACATATCGATAATTACCTTAAACGTGAATGGATTAAATGCTCCAACCAAAAGACACAGGCTTGCTGAATGGATACAAAAACAAGACCCATATATATGCTGTCTACAAGAGACCCATTTCAGACCTAGAGACACATACAGACTGAAAGTGAGGTGATGGAAAAAATAGTCCATGCAAATAGAAATCAAAAGAAAGCTGGAGTAGCTATACTCATATCAAATAAAATAGACTTTAAAATAAAGAAGGTTACAAGAGACAAGGAAGGACGCTACATAATGATCAAGGGATCAATCCAAGAAGAAAACATAACAAGTATAAATACATATGCACCCAACATAGGGGCACGTCAATACATAAGGCAACTGCTAACAGCTATAAAAGAGGAAATCAACAGTAACACATAATAGTGGGGGACTTTAACACCTCACTTACACCAATGGACAGATCATCCAAAATGAAAATAAATAAGGAAACAGAAGCTTTAAATGACACAATAGACCAGATAGATTTAATTGATATTTATAGGACATTCCATCCAAAAACAGCTGATTACACTTTCTTCTCAAGTGTGCACAGAACATTCTTCAGGATAGATCACATCTTGGGTCACAAATCAAGCCTCAGTAAATTTAAGAAAATTGAAATCATATCAAGCATCTTTTCTGACCACAATTCTATGACATTAGAAATGAATTACAGGGGAAAAAATGTAAAAAACACAGACACATGGAGGCTAAACACTACATTACTAAATAACCAAGGGATCACTGAAGAAATCAAAGAGGAAATAAAAAAATACCTAGAGACAAATAACAATGAAAACACGATGATCCAAAACCTATTGGATGCAGCAAAAGCAGTTATAAGAGGGAAGTTTATAGCTATAAAAGCCTACCTCAAGAAACAAGAAAAATCTCAAGTAAACAATCTAACCTTACACCTAAAGGAACCAGAGAAAGAAGAATAAACAACACCCAAAGTTAGCAGAAGGAAAGAAATCATAAAGATCAGAGCAGAAATAAATGAAATAGAAACAAAACAATAGCAAAAAGATCAATAAAACTATAACCTGGTTCTTTGAGAAGATAAACAAAATTGATAAACCATTAGCCAGACTCATTCAGAAAAAGAGGGAGAGGATTCAAATCAATAAAATAAGAAATGAAAAATGAGAAGTTACGACAGACACCACAGAAATACAAAGCATCGTAAGAGACTACTACAAGCAACTCTATGCCAATAAAACTGACAGCCTGGAAGAAATGGACAAATTCTTAGAAAGGTATAATCTTCCAAGACTGAACCAGGAAGAAACAGAAAATATGAACAGACCAATCCCAAGTAATGAAATTGAAACTGTGATTAAAAATCTTCCAACAAACAAAAGTCCAGGACCAGATGGCTTCACAGGTGAATTCTATCAAACATTTAGAGAAGAGCTAACACCTATCCTTCTCAAACTCTTCCAAAAAATTGCGGAGGAAGGAACACTCCCAAACTCATTCTATGAGGACACCATCACCCTGATACCAAAACCAAAGATACTACAAAAAAAGAATATCACTGATGTTCTTATCACTGATGACTATAGATGCAAAAATCCTCAACAAAATACTAGCAAACATAATTCAGCAACACATTAAAAGAATCATACACCACAATCAAGTGGGATTTATCCCAGGGATGCAAGGATTCTTCAATATATGCAAATCAATCAATGTGATAAACCATATTAACAAACTGAAGAATAAAAACCATATGCTCATCTCAATAGATGCAGAAAAAGCTTTTGACAAAATTCAACAATGATTTATGATAAAATCTCTCCAGAAAGTGGGCATATAGAGAGCCTACCTCAACATAGTAAAGGCCATATATGAGAAACCCACAGCAAACGTTCTCAATGGTGAAAAACTGAAAGTATTTCCTCTAAGATCAGTAAGAAGCCAAGGATTCCACTCTCACTGCTATTATTCAACATAGTTTTGGAAGTCCTAGCGACAGCAATCATTGAAGAAAAAGAAAGAAAAGGAATACAAATTGGAAAAGAAGAAGTAAAATTGTCACGGTTTGCTGATGACATAATACTATACATAGAGAATCCTAAAGATGCCACCAGAAAACTACTAGAGCTAACCAATGAATTTGGTAAAGTTGCAGGATACAAAATTAATGCACAGAAATGCCTTGCATTCCTATACAGTAATGATGAAAAATCGGAAAGAGAAATTAAGGAAACACTCCCATTTACCATTGCAACAAAAAGAATAAAATACCTAGGAATAAACCTACCTAGGGAGAAAAAAGACCTGTATGCAGAAAACTATAAGACACTGATGAAAGAAATTAAAGATGATACCAACAGATGGAGAGATATACCATGTTCTTGGATTGGAAGTATCAATATTGTGAAAATGACTATACTACCCAAAGCAATCTGGAAGAATCAATATTGTGAAAATGACTATAAAACCTAAAGCAATCTACAGATTCCATGCAATCCCTATCAAATTACCAATGGAATTTTTTATGGAACTAGAACAAATCATCTTAAAATTTGTATGGAGACACAAAAGACCCCGAATAACCAAAGCAGTCTTGAGGGAAAAAAATGGAGCTGGAGGAATCAGACTCCCTGACTTCACACTATACTACAAGTCTACAGTAATCAAGACAGTATGGTACTGGCACAAAAACAGAAACATAGATCAATGGAACAAGATAGAAAGCCCAGAGATAAACCCACGCACCTATGGTCAACTAATCTATGACAAAGGAGGCATAGATATACAATGGAGAAAAGATAGTCTCTTCAATAAGTGGTGCTGGGAAAACTGGACAGCTACATGTAAAAGAAGGAAATTAGAACACTCCCTAACACCGTCCACAAAAATTAACTCAAAATGGATTCGAGACTTAAATGTAAGACCGGACACTATAAAACTCTTAGAGGAAAACATAGGAAGAACACTCTTTGACCTAAATCACAGCAAGGTCTTTTTTGATCCACCTCCTAGAGTAATGGAAATAAAAACAAAAATTTAAAAATGGGACCTAATGAAACTTCAAAGCTTTTGCACAGCAAAGGAAACGATAAACAAGGCAAAAAGACAACCCTCAGAATGGGAGAAAATATTTGCAAACGAATCAATGGACAAAGGATTAATCTCCCAAATATATAAACAGCTCATGCAGCTCAATATTAAAGAAACTAACAACCCAATCCAAAAATGGGCAGAAGACCTAAATAGACATTTCACCAAAGAAGACATACAGATGGCCAAGAAGCACACGAAAAGCTGCTCAACATCAGTAATTATTAGAGAAATGCAAATCAAAACTACAATGAGGTATCACCTCACACCAGTTAGAATGGGCATCATCAGAAAATCTACAAACCACAAATGCTGGAGAGGGTGTGGAGAAAAGGCAACCGTCTTGCACTGTTGGTGGGAATGTAAATTAATACAGCCACTGTGGAGAACAGTATGGAGGTTCCTTAAAAAAAAAATAGAATTACCATATGACCCTGCAATGCCACTACTGGGCATGTACCCAGAGAAAACCATAATTCAAAAAGACACATGCACCCCAATGTTCATTGCAGCACTATTTACAATAGCCAGGTCATGGAAGGAACCTAAATGCCCATCGACAGACGAATGGATAAAGAAGTTGTGTACATATATATAATGGAATATTACTCAGCCATAAAAAGGAATGAAATTGAGTCATTTGTTGAGACGTGAATGGATCTAGAGACTGTCATACAGAGTGAAGTAAGTCAGAAAGAGAAAAACAAATATTGTATATTAATGCATGTATGTGGAACCTAGAAAAATGGTACAGATGAACCAGTTTGCAGGGCAGAAGTTGAGACACAGATGTAGAGAACAAACGTGTGGGCACCAGAGGAGAAAACTGTGGTGGGGTGGGGATGGTGGTGTGCTGAATTGGGTGATTGGGATTGACATCTATACACTGATGTGTATAAAATTGATGACTAATAAGAATCTGCAGTATAAACAACAAACAAACAAAAAGAAACAACTAATACTAAACTTTCTTTGTGTTATTTGTATGGAAATATGTTAATATAAATGTTTCAGACATTGAAAAATATAATAAGTATTAGACTATTTGAATTAGGGACAATATCAACTTCAGGTTCAAAGAGTTATATTTGGGACTAAATAAAATTTTGGCTTAGTTGTTACGAACATGCAGAACATTTTACCTTAAAAATGTCTTCTGAGGAAATCCATATTTAAAAGAAATGATAAGAACTTCCAGTTACTCATGATCTTCAGATTATTTCATCTTTTCTCTCACAACTGTTGTCTAAATAATGAGTAAATTCTCCTCAATGACTTTGACATTGCCATAACTTTCAAGGACTACCTAGCTTTCATTTCCATTGTGGAAATAACAAAGACCACTCACGTGAGAGCAAGCAGAGACTGCCAATTCAGAGCTTGCTCTAATGAGGAAGCCAGTCCCATTATTTGTATTTGGTAGAGATTCAAGAGCCATAAAAGAATAGGAAAGCTTTATAGTGAAAAAAAGGGAAGGCTTCAGGTACGGCCTGAGAAATTCAAAATTCAGTGGAGTGTTGGTCGTCTTCCCTGGAAGCAGGTCCTGATATGTAGATTCCTCTTTAGGTGATTTTTAGGGGGTTCTCTCAGAAGACGTGGAATGAGGAAAGAGGATAGTGCAAAACCTCTAACAACAGTGATTATAGGGGAATTAAGTGCTCTTTGTGATTATGTGTTGAAACAAGTTCAAGTTCTCCAGTTTATTCTATGATATCGATTTGCATGAACATTTCTTTTAGCATTCATGACATATGATACACGTATCTGCCTTATATTTTAATTATAATTTATTGGAAAATAAGGAAAGTATCTTGTTTACATTTTTATTGTCCAACATGCAAAAATAGCACTCACTCATAATAAGTTCTCAGTGAACACTTCTTAACTGGATTAAACTTTTATTAAAAACAGTATTATCTTGCATTGTGATATCAGCTAAGAAAATATAGAGGTCAGAATAAAGGGGTGGTAATGAATACATACGAGAACTATAATAAATAATAATAGTGAGTGGAGGCATCTGAGTATAGGGGAGGCAACAATTAGAACAATGATATGTCTAAATAATATGAAATATTTTAGAAGTGGGATATCCTCTGGGTTAACTATTCTTTGTTATCCCTAATTGTTTTTAATATGCCTTTTTAAATGGCTTTGCCTTAATTTAGCAAATGAAAGAGATTTTTAAAAAAGTGTTGAATCTTTTTCTGCAAGAGCAGACTCCTTCTGCGATCAGCACAAATGTGGAAAGATTAATCAGGGAGAGACCCTATTATTGAGAACAGAGTCATATTAGCATAATCCATGTACAAGTCTCCATCATTCTTTGCATTGAAACTCTTCTTTGCCAACCTTAGAGTTTAAATTTTTTTTTTGTTTATTTTTAGTAGAGAAATGTGCATAGTTCCAGGACTAAGGTAGAAAAAGTGCCAACAAAGGCTAGGACATGTGATTGTTCCAGAAAGCAAGGAAGAGCTCAAAGAATAATGAGGACAGGTCAGAAGGACATAGAAGACAGTCTTCACAGGTTCCCACTGGCCATATCCAAATAACCTAGGTAAAAAATAAATAATGATCTAAAGTGTAACTTGTTGACTAATACTGGATGTGGAGCTATAACTACATGGAGATGTAAATAACTAAATATGTTAGGGAAAAGTTTGGTGAATAATGCGATACATACTTCCAATCAAATACTTATGAATTAATAAGATGACTCTACAGCGGAGAAGCCTGGTGGATCCCACGCTAATCAAGCACTCAGAGTGATCATCACCAAGTGCCACCCCACAGGCTGGATGCAAAGAACACGGCATCACCCCTGTGATACTCCTGCCAAAGGTGTATAATCTGAATTTAGTCAGGAGAACTGAGACACACCCAAACAGAGGGATATTCTAAAAGCTAAAGCTTATAATATTCAAAAATATCAAGGTCAAGAAAGTCAAGGAATGACTATTTGTTTCAGACTGAGAGACAAAGGAGATTAAACAACTAAATGCAACACATGATTCTGAACGAGATGTTTCTCCCTCTCTTTCCCTGTCTTGCTCCATCCCATCCTTTCTGTCTTTCTCTCCTTTCTCCCTCCTTACCTTTCTTCTTTTCATCCTTTCTTCCTCCCTTCGTTCCTTCCTCCTTGCCTCCCTTCCTTCCTTCCTTTCTTCCTTTTCTCCTTCCTCCCTTCCTGTCTATTTTACTTTATTTTTTTCTTAGTAATATCCCTTTAAGGTACCTTGTTGCCTTGTTATACATTGTATGGCCTTAGGGTGAAGTCAGCACAATCATTGCCCCCTGGTTCTAAATTTCTAGGAGAAGGTAAATATCTCAGTTGATCCCCATCCAGAATGAGACTTTGAAATTTATGTAAGCTGTTCAACATCTTCCCAGAGAAATTAATATGTAATTTGCCAGTAATTTTCAACAGAAGAATTGGGGGGGGGGTGTATTGGATTTAAAATGTACTATAAAATGCTCTACAAAAGCATATAGCATGAGCTCCAAAATAGACCAAAAGATCAGTAAATAAGAATGAGTATTTCCATAGATAGATCTGAGTACACTGGGAACTTAACATGTAATAAAATGGACATACAATTTTGTGGAGAAAAGAATAGATCATTAAAAGAGTAAAAATAATATTGTCATAATCATGCATTAATAACTTACACGAGATTCAGTATTTTTTAAATATTGTAAAAAGTAAAATGGTAAAAATATTAGAAGAAAATATAGAATAATTGTTAAATTGCTTCTTAGTAAAGATAATCTTTTGAATGCAAGCTGTAAAAATCAAAAGACTAACAGAAAGTATGGAAAAACTTGACAGTATACAAATGACACATTTTAAGAAGAAAACAGCTATACAAGTAGATTTGGACAAATAGTGAAATGTTATGTGCTCATTTGCATTTTTAAGATTTACTGTTCAATAGGTTTTCATATTTAACGGTTAACCCTAACACATGTACAGATCTCTGAATTTATCAATATTTCATTGTTAAGATTTCAGAGGCAGAACCAGTGAGAGATTCCATTCCTGAATTTGAATGTATATTTGGAAATCCATTCTATTGAGTTTGCTTAGATTATAAACTTCAGGAAAGCAAGTAGTGTTTCAAGCTTGCTCAGTTTCTGGCACATAGTAGGTGTCAATAAATATCTGAAATAATGAGTGAATTTATCTAGGTGTAGAAAGTGCTTTCTCTATAGGTAAATGTGGCACTTCATTCTTTTCATAGTTAATAAATATGCTGTTTAATGCTTCTAATTTATTTTCTGCTGCAAAAATTCTTTTTAATCTTGAATATGTAAATGAAAATGTGTGGAAATTTTGATTGAATGAATCCCACAAGAACATGCCTTATGTATTTGAAAGAGGGTTAAGGAAAAAAAAATTCATGAATAGGGTTGATGTCTTTTACTAATAGTTTTTTGTTAGCAATTCAAGGAGAAAAGATCTGAAACTGACAGGGAGCCATATGCTCCTCTTTGTTGAAAGCAGACAGAACTTTTTTTTTGCTAGTCATGCATGAGAAGAGAAACAAGACTGATATTTGTCATACAATATTTTCAAAAACCTGCCATGGAAAAAACTATCAGTAGAATAATTTTTCCTCCTGAAAAGCTGATCATAAAATGACACGATTCTCTGTTTCTCTCAGCATCTCAATAAAAATCGCATTTTCATGCATTACATTCTACTAGGTAAGCTTGAAACTGTATTGTTTAAGGATTCCCGTAAGCTACCTTCCAAAAAATTTTTTTTCCCGGCCTAATTACTCCTAGGAAGAATGTCTCATTCAGACATTTGTTTGGAGTTTGGATTCTGTTTGCTGATCTTATTCATATTTTAACTGAAATTTAATTGTTGTTATGTATGTATGTTCTTTTTCTGTGTATTTTTTTCTGGAGGACTATGTAGACAGAGAAAATAAAAGACAAATTGTGAATTTATTTTTAGCTTTGGACAGAACGGCAACCTGTTAATCTCAGAATCTCATAAAATGGTCACATAAAACCCAATAGGAAGAGATCTCCAACTGGGAGGTTTTTCTCATATTGGTTACCATATCCGGGGCAACCAAGTATCAAAACAAACCTGTTCACGCTAAGAGAATAATATTTTAAATTGTCCAGTCTTCTTGCAAATGAGAATTTTTCATGGCTACTGCCCTTTCATGATGTCTTTTTCTTTTTCTTAGTGGCCAATCTGCATATTACCAATCTATTCTACTCATGTCTCCCTTTTATCTCTTATTTCTTGTTCCATAAAGGCTGAGTTGAATGAAATCTCATTGATAGAATAGTCTCTACTATCTCTTGATATTAGAACCTTAAGTTATGTTCTTTAATCACCCTCAATCCAGAGTGTAGGAACCTCAGTAGGAACCAAGGCTTATTTAATATGTCAACATACCAACTTGTTGTCCTTTTCTTTGAAGGAATTCCACGTGTCTGTGAGCTCCTTCCCCCTTCCCACTCTCCCACCCCCCTGTGGAATTGTCCTTTGTCTCAGCTGGAGAATCATATTCAGCTATTTCTGATTGAGGGGTGTTGCTGAAACTTCCAAAATTTGTGTCCTCAGAAGCCTTCATGCCTAGAGTTTTTGCCCTTTCTCCCCTAAAACTTTGTTTTCTTCTCCTTTTGAATTTCCTAGGACTTCAACTGCAAGACTTTCCTCTCTACCATCTGTCTTCCAGCAGCAATGAGGCCCTGGTGCTGCCTCCTCTGATGTTCCATTTCCATTCTTGCTCTTCTTTTATGTAGATAGTGCTGAATTTTGAAAACCTTGAACTGCTCCCTAAATGGTTTCCTTTTCTTCTCCACCACACGTAGGGATAAAGCTATAATCTCTGCTTTCATTTGTTTTCTTACATGCCCTTCCAAATTGTACCCAGTGAATCTCCTTATGAACTTACATGAAATATTTCTGATTCTGATAAAACTAATTATTTTTTTCCAAGTAAACATTGCCATTATCCATTATTAAGGGCCTTATCTCTCTAAGTAAGGTCATCTCTTCTATTGGTCTATTCCTGCATCCTAATTCTCTTGTGCGTCTCTCTATAGTTTTCCAAACAACGATTCTTCAATTCTATGATACCCACTGGATGTCCTATGATTCAGTTAAATTCTGACACTAACTAAGGGCTCAGTACCACAAGGCTTCACTCACTTCAGGCTCCAGCCACAAGTGGGGTCTCCAGGTTATCATACTTCTGTCTGGGCCATTCTAAATTTAGGGGTTCCTATGACCCTCCTTCAGGTTTAAAAATTTGCTAGATCAACTCACAGAACTCAGGAAAATGCTATACTTATTTTTATAGTTTACTATAAAGGATACAAATGAGGCAGGCCGGTCTGAAAATGTCCCAAGCACAACCACCTCTGTTCCTGGGGTTTGGGGTGTTCCACCCTCCTGGTACATGGATGTGTTTGCCAACCCAGAAACTTCCTTAGTTTCATTGTTTCAGAGTTTTTACCTAAGATTCACTATGTGGGCATGATTAATTAAAGCACTGAACTCAATCTTCAGCTTCTCTCCCCTCCCCAGAGGTTGGGAGTTAGGCGAAAAGGTTCAACCCTCTCACGGCATGGTTGCTTCCTCTGGTGACCAGCCCCCATCCTGAAGCTGTCTAGGGGTCCACCAAGAGGTATCTCATCAGTGTAAACTCAGGGATGGTCAAAAGGATCTCATTATGTATAACAAAGACGCTCCTATCAATCAGGACTTTCCAAGGGTCTTAGGAGCTCAATGCCAAGAACTGATGACAAAGACCAAGTCTACCTCTTTTTATTGCACCAGAGTTCCTTTGAGACTTATTCCATACATTTACTGGAATAAACTAGTTTTATAAATTTGGAGTGATAGGCATTGATTTCAGCATATCTGGAGAGAAGTAGCCCTTGAGCTCTCCTCATGGAAGGATTAAATTTTTAAAAAAATACTGCACATGAAAGACTCATTAATAAAAGCAACTACAATTATCTTACAGGAAAATAATAAGAACATGAAATGAAAGACATATGTATTTTTATCTTTTTCCTTGAATAAATGGCAGACAATAATCTGGTGACTGGAAATTATGTCTGTATTGTAAGAAACACTTATTAAAAATAGTACTATGAAAAGATATTTCTTCATGGATTTCTAAATATTAAAATTGGCTTATTATGTCCTAGTTCTTGAGTTTTAACTGGTTCACCTCCATAAGTAGGTTAGCTTAAAAAAGAGAAGCCACAGGGACTTCCCTGGTGGTCCAGTGGTCAAGACTCTGTGCTTCCACTGCAGGGGGTGCAGGTTTGATCCCTGGTGGGGGAACAAAGATCCCGCAAGGCACGGCCAAAAAAAAAAAAATAAGGGGAGAAGCCATGAACAGCAGCATTTTTTAAGGGTCATCTCCCCTCACCTTTTGATTTTGATATCCAAATACGAGTTCTTTCTCAGGTATTGGCTTCTTGTCACCCCACTGTACTATTCAGAGCTACTTCTGGTAGCCACTAAGTTCCTGAGGTATGTTGTTGTTTTGCTGTTGGAGATTTTTCTGTGTACAGGTATTGTGATGCAGCATGGTGTTTTCCATCTCTAAAATGGCTCTAGTTTTCATTTATAACTCTGATTTTGACAATTTCCAATTTGCTCACTTGGGAAACTCCTCAGTGGATAAAATCCCAATGGCCTAGCTAGGACATGGCTCTTTCTTCAATACTAAGTCTTAGGCATAAATCATACACAAAAAAATGGCTTTTACATTAAATTGTGCTTATTCTTTCAATGTAACTCTTTTTCACCATGGGCTCGGAACTCCTCAGAATTAGGTTATATCCTGGTCATTTTAATACACCGGTCTTACCACAGACCATGGTGCATTGTTATTGCAAAAACCTACAGATGAATAAATATGTAGATTTCAAATATGAGACAGTCCTACTGTGAAATATTGTTTATCTTTCAATGGAGGAATAAACTGAAAGTTTACTGGATTGGAAAAAATTCTGTTTTCAAACTGAATTGTGGACCAGAAGATGATGGTTACATAATGTCAAGAGAAATAAAATACTTACATAAATATATCAGCCCAGATAGTATGCATGTTACTTGGGGAAAAGAACAGGTTTACTAATTACTTCTGAGTTTTTTTGTCTGGGAGAATGTCTTTTTAACCAATGAAAGTTAACCTCAAGAATGAATAATGTATTTTTCATGATCCACATTAAAATGTTAAAGATAGAAGTTATAAACTCCCTCCTTTCCCTCATAAATATGTGAAAAATAAAATCCAATTAGCACTTGAGTGAGTGGATCACTAAAAATTATAGTATTTCACAAATTACTTGGAATTGTGAAGCATGGAAGTTCATATTTTGGAATAAATTTTAGGTTTGTCAGTCTGAACTTAAATCAATCTTTATCTTTTCCCTCTTTATATTGACTTTCAAATCAGGGGGTATTATCAGAATAATTTACATCAAAGGTAAAATTAATCTTTATTTTTCAGTTTGAAGTATTGCTAGTAGATAAGTTATATCCCTTTAGGTCAACAGCTAATTATTTCACAAATAAAATTCAAGTTGTTACCGTCTGTGGATATACCATATAAATTCCTCATTGCTTTTGAAAACCCTAAGCTATTAATGTGCTCATCGCAGTGTACTTGTTGATTTCCTTTCATTATAAATGATTTATGCAATTCATTAGATTGTGATAATTATCATTTAAGACTCATAAGGCTCTTGTTTTATGCAAGCTTTGCTGGTGTTGATGAAGTGTATACTGATTTACAAGACAGGTTTGATACATTGTATATATAGGATAATGAACCCATTCAAATTATCTTTAAAAGATATCTAGATGCAATGTATTTTATTTCTGGTAAAACTGCAACTGGAAATGATTTATAAAACAATTATTATATACTGGGGAACTACAGAAAAGAAAAAGCCTATGTCAATTTTGGTTTATTGCCCCCAGATTAAACACAGAGCTGGAATTGGTAGTCTGGGTTTCCCAAACACAAAACAGAAGTTAACTGAAATTACATCTGACTGCTATATCGTTCCAAGTGCTGCAGTTATCATAACGAAAGCTGATTTCATCCATAAGCTAAAACAATCAGGAAGTTACAATACACGTATTTTTAAATATATCTTAAAAGGGTAAATTATTATCCTCTCAATTCAACATTTGAAGTGTTTTTATTTTTCTTTTGTTTTCAAATATACCCCTTGGTTTTTCCAATGTCACCAAGATGCTTCATTAGGAGACTCTAGCCTTGATCTCTCCAGCAAAGATCAACAATCAAGCAGCTATCAGGGAAGAAAAACAGCTCCGAGGGAGCTCAGGAGGCCACTTAAGAAACTTCAGCAACACCGTGGAACAAAAAACCCTAGGAATAATCACAAAAAAAAGGAAGGAAGAACAGCTTCATTTTGCCTGTGTGGTCCCATCACCCAGGCGGCACTGCTCAGCACAGAGAACTGAGCTAAAAGGGGTTCCCCTCCTAGGTAAGGGAGAGCAGGTGAGCAAGCAGCTTCCCTGGCTTTCCAGGCAACCCACCCAGAGACCTGCAAAGCTGAGATGTACAGAGACAGCCAGGAACAAGGAAGAAGAGCAGGGACTACCCATTATCAACCATGCAATGGGGATGAACTTGGTTCCCAGTGAGCTGCTCTGCAGAGGCCCCCAGCCGCCTTCCCCACTGAAGAAACCAAGGGCAAGCACAGCTGCCACAAACCCCTGACAAATTTCACGGGTTTTCTCCCCACAGGTATAAATGCCTGCAGGTGCCAGCCACTGAGTCCCTACCCGGTCCCCCCCCTCACCACCCCCAGCTCCCAGCCAGAGCCTGGGATGCACTCCAGCATCCCCTTCAGCCTCTACAGACTCTCCTCCAGCTGTGCACCTGACTCCTGCCATGGAAATCCAGCCACAGAAGTGCAGTGACAGCCACGCCCACACAGCTGCTTGTGGGCCTGGATTCAGCTCAAGGTCCAGTAATTGGCCTCCACCCGTGGGCTTGCCTCACCTAGTCCCTCAGGCTGCGCCCCTGGACACCCCCAAACCCCTCAAGCCCAACTCCCTTCACCAGCCCCAGCTGCTGTGATCCCGCCGTGGCCCTGCAGCCATGATTGTGCCCTTGACACCCAGGGCCCCCAGAGCTGCTCTGGGGCCTGATGGTAGAACTGGCGCCACCATTATGTGTGTGTCTGCACCAGCCCCTGTCCTCTTGGAGAGGTCAAGAGGACAAACATTGGTCATGATACAGAAGACTAAAGTAAAACAATTAATAAAGAACAAATTGGTCCATATCAAATTGTAAATCCTAAAAACAGAATATACCTTTTTAAAGTAAATTCTTAGATGATTCATAAAAAAATCTTGACCATATATTTAGACTATAATGTGTAATAAATGGCAAAATGATTGCAATAGCAATTTTTACTTACAAGAAAGCTAGAATTTAATAACAAAATGAGAAAATAAAACATGTATACACGTGGAAATGATAAATTAAGTAGGAAAATAAAGGAAATTGACCAACTATATGGAAATTAGCACCAAAGAAAATACTAAATGCAGACTTTATGGGAGTTTGGGGAAATCTATATTCTTAAACACTTATAACAATATACCAATAACTGAAGTGTGTATAAACAATATGATGATTATATGAATCTGAGTACTTAAAGGCAATATAAATTTAAGTATTAATATAAAGGCAGAGTAATCTGATATCTTGAAGGAAATTATGAAAATTACTATTTTACAAAATAAGCCCCATGTTGTAAAATCAGGTACAGTAACATAATAATTTATACTATATTTGACATGCTTCCACAAAACAATCTTTCTTTTTTTTGGTGGGGATGCTAAATTATCTATCTCTTCTTTATATGATGGTAATTTTATAATATTATTTTAAGAGGAATATGGAAATGTAGTTCAGTCCTTTTTTTCTAGCATTGTTGATTATTTTATTACAAAAATGATTGTTATTGGTGATTAATAAAAAGTAGTTTCAGTTTGACAACTATCATTGGCAATGCCATATAAAATTTTTGGATTTTTGTCAGCTACTCAAATTTCCATTATAAATGTGCTTTAAAATTTAAAATACTGCATATAATCTCCTGTCTACGTGTATTTCAAACCTTGTTTTTCCTCTTCTACCTTTGTATGGTCCATGCATGGAGCTTAAAGACACTGCCTTAGTTTGTCTGGGCTGCTATAGCAAAATACCACAGACTGGGAGAATTATATAAGCAATGGAAATTTATTTCTATTTAGTTCTGGAGGCTGGAAGTCTGAGATCAGGACTCCCGCATGGTCAGGTGAGAACCCTCACTGAGTCACAAACTTCTTGCCAGTCTTCACATGGTGGAAGGGGAAAGCTTCCTCTCTGGGGTCTCTTTTTATAAGGACATTAATCTCATTCATGAAGGTTCAGCCCTTTTGACCTATTTACCTCCCAAAGGCCCCACCATCAAATAGGACATAAGGATTTCAACACACAAATTTAAGGAGAACATGAAAATTCAGACCATAGCAGCATTCACATCAAAATACACCTCCAAGTAGTGTTTGGCAGGAGTGATCCTAGAAACCACCATTTACACCACAACAACTAGCAATAGTGAAACTACACAGCAATATAACTGAAAAACTATAAAAATATAGCCCACCCAACTCAAATTAAATCTATCCTAATTTAGCTTCTCTAGATTTTTTCCCAAAGCTGATAGCTCTCCAATGCCAGCCAAAATAGAAGTGTGATAGAAAAATAGTTGGAACATATAAAAGAAAGTGATCTTAACTCATTGCAACTAAATTTATTTTTTTGCAAAATTTACAAATGTATTTGACTATGTAAAAATATTTGGGTTTCCTCCCAGGGTTTTGGATGGGCTCCATGTAAGTAAGGATTCCTAAACTTTGTTTCATTAGCTTTTGGTTAAATTCGCCTATGATTTACATTAAACTTTTGTAGAACAGAAAAATATTAAGATTAATGGAGTAAATCTGCCCTAGCCAAGAAAAATCAAAAGTGAACAAGTCAATACTGTGAAAGCAGGAAAAAAAAAAATAAATCCTCTCAACTGCTAAGATCTTTGGTTCCTTTTTTGCTCAAAGCTGCATGTGAATTACATACACAGTAAATCCACTAGAGATTCTTCTTGTACAAATGCTTATTGTTTCCGTCCTAAATAAGCGCTAACATTTAAGCATACCAAGATTTCCTCCCAGGTACCATGAATTCTCCTAAGAACAAGAGCCAACTGAATTGGTCTACAAAAAAACTCACCCATTTTCTTGCCCTTGAAAGCATTTTATGTTATATAGATGACATTGAAATGTTTGGATAAAAATATTTGTGTCATTAAATCTACAAAGACACAGTTTATCTACATTAATAACTTCTCTAATTCTATGAAATTAAAAATGTTATCATTCTTGATACCATATGAAATATATTGAAAGACTACACAAAGAAAAAAGATGTGGTTTAGATCTATCTCTATTCAATGAATGCCAAATTATTTTGAATAAAATAATAACATAAGAGAAAACAAAAGTTTTACTAGGCAAAAATAACCAGTTTTAATATTTGGAAAATGTGTGTCAAGAATAACTGGAATAACAAGCTCATATTCCAACAAATGTCTTTTTATTACCCTGAAAACATGCCGATACTGACTGAAAATAAAAGCTGAATCCAAATTTGCCACTTAAAATGGTGTAACTTCTGTCATATGAATTGTCAGAGCAATCAATTAGAGACAAGAAATAAAAAGCCACATTTTAATGAATATTTTTTAAAGGACGGAGCTTTACCACAGAAAGAAATCAATGCTGATTTTATATCTTTTTTATTCTCCTAAAGTCTTAATACTCAGTTACAAATAGAAAACAGATTTTTTAGAACACATATGAACTCTAAATTTTCATTAGGTCGATACTGATTAGATTTAGTTTAACTGCAATTTGTATGGGTTTTACTGGAGCATCTTTTTTTTCTTATATTTTGTTTCTGGACAGATCTCTACAATAGGAATTGTTTTAATCTCATTTTCTGACAGGCCAACTACTACTGTGCAATTTAATTTTTCTCTCTCAAAAAATACCAACATTTTTTAACTTCTTCAGTTATGGCAAATCTACGTTTTGAAATAAATGACATTGTAATTCTCAAGTGCAGGTTTTCAGTGGGGAATTTCCTGATTTGACTCTCATCTGGTGAGATAATATTTATCATCCTTCTGAATCGCCATACTTTCATGTCTAACTGAATAATAAGAATATAATCTAACCATTCTGTAAATTTGAGGATCTACATATATGCCTTTGGCTTGCTAATGGACTCTGATAAAACTTTGGCCTTAAGATGTCATCAATCAGAACATGTCTGCAGTAGTCTAGGGACAAGATGAAAAACATGGTTTAGTTCTATTCTATACATCTGTGCCAGAAGGTCACAGAAATCTGAGGAGGTGAAGCTACCTGGAATTTATAGTGCTGTAAATCTTGCTAAGGGAATCTACTTTTATATTACTCTTTTCATCTGTTTTCTAGACTTGTTTCTGATTGAAGATTCGCTATTGTACATAGTTGCTCAAATATCTTGTTTCAGGTGATTTTTCCCAATAGTTCTGAATATTAACTGTATATCATACTTGCCTAAATATCAGCAGACAGTCCTAAAATGTAAAGCAAGCAAATGAACAAAACCACACACACACACACACAACCCCCGTAGCACTGGAAATAAATTGTGTACAAAAATAGTAATAATTAAATGAGTCTAGTCCTTAGATAACTGTTTCAAATAAAATTGGAGGCAGAAATGAGAAAGGTAAATGATAACATGAATGAAGAAGGTCAACATCTTTAAACATAATCAACATTTGATTTACTCACATCCTGTTTCACAAAAGCAAATGTCTTTCATTTTCTAATACTCTGATACAAGGTAAAATAAGGTACTCTGGTTATGAGTAAAGGATATATAATATCACCAGCAAGCATTTTAGGAACTTCAAGCTACTCTTTTAAATTATTTTTGGTAAGACACACAATATACATGCCCAGAGGGAACTCAACACTGATTTAGCCATAAGGGGTCTCGTAAGATGACTATAAGGGCACCATGGAAGTTCACAGAAGTATTCCAAGGTAGAAGGCTCAAAGTTGACTACAAAATTTATTAAAATATTTATGAAAATAATAATATATAAAATAAGTAAATGTACTTTTATTTTTACATGGTTCTGTATGTTAGTAAAACATGGCCATGACTGTTGTCCTGAATTTTGAAAACTAGATTGTTCTTGGTAAAGAAAATAAAAACTATTTTCCCAAAAAGAGTTATACATAACCCCCCCCGCCAACAGATGTCTCAAAATATGTGGCTGTTTTTTTACATGTTTAATGTAATGCTTAATATAATTTCCTTTTCAATACAAATATTAAGCATCATTTCAAACTTTCAATTTAATGTTTTAGTAATTCTATTTTAGTGGTCATCAGTATTTATGCATGCTGAAATATCTGAGCAAAGCAATACGATTATCTTAGTTTAAAAAAAATAGCTCAGAATCCCTATGATCCTCCATAAAAGTGAAGCGAAGAGTATGAGCCTGTCCTGTGATAATCACTCTTCTGGAAATGAGTGATTGTGTAGGTTACCAATAAAGTGTGTCTATTAGAATAGAATATCATTAACGTATGTTGCTTATGAAGGCAGACTTTCTTTGTTCGAATCTTGGGTTTAATGTTTGCTAGATGGAGACTTTGGTCAATAAACTTAATTTCCTCTTCTATAAAATGGTAAAAGGACTATGTAAAACTCTGTAAGTTTGTTGTGGGAATTAAATAAACTCATATATGTACACTATTTAGTATGGTACTTGGTTGGTACTAAACAAACATATACATGGCTAGCAGAACACTCAAATACTTTGAGTCTAATCCATACTTCATTGCTTTGGTTTCTTTATTAACAAGAAGAGCCATGTTGATAATGACCATGAGATGAATTTTAATCTTATGGCTGAAACATCAGCAAAAATGTTCTATCAGCTGTCCATTTTGGCTCCCCACACTGAAGGGCCAAATTTTAATCAGCTTGCTGCCAGCAGCAAATGTCTAAAATGTGCCTTCACAATTAAATTCAGCAAATGGTTTTAGTGTGCGTATTGTGTGCTTGGAACTGTGACTGGGCAGAGAGGGAATTCTCTAGTGCATCTGGGGACATGGGGGAGAAATGTGATGCATTCCATGCATTTTAATTTTCACCAGAAGATAATCTTAATTCATCTTTCCATTTCCCAGATCTCAATTTTTATTAAATATATACATAAGGAGTCTTTCCAAGTTTGTGCATGAATTGTTAATAACAATTCTGCCTTACATCACCCCCAAAATATCACTTGGATCAACCAGTTATTTTTAAATAATGTTGTGTGTTCAAAATTTGGCTTTGCATCACAAGTAAAAGTGGTTTCTTTGAAAGCTAAAATTGACAAACCTTAAGCTAGACTGAGTAAGAAAAAGAGAAGATTCAGATGAACAAAATTGAGGAAGAGGGACATACCTACTGAATTTTCATAAATAAAAACAATTAGAATGAAATACTATGAACAATTAAATGTCAACAAATTAGGTAACATAGATGAACTGGTCAATTTTTAAAAAACACAAACTACCAAAGATGACTCAAGAAAAATAGAACTGAACAGACCCATAAAAGAAAAGAGATTGAATTAATAATTTTAAATCTCCCAGAAAGAAAAGTCCCATGAATTCCAAATATTCAAAGAAGGGTTAATGCCAACTTTTCACATACTCTTCAAAAAAATAGAAGAGAAGGGTAATATTAAATATCCATCATGACATTACCATACAGAATAGTTTTACGACCCTAAAAATCCCCTATGTTTTAACTATTCACCCTTCTCCTTCCCAAACTCCTGGGAATCACTGATCTTTTTTACTGTCTGTTTTGCCTTTTCAAGAATGTCATAAAATTGGAATCATATTCTTTCAGAATTGAATCTTTCACTTAGAAATATGTTTAAATTTCATGCATGTTTTTTGGTAGCTTGATAGCACATTTATTATTGCTGAATAATCTTCCATTGTATGGATATACCACAGTTTGTTTATCCATTCACCTATTTAAGAATATCTTGGTTGCTTTTAGTTTTTGGCATGTAGGTTATTTTTTGTATTTTTTAAATAGATATAAAATGTTTAAATTGGTTGGTTAAATACCTGGGCACACAATTGCTGGGTCATATGGTAAGACTATCTTTAGTTTTGTAAGAAACTGCCAAACTCTTTTTAAAAAGTAGGAAAGAGAACCATCTTTAAGATATGGCATTCTTTCCCAGGATGTAAGGGTTTTTCAGTATATGCAGATCAATCAATGAGATACACCACATTAACAAACTGAAGAATAAAAACCATATGGTCATTTCAGTAAGTGCAGAAAAAGCTTTGGGTTTCAACCATGAAGAAAGTGTATACATTGTACAAGGAAAGCTGTGAAGAAGAAGGCAGTGTAATCATATGCATCAAAAATATCTACACTGCACAGAAAATTCCAAATATCAGTAAATATTTCAGGTGGCTAAATAGAGACATTAAAGCAAGTGTTATTCTAGGAATGTGATTGAACTATGTAGCCAGATGGACAAACTGATAACATGAATGACAGGTGCAGAAGAGATGCAGGCAAGCTCTCAGTGTCTGCTCTCTGGGCATTGGCTGGATCACTTCTTGGCCTAAGGTGGAGAATCAGGGAAAAATACTGATGGATCTTTATGAAAATTTTATTTTTTACAAGGTAGAACATTGTTTCACAAAATATGAATATGTAACACCCACAACAAAAATCTTAAGGTATATATTGGGTTGGCCAAAAAGTTTGCGTTTTCCATAACTTTTGGCCAACCCAATACTTTATAATTCAGATTCTAGAGTATTCTAAGGATTCAATAAATTCTGCTTGTGGTACCAAAGTTTCTGATTTTTAAAACCAGGCATTCTAGGTGATACTTGCTGGTACTTACGTACACACAAAGTTTGAGAACTGCAAAGACATGGGAAACAATTGACCAAACTGATTCTCCTAATACAGTCTAACAGAAGTTGGGGAAGGAACTCAAGGAAATGTGACTCTTTTATCCAAAGGTGTATTATCGTCAAGCAAGGAGAAATTGAGAAAAAACTAACCACTTTGCTTTCCTCTATGATCGCAGATTTCAAAAGCTGAAGTGAAATGTCAGCTTCATCTCAAAGCACAAGTCTCTGGAAAAGAAATCGCTTGAGAGAGTTGAGTTTCTCTTGCAATTCAATCCAATGTGCAATTATTTAACTTCCCTGTGATGAACAGGGTGCAGTAACTAAAGATGCCAATATGGTTGTTTGTGTAGGAGCTTTCTTAGTTCCCATTTCTGAAAGGATGTATACAAGACAGAGAAGAAGTGATGGGGCTCCCTACTCAAGGGCGAATAGCAAGTGTTGGCACAGAACTGTAGGGTGTAAGGAAGGTTGTGTCCTGAAATGAGCAGATGCCAAAATGCTAGCAACACAGGTCTATCCATTTACTTATCTCATTAGCTTTTCATTTTACAAAGATCAGAAGAGTTTTGCTATTAGGGTCTATTGTGAAATGATAAGGGTTGGCCTTTTTAACTGTTACTCTATTTCTATCTTCTAAGTTATTTTCACACATAAAAAATGTGTGAAAAGAATATAGATAAAAACCAAAAGAGGACTGTTTTTCCCCAAACAGATATAGATTGGAACTTGGAACTGTCACTCAGTAGTTCTCAGACTTTAGGAAATTTCTTACTTCTTTGAGCATCATTCTTCTATCCTTTTTATCCTAAAAATGAGGAGAAAAAAATATCTGACTCATAGATTGTGGATAATGAAGAAATAATAGTATAAAACTCTTATGCAGATACACAAAATGTTATTTTTCAAAAAAAATCAAGTTTTAGGCTCAAATTTCTTCTTACCCTTCCAAAGGCATTTGCAAATAAAATTGGAAATTGCTGAATCAGGTGGGTCATTTTTGTTGCATGTGGAAAATGGGAGAAGTGTCAGGAAAATGCCATTCTGATTTTTAAACTGGGGACAATGTCAGATTTAGAAAGGTAGAGATTCGTGTGTTTAACGTTGATCTCTGGCAGGATTTTTATTCATACGATTCAAAGAATGGAATGTTTGCATGTAGACCTAAGACACACCAGGTCCACACAGGAGTTTGCTATGAGCAAATCACATCAGATTCCCTGAATTTCTTTCGTTGATAAGGTGCCATCAATCAGGGAACCTTATTGGCAGAAGTGTATGAATAATTGCAAAGCATCTGTTTTGTTGTGTTTAAAAATTAAATGGCTATAGCTATGATTGTTGGATTAGGAACTGACTGGGTGTTGATAATTTTTTTCATGTGTTAAAGGATAAACCGAGGCATATGAAACATTTTAACAATTTATTTGAGCAAAAATCCATTCGAGTTGGGCAGCATCCAATCTAGCAGGTAGAAAGGAACTCCAAAGAGCTGTACAAAATGAGAGTTTTACAGGCAGAGTGGAGTGGGAACAAGGAAGTTACACTTTGCAAAAAGAGCAGGCTGGTTACTGCAAAGTTACTTTCCTTTAGGGGATGGCAGGTGTTTCTCAGGCAGGTTACGTAACTAGTGCTCATCAGCTGATTCCTGACTGACTGGTTTAAGACCCCATTTCCCCGATAGCCGAAACTGTAATCAAGTTGGTCTTGGTTTGGCTACATGTGGCTTAGCAAAAGCGACTCCATTTTGGGCCTGATGTCTTGTATTTAACACATTCTATTCATTGTCCTCAGAAACTCGGTGATCACCCCTTACAACCTGTTACCGTGAAGAATTGGGTTGATGGATATAGCTGGCTCGGGTGGTTTTCCTTTGCTGCTGTGGACGCGTTTTCCTAACAGTCCGTTCCTTTTCATGGAAGGACCCATGGGGTGGCTTTGGGAAGCGGGCCTGTGTGTGGGTAGAACACAGAGGGGGCCAGGCTGCAGATCCCCCAAATGCCAACATAAAGGCTCCGAATCTCCAGGGACAACACTTGCATTTATTCCCGTGAAAAGCTGCCTTCGACGTTTTTGTTACAGATGCGATTTCTTTCTTTCTTTCTTTCTTTCTTTCTTTCTTTCTTTCTTTCTTCCTTCCTTCCTTCCTTCCTTCCTTCCTTCCTTCCTTCCTTCCTTCCTTCCTTCCTTCCTTTCTTTCTTTCTTTCTTTCTTTCTTTCTTTCTTTCTTTCTCATCTGATACAAAGCCCAGAGTTTCCTCAAGCTTTGCTCTTTCACTTGGGCTTGAGCGCCCAGTGGCTACCTAGACAAACCACTTTTTTTTGGAGAGTGGTTCCCAAGTTTTATTCAAGAAGTTAAAGCTTTTTTTCCACCCGACAGAACCCAGGAATGGGAAGAAGCAGCAGCCATGTGACCAGCTGTCAGGAATTGACCTTGTTAGTGGTTACGCAGCCCTGGGCCCGTGAAACGGGGAGAGGCAGCACCCACGTGACCCCCTGTTATGAATTAAGGTTGTCAGTGGTTACGCTGCCCGTGGGTGGGAGGTGCAACCTGCTTCTTATACTGGTTGCTTGTCGGCTTCAGTTTGCTCAGAGCTCTTCTGAGAAGGACCACGCTTTTCTCCGCTCTCTTGGGTGAGTGTTTCCCCTGGCTTTTATGTTTTCCCTCAGTCTGTTTTTCAGTATCTTAGAGTGTAGATTTTCCACGTCATGATTTCCAACCTTGTTATGATTTTCTGCTTCCCTTTTTGTTTCCTTTTTGCTCTTTTGTTGGGACCTTGAGAGATACAGAAGGTTAGCACACATACTGGTTGTCTTTGGTTCATAATGTTTATATGGTTGCTTCTTTAGGGGGAAAACAAACCAAAACAAGAAAATACATTCGTTAGTCATTCTGACACAGTCTTACAAAGTGCTGATAAAGTGTTTTAGATTTTAGAGAAATATTTGCTACTGGAACCTTATGAAATAGGAGTCATCTCAACTTTAGAGATGAGGAAACTAAAACTTAAAATAGTTTTGGTTACTTGGTCTCAACTAGTAAGTGGACAAGCTGGGAGTTGGCCCAAGTCTCATGACTCCAAATGCAAAAATTTATAATAAATGTAGTAAAAACACTGCAATGTACTGGATGAATTGAAAATATATTTTTAAAATGCACTAAAAATCCAAGCTGTTGTAATTAGATTATGCATTTGTTTTCTATCCAGAATTCTGTTTTTGTTTTTGCATAGTTGCATCAAAGGCTCAGAAATAGCAGATGTAAAACTACTGAAACACTGTGATAAATTTTTACTAGTTATTATTGTGCACACACACAAAGTTGGTGAACCAAGAGCCCTCAAACCAAACACGGACTGAGCTTCAGAGGTATGTTATAAAGCAGTTTATACAGTAAGGAGGCAGTGACTGTGTATTCCTCACAGTGGCTGGTTATAATATTAGCGTTTTTCTGATGGTAAGGAATTGGTTAGTGTCTATCAACTTGGGGGAAAAATTTAAGTTTCGCTTATGATTTTCAGAGGCATTAACAAGAGGTGTACGAGGTCAAGTCTCACTTGTTTTGCAAAGTAAGCTAAATTAAGTGTTGCTTGTATGAATAAAGTGGTTTTGTCTGCTCAGGAAGTTTCCAAGTCTGGTCTCCGTTTGTGTTTGATTTTAACAATTGTAATTATTATAGTGGTTTCCTGTTTAACAAAATATTTAGGTTTTATTTTCACCAAAACAATACTAAAAATACTGCTGTTATGCACATCTTTATGCATTTGCTCTCAATATTTCCTGAGGACAAATTCACCAAAATGGAAATTTCAATTCAGAAATTAAGAGGTCTAAACACTTTGATCTTTTCTTATTACATACTGACAAATCTATTTTCAAATGTTTTGTTCCAGTAAACTTATCTTAAAAAATAAGATACACTGTTTAGTTCCAAGTGATAGAGTTAGAAACCACACACATTGAAATTTAAGTGATTTGAGGTCAATATGAGGAAGAACTTTCTAACAAATCAGGCTAAGTATAAAATGTGTGGTGAGAGCTAACGAATTTTTGGCCACTTTCTGGGAAATTCTGTGGAGTTTCTGATGAGGGGTTGAATTTGGTAAGCTTAATAATTTGTATAACTGTGCTGCTCTGAAATAGTTACCACTGCAGGTTCTGGGACTCTTTAATCAGTAGAATTGATCAGAGGCTGGAGGAGGAATTCAGGCGGGGCTTTTCGGGGCCTCTTGCTGCAGCACGAGGGGTCGACAACGAGTACTAGGTGCCCTTGCTGCTTCCTGAGTGGGGCGGGCCGATGCCTTAAATGGGATAAGGGTGGGAGCAGATTGTTGGGTCAGGCTGGCGGGGGTCTTGGGTGGTCCGCCCACCCCCTTGGCGATGCTGTGTGTCGGCATCATGCGCAGGACCCTGCTTTTGCTCCCAGCACCTCAGAAATGGCGGTTGCTTTTTGGTCTTTTTGTGTCTTGTTGTTCATAATGTGCCCCAACTGCGCACACCGGCAGTCATTTCTAGTCCCTTAGTGTATCTGTTGCTGTGGAGACGTTTGTCCAGGTGCAAGCCCTGCAGTAAGGGTCCTAGGTCCCAGCCTGTCTCAATATCTCTTAAGAGCATGTTCGGTATAACCCAAAAGTTAGTCCAGATTGGAATCTCATGTCTGTAAGCAACGTAAATGAGACCTGGTTGAATAAAGGTGATAAAAACAAGCATATTGTCTTATAAAGTTATATTTTCAATAATTTATCAATGGGTTTGTCTCTGAATCTAAAATGGAAGGACTTAACTTTCATTGTGTTATTTAAAAAAGTAAGAGATTGGCATTTGTTTTGGATTTTCTCTAACCAGAAAAATGAAAAATGGTGTTTGGGAAGAGATTTATTGTATTTCTTGTTAATTTGTCCTAAAGACAGATATTTTCATATAATTGGTTAATTGTCTCAATAAATGTAATTTGATTTAAAGTTAAACACACATTAGTTGTTTGAGACATCCTAATAATGGACTTTTTATTCAGTCAAGATTTCAAGACAGTGTTCTAAAATCTATATTGTTTCCACAAAAAATCATTTGCTTTGTCATAATATATCTACTCTATTTTATGGTTGCTTAAAAGTGGTAGTTACTATTAAGACCACTCCATTTATTTTGATGGTAGATTATTTTCTATTCACATGGAAAATTAAACTAGAAAACCAGTAAAACGTGCATATAGTTTAAAATCCTAGGTAGGAAAGGAGAAAGTGGGATTGATGTTTCTTTAGTAGGCAGGCCAGAGGCAAGGGAGCCAAGTATTATTAATACCTGTTCTAAAGTTTATTGTACTTTGAATAGCTGACTTTGACAAATGCCTCTCAGGGGCTTGGAGTGTGTCATGTGCTAGACAGATGTGGCCATGGAGGCACAGGTGGGAAGTTCAAGTTCAAGCAAATTCCATTCTAGTGGCCATAGAAATCACATAAATCAAAGTGATGGGTTTATTTTTATTTTGAATCCCTTTATAGTAAGCGAATGATTCCATTTCCCCATAATCTTTTAGGCATATAAACTGGAAAGTCATAAACAAATGGAATAGAGCACACAGGGAAGCAACCTACCTAATTACATAGTTATCTCAAACTTGGGTCTCCAGTAGATTCCTAAGGCAGTGGCTAACCGAGAACAGCATAGGTGCGAACAGATTTTTATGGCAATAACAGTAGTTTCCTCACATCTTTTCCCTAGTGGTGTGTCTAACCCCCCTTCGCATAACCTAAAGTTGCCAACAACAGGATGGTTCCTTTCTATGATCGTCAACTCTGTCCTTAGTACAATCATAGTTTTCATTTATCCATGAACCAGTATTTTTAAAGGTTTTATCTTGTCAGGTGATTCTTATTGAAAGCCTCCAAATTCTTAATCTTGAACCAGCTGGGGTAAAACAAGAGCCTTTCTCCCAAAAGAGGAGAGGAAACAAGGTGAATGACACAATCCCCTCCTCCCCCTGCCAAAACCCAATTCTGTCCTCACAGACCAGTGAGATTCTCTGGCATTTTAAAGGGGATGGATTCATTATAAAATGGAGGTAGCCCCCAGCCAGTTTTAAAATGGGGACTTTAAAAGGAAAAAAAAAAAGAACGGGAACAAAACAAGGGCCTCTTCAGTGACTCCCAAAGGTTTTATTTTCTAGTTTCAAATATGTTCTCTGGGTTCATAGCAGAGTATTTCTTATAAGTGAAATGTATATCTATATGTAAGTCTGAGATGGGGATGCTGTGAGGTATTAGTTATTGGCCAAAGAAATAAAGAAACTTAAGTCCAATAAGTTTCTTTGTTAAAATAACAGCATCAGGGACAAATTTTTGGAAGCTGGAGAGTCACATAATCAGTTGATTGTGTAATCTTTTATATTTTCAAAACACCTTAGAATGACCATGGGACTCTTTGTTGACTAGCTGAGTAGATTTTACTAGCTACACCTGTTTCTCCCCTTCATAATAGCCTTGCGTAGCTTTCTATCTCATACCAAATGACATCCACATGTTTGACTTCGTGGTTCTCAGGATTTAGCCTGCATCAGAGTCACCTGGAGGGCTTTTAAAATAGTTGATCCTTAAACACCATGGGTTTGAACTGCGTGGGTCCACTTATATACAGATATTTTTCAGTAGTAAATACTATAAAATACTACACAGTCCCCAGTTGGTTGACTCCTCAGATGGGGAACTACAGAGATTGAGGAACATGGATAGAGAGGAGCCCTGTGTATGGAGGGCATGTTACACGCAGCTTTTCAACTGTTTGGAGAGTCAGCCTCCCTGACCCCCACGTTGTTCAAGGGTCAGCTGTGTAGATGCCGAAACTGAGGATGGAGCCCGAGAACTTGCGTATCTACAGTTCCCAGGTGATGCCACTGCTGCTGCTGGCTGAGAGACTACGCTTGGAGAACCACCAGCGCAGAATGTTCTCCCTGATCTGACCCAGGCTCGCCTAATCTTGGGCCATCTTCTCATGCTCAGGTGGGTTTGTCCAACTACTTGCACTTCCCAGATATGAGTGCTCTTTTGTGCCCCTCTGTCCGCCTCCTGCCTTTAAGGGTCTTCAGATGAAGTCTTCTCTGACGTCTGATCCCCCAAGATCTCCTTTAGGTCTCCTTTGCTGTTCCAGCCCTTTAACACAGTTTGTTAGTTGATAGTTTTTGAGGCTTCTAATCTTACTTTGTTCATTTTTTGTTTTCTTAGTTTCTGCCACTGAGTTTTGGGTTCTCTGGGAAGAACTGTAATCACTTGTCAGATTCATAAGTTTCACCTTAGTTTTATCTGCTCTGATGCAATGGTTATGATCAGGTGTTTCAGAACCAGATGGTCTGGGTTCAAATCTCAGTTCTTTGAGAACCTTTCTATCTCTAACTATGACAAGTACCTTAGTCTCTAGGAGCCTGAGTTCTCACATCTGTGTGAGGATGATACTAATGATCTCATTCCTTGTAGTTTTGTGAGTGTTAACACATAAGAAGTTAGAGCAATCCGTGGCAATTATGTCAGCAATACATAAATGTATGATACTATTATCATTAGAAGGTACTGTCCACAAGGGCAGTGACTTATGATTAAATAATTTATTGTAAGTGATTGAAGAGGCTTGGGGGTGGCCTCAGTAACTTGGATTGAAAGATGAGAACATATGCCGTTTGAATATTACATCAGCAAGAACTATATCGACATGGTAATGCTTTTCATGTTGAATAAGCAGTGTTTACATTAAAAAAAATAACCTTTACTCTTAGAGCAGTCTTATGTTCATAGAAAAATTGAGCAGAATTCTCATTTTCCCCCTTCCTCATAGGGGACACAGTTTCCCCTATTAATATCTTGCATTTTAGTATAATTATATAATATTATGTTATATATTGAACCAATATTAATACATCATTATCTAAAGTATAGTTTACATTAGGGTTCACTCTGTACAGTTTTATGTGTTTTGGCAAATTCACGTCATGTATCCAATGTTACAGTATCATACAGAATAGTTTCACCACCCTAAAATGACCTGTGTTCTACCTCATCACCTCCCTCTGAAACCGTGGCAGCCACTAATCTTTTTAATTTTACTTTATTTGCCTTTTCCAGAATTTCATAATTAGAATCAAACAGTATGTAGTCTTTACAGACGGGCTTCTTTCACTTAGCAGTGTATACTGAAGGTTCCTGCATCTTTTCATGGCTTGATACAGTTCATTTTTTATCACTGAATAATATTCTGTTATTTGGATGTATCAGTTTGTTTACTGACTCACCTATTGAAGGACATCTTGGTTACTACCAGTTTTTGACAGTTATGAATAAAGCTGCTATCAACATTCATGTACAGGTTTTTGTGTGAACAAAAGTTAACTTACTTGGTTAAATACATAGTAGCATGATTGCTGGATCGCATGATAAGCTTCTGTTTGGCTTTGTAAGAACCTGCCAAACTGTCTTCCAATGCGGCTGGGCCATTCTGCATGCTCACCAGCAATGACCGAGAGTTCCTGTTGCTCTACATTTTCTCCAGAATTTGGTGCTGTGAGTGTTGTGGCTTTTAGCTGTAATAATAGATACTTAGGTTCACATTTTCTTTTTTTTTAAAGTCCAACTGATAGTTTCTTCCTGGTTCATTATTGGTCATGTGCTTGTATGGTGGTAGGTTGATGTTGACTGGAAGTTCCAGTGCTGAACCTTTCCTATGTTTCCAGCCAGAAGCTACAGTTGACAGATTTGCCAGTCGAAGTGCATAAAGTGAGCTGTGCAGCATCACTGACATGAGTCCCACGAGGAACTCACTAATTAATATTGGTAATAGGGCAGCACAAGCAAAGAACTGATCTTTGCCCTAATCTCTTTTAGATGGTACAGGGTTTCATAATGTCAATCTTCATGGGCTTCCCTGGTGACGCAGTGGTTGAGAGTTCACCTGCCGATGCAGGAGACACGGGTTCGTGCCCTGGTCCGGGAAGATCCCACGTGCCACAGAGCGGCTGAGCCTGCGCGTCCAGAGCCTGTGCTCCGCAACGGGAGAGGCCACAACCGTGAGAGGCCTGAGTACCGCCAAAAAAAAAAAAAAAAAAATCTTCATAACACAGCACAGGAAAAGAATGAGAACTGGGAACCAGGGGCCTTAGGTTAACGTAGCTGATGTTCTACTAGTTAATCTGGTGGCTCTCAAGCAAGTCACTTAACCTGTATATCCCACAGAGAGTTGTACTACAGGATTTGTAAGATCCCTTGAAGCACCACAATTCTGATTCTAAAATCAATCTTGGCATGACTGTTTCAGCACAGAAAAAGGGAAAGAGGCCACCCAGCCCTCACTTTGAGGCAGACATGAGTTCATCAAGCAGCAAACCCTCTTGAGTGAGTTGTCAGTCTCTGAAGTGGCTGAGATTTGTGACAGGGTGGCCTAAGGTAAATTTTTGGGGGGAGATGCTGAAAACTTCAAAAAGGGGATCTTGTGTGTTGACAGCCCGAGCAAGGGGATCATAGGAAGTGGGCATCTCTGACTGGGTTGGGGGATTGGTGGTTTGCAGCAGCTGCCGCAGCAGGGATTTTGCAAATGGAGTGAAACACACCCGTTTTAAGTGCTCTGGTGTATAGTGATGCTCTGCCATGCTGAGAGCTTTTTTAATCTTTTCGTTTATAGGCGAGGTTAGAGGGATTGTATGACAAGCAAAGTAAAAACTGAATGGGGTGAAGAGGGACACAGGGAAGAGCTGGGGAGTGACAGAAAAGCCATTGTCACACAGCGTGATTCTGCATCAGTGCAGTTTTTAGGGGCCAATGAAATCACCTCTCTCCCTCTGAGACTGAATGGCTGGCGTGATATTGCTGGGAGCAAAAAGGGACATTTAACTTTAAGAAAATGAAAGGTATCGCTCACACTTTTCTCTCCTGCTTGTATCTTTGTCTCCAGTTACATGTCCCACAGAGCTAATTGGTCTTTCTGAAAAGTCACTGGGGTGCGGGAAGCCAAATGGTTGTAAGTGAAGCCTGGATGATTTCTACCCACCCCCTGGGTCAGAGAGTTGTCCTTAACGATGATGGTTGGTTTTAATAACTGTCCTTTATGGTGGCAGAGGAGCAGGGCACTGCTCACCCATTAGGCTATTTTAATCTTTCTGAAATGACCCCCCTGAGCATTTCTAAATTTCTTTAGCGCATTGTCATCCCTAACTACCTGTGCCGGAGACTGAATGGGTGAGGCCTCATCACAAAGGAAGTGAAGCTGCAATGGGATGGGCAAGCTTCCCACTCACATCAAAGCGCAGGGGCAGGTGGCGCCTCAGGGTGTCCTGCTGTTCTAGGTGTTTCTCTTAGCGGGCAGACTAGATCCAATAAGAAACTGGCCCCCAAGTGATGAATGGCTCAGACACAATAGAAACTAAAATACTGCAGGGTTGTCTAGGCCAGCAGGGCAGCCCCCTTCACACAGACGTCCTGGCGCTGGTGGGAGGGTCTTCAGCACCTTCAACAAATGGCTTCTAAGGCCCCCCTGGGTGGGGGAGGAACCATTCTAGCAGAGGGAGAAACACAGGGCAGTGCAGTGGTGGGCGTTTCAGGGGCCAGACCAGGAAGTGCCTCGGGTCACTTCCATCTGCAGGAGCCCAGTCACATGGTCCTATCTGGTGGCAGAATCTAGCTTCTGAGAAGCTGCTGCCCGGTGTGCCCTGTGAAGGACAGAAAAGACACGTTGGCAGGACATTGACCGTAAGAGTGTCTGAATCAAGGTAATCATGGCTCGTGCTGTGCTAGGGATCAGGCATCCTGGAAGATCTTTGTTCCAGAAAGAAGATGCATGTGGAAGAGGAAAGATGGCTTACATGGTGTTAGGGAAGGTGCTTGAGGGGGTGATCCATCCCCTTCCATGGTTAACGGTAAGCAGTGCAGGCAGGCTGGCTCTGGTCTCCCCTCAGCTGATTCTTAACATGCAAGACTGCATTTCTCAGTGAAATTGTGACCCACCTCCCTGTGGAATCAGGGAGCCTGGGAGTCGGGGAGGGGTCTGTGTCTTCTCACTTATCCTTGTCATGGGCATGTCCTCGGCACTGATGTCTCTCTCTCTCACTCTTTTTTTTTTTTTTTTTTTTTTTTGCTGGTTCTACAGATAGAAAGGAATGGCCCATTGTGGTCAAACCCAGCTCCAAGGTGGTTTCCTATGCTAGACGTATTTCCTTTTAGCCAAGTTTTGACTGAGAAATATGTAAAAACTCTAAACCTTCTTATAGCAGCATGTTTTCTCTACATTGCTGGTCATCCCTGGCTGATGGAAGCCTCTGAAGAGCCTAAGTGTTCCTAACTCACTCCCAAATGATACGGTTCAGTCCTCCAAAATCCTTTACCTTCTCCTTCAAAGCTCCCATTCCCTTAGCAATTGGAGGAAAGCGGTTTTACTAAAATAATAGCCAACAGGAAGGTGTGAGGGATGAGATATACTTTGGTCTGTGACCCTGCTTATCTTACAGGTTACCAGATTAGCCCAAAGGATTGCCTCTCTAGACATCTGACAAAGTATTTATCACTGGACCCTCTTCCTGGCTGTGGCCTCCTTGGTGTGCCTACTCAGTCACGTCTGCATGCACTTCTGTGAGCTGGTGAAGCCATCAGGAGCTGATGGGGAAGGAGGGGTGGCGTAGTGGAGTAGTCTCAGTAAAAAGCATCTGTGTCACTGTCATGAGGCCCAGGTCCCCTTTCTGTGTCCTGGGCTGCATCCATGGCTAACAATCAGGGCATTCAGTGCTGGGTTTCCTGCTTTCTCTGAAACCTGTGAGCAGGGGTTGCAGGTTCGCTCCAATTTCCCCGGGGGGAGGGGGTGGAACTTGCATTTTCCCTTGCTTTCCAGGAAGCAATTGCAACCTCCTGTTACTTTTCTAGACAGTTTTCCTTCCAAGAACGTACTCACTCTGCTCTTCCTCTCCATCGCCTCCACATCGTCCTGTGGGGTGTGATAATCTTGATCTAACACAAGTGGATTATTATCTTGGCAATTTAAAAAATTGAGTTTTTATAACCAGGAAAATTTTAGTAACCCAAGATTTCACCTTCTAAAATGACTTTTTTTTTTCGGTACACGGGCCTCTCACTGTTGTGGCCTCTCCCGTTGCGGAGCATAGGCTCCAGACGTGCAGGCTCAGCGGCCATGGCTCACGGGCCCAGCCGCTCCGCGGCATGTGGGATCCTCCCGGACCGGGGCATGAACCCACGTTCCCTGAATTGGCAGGCAGACTCTCAACCACTGCGCCACCAGGGAAGCCCTAAAATGACTTTTTATGAGGTTACCGAGGACTGTGATGGAACTTATCTCAAATGTGGAACATGTTCATTTGCCTTCATAGACGATACAGCTGATTTTTCTAATGACAATAATAAAATGCCAACTTTTTTCAAAATAGAAATTTCATTGGTGCCATGTTGTGCTCTTGAGTGATGTGTGATATTTGCATGAATTCCAGGATGGTTATCTCTTATTTCGTGTGAGCACTACCACACATATCAGGGTATCTTGGGCCTGGACTCAGAAGGACTTCATTTTTTTTCAACTGTTACTAGTGTAAATTTGGGAAAGTTTATTTAACCTCTCTGTTCTTTAGTTTGCTAATCCATAATTCTGGGATAATAGTATCTTCAGAGTTGTTATGAAAAGTGAGATAATGCATATAAAATATTTGCAAGTTTCTGGAACATAATATCCATGTTTAAAATATTAATTTTGCTATTTTTATTTTCTAACATTTGCTCTCATTTCCATAAGCGAATATTTCAAAATTTACTGTCAATATATTTTAAGAATGTGTGTACTCTGCTTAACATTCTGCAAGGAGTGCTTTGAACTTTAGGGATGGGGTAGTGGTCACTGAAACTTGTAAAACGACTGGTTGTTCTCAGTAGATCTTGAAAAGCTGTTAGTATTGGAATATGCAGCAGTTCACTACATTACTTAAAAATTGGAGAAGAACCTACAGATACAGAAAGGGAAATAGGGTCAGGAGTATAAGATGTGGGAAATGAGACTCGGCAAGGTAAGCATGGTGGAGGGGCGGACAAGAGGGACAAGGATTACAGAAAGGTGTCCAGTCGCAAACATTGAGCAGGTGTTTTACATTATGCTGATCTCTAAGGCGAATGCAGAACTAAAAGCCTTATTTTTTCTTAAAAGCTAGCTGCGAAGACTATGTAATGCACACAAAATCACAAACAGGACACACTGATAACCCATTTTGGTGACTGTTTTTCATTCCCTATTGCTAATAAATTAGACGTAAACATACAATGTAAACTGCTAACTAAGGTCATCAATAATTCCTTAATTGTTAACCAAAAATGTCCTCTTCTACACTTTCTTCCTTATTTAAACTTTCTGCCACAATTGACCCCGTTCCCTGCTCCTTCCATCTTCAAATTCTTCACCCCGGGCTACTGGCCACCATCTCTTGCTGGTTCTCTTCTTGGCTCTTAGAACGTCCCTTTTCCAACCCGCCCTTTGAATTAACATGGGAGTAGATGCTGACCGAATACACTGTAACATCGCACATTAGATTCACATGGGGACTGGGCTTCCCACGTAAACTCACTACCTCTCTCACATCCTCAGTCTTGGTGATGCCGCCACCGTCCATCCAGTCATGCCCACTTCTTCCATCTCCTTTAGACCTCCTCACGGCTGTCAAGTTGGTGATGAGGTTATATTTATTTTACTTCCTAAATTTTGCTCAGATTTTACTTACCTTACTGTGTGTGTGTCAGGATGTGATCAGAAGTAGAACCCCTAGGACGTATATACGTATGTGTTGTCTCACCCTGCCTCCCCCCGCCCCGTTACGTATATTAATAAGGGATTTGTCACGGGGACCTGAACTTGCGTAGCTGTGGGAGCTGGCGGAGCCTCTCTGGAAGGCTGTCGTCTACGCTTCCAGTGTTGGCGAGGAAGTGGCCCGTTTGCTCTCTGAGCTGCCACTGCCGTGCTCCCGACCCCATCTCTTGCTCGGTCCCTTTTTTGCTTGGTCTCTTTGCTTCTGCCTTTGCTCAGAGCCTCCAGTGATCCCTTGATGATGTAAGTCAGGCAGATCATTGCATTTCTGTGTAAATTCTCCAGTGCTTCCCGTTTCACTTACAGTAAAACCCACAGTGCATTCAAATGATCCACGGAGCTCTCGACATTATGTCAGATGTGATAAATCTTCTGAAGACATGGAAACTGGTGGTGAATTGGGGAATATGTGGAATAGTTTGGTCGCTGTGTTAGAGTGGTTTTATGGAGAATGGTTGTCTCTGTGGATTCCAATACAGAACTTGAGAGCTCCACGCAGCCACTTCTATCCTTTGCCTCTTTCTTGATGAAATAATTTTACCGTTTTAAAATCATTTCATTTTCAAAACATAATGTTGGGGCCAATTTTCTTTTACTCTTTGATCACATATCCGTGGATAAAGTAGTGAATGTTTGTGAAATCTAATATTCATGTGTATGTTTTCTAAATGAATTATTTGTGTGGCAGGCAAGTTATATTTGAAAAGAATTCACTTGGCTGGTGTCTACCTATGCTTGTCAGACAGGAGGAACCGCATGCTATTCATTCTAAAATTATTAGAAATGAATGCAGCTTTACAAGGCTAGGGATTTCCCCTAACTGCTCGTTTTAGGATTATTCATACACATTTTTCTTTAAACACACATTCTAATTCCAAAATAATTGGTGACAATTAGGTTTCCTCTCTTCATAGACCTGTTCATAATGATGTCTTCAAACGGGAATAGCCATATCCATAAATGTTTCTTGTCATTGTTTACATATTATAGTTCAACAAATACTTGCCTAAATAAAATACCTTCTCTGTTCTACATTTCTCCATCCTCTCCTTTATTTACTAATACTTATGCAAACGTTTAGAAACAGATTTAAAAAACACAAATTAAGACAAATAAACACAATACATTGTGTTTACTTTAAGAATTCATCATCATTTAAAATTATTTTTTAAAGGTTTTGATAGGAAGGATATACTTCTATAACCCCCATAAGTGACCTAAGCAGGAGGAACAAACTAATAAAGAATAAAAGCAATATAGTAAAACATTCAAAGAGTAGAATTGACAAACACAACTAAGAATTTGTTTTTAAATTCTTATTTTTCCAGTTTTATTGAGAGAGAGTTGACATCATTGTGTAAATTTAAGATGTATATGTTTTGATAGCAAAATGATCACCACTGTAGTGTTAGCCAGTTCCTCTTTCACATTACATAAGTACCATTTTTTTGTGGTAAGAGTTGATCACGTGATTTTTCTCTTTCATTGTGTTAATGTGGTATCACTGTATTGACTTGTGTGTGAGTCGTCCTTGCACTCCACAGATAAATCCCACTCGACTGTGGTGTAAGATCCTTTTAATGTATGAGTTGAATTCAGTTTGCTAATATTTTGAGAATTTTTACACCTATATTCATTCACCAGGGAGATTGGTCTGTAGTTTTCTTGAAATGTCCTTTTCTGGCTTTGGTATCAGGGTAATGCTGGCCACATAAAATGTTTGGGTGTGTTTCCTCCTCTATAAATTTTGGGAGAGTTTGAGAAAGATTGGCACTGATTCTCTCTTAAATGTTTGGTAGAATTCACTAATGAAACCATCTGGTCCTGGACTTTTCCTTATTGGGAGGTTTTTGATGACTCTTTTATTGGACTATGCAGATTTTCTATTCATGACTTAGTCTTTGGAGCCTATATGTTACTAGGAATTCTTACACACATTTTTTGAATTATATATCTTTTTTGGCATGTTACCAAGCAGGAAATATTTAATTTTTTTGGTTATGTGTACATTCTGTCTTCTCTGATGCTCCATTGTGCATATTCACTGTATTTAAACTGTTTATTCTACTGGTAGTGTAACCTGATTCACCTTTAATTGGCCATTACAATACTTTATAGGATTTCTCATACACATCTCCATTTGGATGTATGCAAAATTCTCATTGATATATATATATATATATATACCTAGAAATATAATTACTAGATTGAAATCTATTTGTAAAACTAAGTAATTCTAGATGCTTTTCCAGAATGGCTGCACTAGTCTATGTCCCAGCCATGGTGCCCAAGTGTTCTGCCCACAATGACACACACCTACATGTTGTATTTTGCAGTTTTCTAATTTATATTAGGCTTATAGACAATTTACAATGCTCTACTCAGGAAAACTCTTGTAAATTGTATGAGAAAACAGAATATGCATTGAAACAAATTTTTACCTCTCACTTATCCACTTTGCCCCAAAACAGAAACAGAAAATCGTAAGAACGCAACCAAGCATAAAAGGAGTGGGACAAAGAAGATACCTTGGGTTATAAGAAAGCCTGCTTGACAAAGAAAATGGTGCACCTAAACTTAAAATGTTTATGCAAGACAAGTAATTGTTGAGGCTGTGTGAATCTGAAGTCTAAAGGATTTCTAAAACAGCCAAAGCATGGTAGAAAAAAGTAAGGAATAAAAATTCCAGATTTCAGTAAACTTCTGTGGTGCTGAGTAAAAGCATGATTTTTTTGATTAGTTGAATATTATGGATACTGGAATTCTCAACATTAATAGAAAAATATAACTTAATATCTTAATATAAGAGAACATTGGGAAAAGTAGAAATCTGATTTTTCTCAGTATTTCAGTAAATAAAAAGAAATGAACAAAACACATTGTATGTTGAGAAGGGAAATAAGATTAATGTAACATCCAGTAAAGGAAAAAATTGGTAAGTCCAAAATTTCAGCTATCGAAATAATTACGATTTTTAAAATACCTTATTAAAACACAGTTACTTAGATTTTTAAAACTAAACAACAAAACTATTCCAAATATGCTACTATTCCAAATATGCTACTAAAAGACCTGTTCTCATCAAGCCCAACTGCACAGAGAGCCCTGAACAGAGGACAGAAGAAGGGGGAGGGGAAGGGCCAGGAGGAGAATCCCCGAGTTACTGAGTCACAGTGGAGAAAGGCATCTTCAAATCCCCCCACCTCCTCCCCTCAGCCCCCTATAAGGGTCTCAGCAGAGGCACCTGAGAGAGGTCTTGGCCAAGGGCCACCCCTGAATGGAGGTGCCCAGGCACAGAGTGCAGGTCTTCCTAAGAACGTGGCTGGCCTGGAGGGTGGCGGGCTGAGTCCTTGACTGAAACTCCCTCCAGAGACTGCAGTGCGTTGTCTGTGCACCAAGTCTGCTGTGGAGGGCAGCCAAGTGAAGCTTGTGTCATTGCCTAGGGCCAGGCCTGAAGGATCACTCATAGGGTTTGGGTCTGAAACCAGACTCCTCAATGAAACTACTGGGAAACTTTAAAAAAAAAAAATCTAAGAGCCAAAAATAACAGTTACTTTGTAAGATGGGAAACAGAACTTTCATACCTTGAAAAAACTTAAGTGTCAATATGTCACAATGAACATGGCATTTTTTTTAAATTTTGGAGTATTTCTAATGTCAGAAATAGTGAAAGGATGATTATTATTGAAAAAATGATACTATACTGTCATAATTAGCAGATGGCGTGATTTTTTTTCCCTCTGGAAAACCTGAGCTCCATTAGAAAATCACCAATAAATATTTTGGAAAAGTGGTTGCAAACAACAAAGAAAACTAGCAATATACAAATAATAGCAATCAACTAATATAATAAAGGAAAAAAAAAAAACCCTGTGAGTTACTGTAGAACAAAAGGCTCTAATACCTAGGAATAAACTTTTTAAAAAATCAGTAAGCAAAGGAACCATCAAAAGCATCAATATGACCTTTACGAAGAAGTTTATACAATTTCATCAAGGAAGTTCCCTTGAATGGAAAATCAGTGTTATGAGGGGGTCGAATATCATGAAGCCAGTCAATGGATTTCCAAATGAGTTTTTTTAAAATACAATTGAACAAGTTGAATTAAAATTTCTCTGCAAGTAGATACGGAGAAATGTAGCCAAGGGAATATTTACAGGAGTAAACATCTCTTTGATATTACTATAACTTTATAGTATAATTTGATATATTGATGCAAACAATTTCATGAAAGATTTAGATGGTTTAGAAACAAATATCTAAATATGAAAACTAATAACTAATCACACTGGAAATAGTGTTCCATACAATGCTATCAATTTAGAAAACATTGAATCCCCATTTGACATTTCATAAGAAATTCCAGATGATTAAAAGATAAATGCAATATTACTCTGAAATTATACTCAAGTACCTTTATTATCTTATGGAAGACGATAACAGACAATAAATACAAAAATGCAAAATTTTAAGAATTTTGAAAATAGAAATATTGAATATTTTAGCATTGTAAAGATACTATGTAACAAAAATAAAAATTATTTCATTATTTGCCATTTATATGCCTGCAAAGAGTTGAAAACACATTTAGTATCATTAAAAAAATCTCAATAAGAAATGTGCAAAAATACCCCTAAAAACTTCACAGAAGAGGTGGCCAATAATTATATTGCAGAAACAGTCAACCTATTAATTAGTTAACTGTATTAATAACTTGGCAGTATCAGTTAAAATACTGTCATGCATCTGGCCTCAGCTTAAAAAATGATGGATGGGGGACCATAGGTGTTCACGTACGCTGGTGATGGGGTCAGGAATAACTTCAGTGGGAGCAGCTTGGCAATGACTCTCCAGCTTAATCACGCACATTTTTTGAGCAAACAATGTTACTAATGTTGGAATCTGTCCTACACATTCACCTGTGTGTACAAGGGAGTCGTAAACATCGTGGCCAGTGCAGATCCTCCTTTCCGGGTGGAGGCCCTCATGGCCCCCAGCTGCTGGCAGTGTGGGTTGAGGGCTCACGGCCGAGTCTCCCTCTGGGTGTCATCCTTGTCTGGAAGGTGACATCCTGGGGTGGCCCACATTCAGTGACTGGTCTGTGCAGGCGTCCAAAGGCCCAGCTGTGGTCTCAGTTGGAAACAACTCTGAGGGCCACTGCAGCTCCAGGGTTCCTCTGGGATCAGCTGAGGTCCTGTCGTAACTGTATCAGTTTCTTCTTCCTCTGCCCAGTTCTGTTGCAATAACTTCCTTTAGGTGTTGCTTCTGAGGACACAGCCTGTGTTCGTTTCTAGATGTTGCCATAACGCAGTACCGCCAACTAGGTGGCTTAAAGCAATAGCAATTTATTCTCACATTCCTGGAGGCTAGAGGCTCAAAAGTCAAGTTGTCGGCAGGGTCACGCTCTCTCTGAAGGCTGCAGGAGAGAATCTATTCCGTGCCTTTCTGAGGCTCTGGTGTTGCCGTCAGCCCTTGGTGGTTCTGAGTTTGCAGACGTATCGCTCCAGCCTCTGCATTGTTATTATGTGGTTCTGCTCTGTGAGGCTTCATGTTGTCTTCCCTCTGTCCGTGTCTGCCTTCCTGTGTCTCTGCCATTTCTAAAGGCACGAGTGTTGTAGGGTTAGGAGGTACCCTAATGACCTTATCTTAACGTGATTGTATCTTCCAAGACCATGTTTCCACATAAGGTCCCATTCACAAGTACAGGGGGCTAGGACTCCAGCACATCTTCTGGGGGACACGATTCAACCCATGACACTCCTCAGTAAGTCACCGATGACAAATCAGGGCTGTGAACTGTTACCTTCCCTCTGTGCTACACGGATAGAGGATTAGACTGTTCCTTCTTTCCTGATAACTTTCTGTAAATTCCTAAAGGAAAGAAAAGATGTTAGGATAAAGTAAAAGTTTAAACATGTAACAATGTCCTCATTTTTTTCTGAATCAGTTTAAAATTTCTTCTCACTTAGACTTTGGAGAGTGGTTATTTGGAGAACGATTGCATTGGTTCACAGAAAAATGGTCACTAACTCAATACACAATTTTAAAAACTCACTCATTTGACTATGAGTTTCTACTCTTCCAAAATATTTAGGCAACTAATTTGTGGATGTGTTGAGTCCACTTCGGGTACAGTGCTGCATCTGGAGAGTTCCAGAAAGAGTTACACAAATGAGCTACTGTATTACTAACCACCAGCTGTGATTTTGAGCCAGACTGAGTAACATAAATGCATCATTACCTTTTTAGTGATTTTTCTTGCCTGATTGCTTAATGTCTGCCTATATGCCCTCACAGAAAATACAACTGCAGCGTGACATGACGACTTACAGCTTTTTTTGAGGTATTTGGACAGTTACTACTGCCATGTAAACAGCCTGATACCTTGACTGCTGAGGTGCTTACAGAGTCTGGATAGATGCCAGTTTTCTGAGGTTTTCCTAAAATTGAAGTAAGAAACGGTAGAGAAGCAGTGCTGTAACATTGAAAGGGGCTGGGAAAAGGAAATCTAGTTATTTTTTTGAATATTTACACTACTTGACAATTAAAAAATAGTTGTATGCAATGACCATTGTTCACTCCTACCCTCCCTACCCCTTCCCCCAGCCATACCCTTGGATCTGTGATTCTATGAGTGGGGTTTAAGGGTTAGAACATCAAAGATGCAGAAAATTGTTTTAAAGTCTCATTAAGCCTGCACAAAAATGGAATGAAGTCTAAAGAAAGGCAAGCATTTATCTTGTGAAGTTATTAACACCCTCTTCTGCAAGGAGAGAATAGTTAACATTTTTTTTCCTCCATGAAACTTTTTTTTTTGCTGAGATGGTTATAACCACTTACAGTAAATTGTCCTTCCTCTGTGCTCAACACCTGATTTCACATGTTGCCCTGCACAGGATGTCATCTCTCCGGATGCCCTGGAAGAGTTGCTGGGCTCAGCAAAAACAAAACCCACTTGCTCTGACACAAAACACCTGGCAGAATTGTTTACTTGTCCTATGGCTTCTTAAATGAATGCAAAATATCTATCAGCTGTTCTAGTAAAAGTAGTTTCCTAATCATCAGTGCCTAGGATAATCTGATAACAAATTCAGCATTTGATAACGATTTTTTTTAAAACTCTGAGCATCAAAGTTTAAAAAAAAAATCTTTTAACATTTAATCACTGTAAAGACAATTGATATATTTTTAACCTAATATCAACCAGAGTGTTTTTTTGTTTTGTTTTGTTTTTGAGGTATGCGGGCCTCTCACTGTTGTGGCCTCTCCCGTTGCGGAGCACAGGGGCCGGACGCGCAGGCTCAGTGGCCATAGCTCACGGGCCAAGCCACTCCGCGGCATGTGGGATCTTCCCGGACCGGGGCACGAGCCCATGTCCCATGCATTGGCAGGCAGACTCTCAACCACGGCACCACCAGGGAAGCCCCAGAGTGGTTTTATAAGTAAACTATGTGTCTTTTTGGAAATGACAACCTGAAAGTGAATTATACTATGCCCATTTCTTAAAAAAAAAAAAAAAAATGGAACAGTGTCTCTGCCTACAACTTTAATAATGAGCTCTATTAATCAACTTGGTCTTTTGTGTAGGTAAGCTTGTAGTCTAATAATCATGATCCCTTCCTTTGCTAGTAATTTTTATTATTGATTTTACTGTACTTGTCTTGGCCATGAATCAACAGAAGCCTAAAACATAGTCTCCAGAGAAATGATTCCCTTTCCTACAACACTGCTCTGGTCTAACTTGAGATCAAGTTCAGAATTTCTACATTCAATTTATGAGTCTACTATACTATGAACTCAAATATGTGTGAAACCAGAAACAAATTCTCTGTTGGCTATTCTTCCTTCTTAAATCCTATCAACTTAAATAATTTTTGAAAGCTTTTTAACTACCTTGTTCTGTTATTCCAATATACTAAAAGAAAACAAAACAAAAAAACCTTCTTCACCTCTGGTCTCCACTGTTAAGCCATATAGATGTCATTCTAAATTATGCCCTAAACCTAAAGCAGACCCTGAATATTGCTCCATGACCTGCCATTGTCTCTCTGTCCAAAGCTACTTCCTTCTCCATAGCCTTCTCATATTTATACAATAAGCCTTTCACAAACACCTGGTCCAGGCTGGAAGTTTCTCTGATGGGGCTCGTTGTCTAGTAGGAGAGACAGGCATCAAACAAAATGCACAGTGAGTTGTTTCACTGCATTGGTAATAAGCCCTGTTAAAGCAAAAACATGAGGGGCAAGTTGTCTCTATGACAGCAATGTTTCAGTGGACACTGAGATGTTGGACAGAGTTAATGGGGCACAGGTGCGGTGGTCAGTTCAGGAATGAAGACCCACTTACGAGAAGCCCTTGAGGCAGAAAATCAAAGACCAGCCATCTGACCTCAGGGAGGACAGTGGTGCGCTGAGAGACTGGTGAGGGTGAGGACCAGTTCATGCAAGGGGGTGACAGGGCCGAGCTGAGGGTGAGGGCACCTTCTCTGAGAAGCAGGAAGCTCTTTAAGGCTTTAAGCAGAGAAAGAGAAAGGATATATTTGGAAGTTA
This sequence comes from Mesoplodon bidens, assembly GCF_964165515.1. Lineage (NCBI taxonomy): Eukaryota > Metazoa > Chordata > Mammalia > Artiodactyla > Ziphiidae > Mesoplodon > Mesoplodon bidens. The sequence continues at coordinate 83,735,502 of NC_138169.1, read as the reverse complement.
AAATATTCTGACAGCTAGTGGAGAAAACTGGAGGAGTATGAATGCAGGAGGCCAGGGTATGGGGGGGCTAGTGCAGGATACTGGGGAGTTGGTGGTAGCTGGGATCGCTGTGGTGGCTTTCAAGATGCAACCAAGTGGGGAGACTGGAGAAATGCTGAGAAAGTCGAGTTGACAACACCTGGAGAGTTAACTGGGTGTGAAGGGGGGACAGGCAGGTCTCCGCACGGGCAGCCCCGGGCTTCGCAGGTGCCGTTCCCGGGTGGCGGGCACAGGATGAAAGGCAGCCTGTCGTGTTGTCTGTCTCTGTGGTGTAGACGAGAAGGAATAGGCTACCGAGGCTTACCTGACATAGAAAAGCCTGGTTAGGGTCTATCAGTCACCTGAGGACACGACATCCCAGCACAGGTGTGTGACTTTAGTAATTGTAAAACCCAAGGAGGCCACTTGTAGCTGCATCATTGTTATATCAGTGACCATAACAGCTGGACACGTTTTCATTGGTGAGTGTGACCTTTCTAATTGATAAACCCCTGGGAACTCCCCATCACCTTCCTCCTACCCCTTAGAAGTTTCCTCCAACTTCTGTCTACCAGCCCTGCTTGAGGAGCTGAGGGCAGACTCCCGTGGAGCTGGAGAAAAGCTGCTCTCATGGAAACATTGTGATTCTGGTTTTATTCTCTTACTCTACACTTTCTATCAAACACACTGCAGAGAGAGGTGGAATTGTGATTTTTCTTCTGGGACAGTTGCCTATGAGCCGTTCAAAACAGGATGAAAACTAGGTAGTTGGATGTATTGACTCAGACTTAAACGTTTTATCTGGGCTGGAGAGAGATGTTTAACAATCCTCCAAAGACATGGAAATAATTTTATTTACTTATATAGTAATGAATGCATCCCGGACACTGTTCTACATGCTTTTACAAGTAGCAATTAAACGTCAAAACCATCCCAAAAGTTTAGTGCTGCTATTATGTCCATTTTACAGGTAGGGAAACTGAGGCACAGGGAGATGACTTTATTTAGAGGCACATAGCTAGGAAGTGGTGGAGCTGGGATTCTAAATGCAGGCTAACTATAAAATTCGAGCTCTTAATCACTGTGCTCTGCTGTCTAAGGAAAGAGTCGAGTCTAAAACCAAGCTGGGGTCTAGGAGTCCTCCTTCTAGGTGCCCTGAGTCACTCCAACAGTTACATCACAGTAGTGGCGATCAACCAGCAGCAACTTAATTTAAATCTTCCTTCCTTGCTTCAGACATCCTACTTCTCTATTTTCTTAGGTCCTTTGATTGCTGTCCAATTGTCAGAAATTAGATGCCATTGGACAGGAATTACTGAGTGGGTGTTGCCGTCTTGGCAGAGTCTGTGCTCTTTCTCTTCCCCCTCCTGGTCAAGCTCCTTAAAAAAGGGTTATAGCTGGGGAGAGAAACACCACCCAAATGAGCAGCAGCAGCGGCTATTGATTCAGAACTTGCTAGAGCAAGAGGGTCCACCCCCCCACCAGCCTTGTGTTTGACGGAGACCCCAGGGCAGGCAGGGGCGTGGAGAAGCTTAACAGAGAAAAAACAAAAGGTGAGGCTTCAGGTGTGTCTTGATGGGAGGTGTGGGCACTGGGAAGCTGGCGGTGGGCTAACCAGGACCAGGGCCTCCTATGTAATTGGTTGGGGCAGCAGATCTGGTTTTCTCTGGTTGGTCCAAGTGGGAAGTGAAGGTGAATCTAGGAAAGCTGTCAGGTACTGACCAAGTCTTGGCCGTATGGAGCCTGTCACTGCAGAAGCTGGGGTTCGGCTTCCAGGGCTGGTTGCTGCAGGTCATGGGTCAGCGTTCCCTCTTATTTATGGTCTGGCTGATGTCCTGTAATATATTCAGTCTCTCAAACCCACGGTTCATCATTTTCTCACGTTCTTGAAACATACTTTCCTTAAATTCTGTGCTACCGCGACCCTCCTGGATTTAGTGCCCTTTGCATGTTTTTATCTGGGCAAGGGGTGTGCTCTCTTTGCTATTAATTAAATCTTGCTGTTGGCCAAATGGATCCCCATCACTTGGAACCTCTTCTTTACCCTCATCTCAACTTCTGTGTGTTGAATTCTATGTCTGAGCCAGACTCAACTACAGCAAGTTTCAACCGCCCTGGAAAGTCTCTCCCATCATTTCCATCTGGTGTCTAATTCCTGTTTACTTGTAAACCTCAGCATAGAGGTTACTTCCTGCAGAAAGCTTTCTGGGAGCCCTCAAAAAGTCTGAGCTCCCAGAGTCCCTACTCTTAGGACACTGGTTTTAAAACACTGACCACATTGTATTGTGTTGTCTATTAACTCATATTTTCTCCCCCAAACTCTGAACAATTCTGAGGAACAGTTACCATTGTAGAGCCCTGTAGAGCAGAGAGCCAATAAATGTTTGTTGAAGTAATGAATTGGTTGTAAACTGAGTGTGAGAAACTATATCAAAGCTTGCGAGGTTTACAGAATCCTTGTGAGCCCCAGAGTATGGGGCAGGTGTGCTTCATGGTAAGGTCTTTCCTGTAAGCTCCTGTGCACTGGTCAGCAAGGAGATGGGAAACCAGACGTGTAAATCTTTGGAACAGAAAGCAGATGACTTTGCACTCCTCTTCCTGAAATGTGGAAACAAGAGGGTGGATGAGTGATGCGCCCCGAGGCCGTGTTGAGGAATCTGGTTGAGCCCCTCAGGCCCATGTATTGTAATTAGCTGTGTGAGGAGAGGGAGGGAATTACAGATTCTGTGATAACAGGAGTAGGGAAAGCTTTGAGTGTGTTTCCTTTCTGGCTCCTCTCTGCTCTGGTTGAGTGTGCACTTTTCTGCTTCCCCTCTATGGCCAGATTGTCAAGGAGTCAGTATAGGATTGCTCTTACACTGGCAGGAAGCTTGGGGTGCACCTCCTGTCTGCACAGTTGGTCCCTGCAGTGTCCTTCCTGTGCATTGCTCAGTCATCGAAGGCCCTGTGAATTGCTGATTTTTCCTTGCTTTCCAGTATGAGTCTTGTCCTAATGTATGACAGTTGTAGCGTTACCTTGATTTTCCAGGACCTGTATGTTTCTAAGCTCGTAATTGTAGGAGTGGATAGATAGACAGCTTTACTTCAAACTCAATTCTATGTAGAAGCTTCTGGAATCCTATAACAATTTCAGGGGCATTTATAAACGTCTTAAAACTTAAGGGAAGAAGAAAGATTCACTTACACCTTTATTTTATTCACTTTCTAAATGTGAATTGTCAGAAGAAAATTTTCTCTATCCTTTTAGGTTCTTCTGGCTGGTCTAAGAACTGAATTGACATCAGAAAGAATAACAGAATTAAAGTTTAAAAAACATGTATACATGGGAGAGACCCAGGAAAACTGAGTAACTCACCAAAATGGCCGAAATTCTCTCCTTAAATATCTAAAGACAAAAGAGGATATTGGGGTTAGAGGTTTGGGGCTTCAAAGGAGAGGAAGGCAATTCACATGGAGGTGGAAAGGCAGATGTGTTGATAAATGTTTCGTGGGCCAGGCAGAGACCGCGGGACAGAGCAGACTCGGATCCCTAGGCCCTGCTAAGCTTCACCACCACACCCAGCCGTACTCTTGGCTGATAGCTCTGGTGATGGCTCTACTACAGGAATTGGCCCTTTAAGTTCTTAGGCAGCTGCGGGAAGGTCAAAGATGCTTCCTAAGATTATTTTGGCCCTTGATTATTTTCAGCTTGAAATAATCCACAAGCCAAAAGAGACATTTTGGGGTGGAAAATATTGTTTCCCTACATAATCAATTTACCATCAAATTTTCTTTAAAAAATGAGAGATGTGGAGTTGTAAAAAGGGAAAAACAAAACCAAAAACACCCCTCAGTTCTGAGGGCTGACTTTTGCCTGTCACTAACTCCAGGACTTGTTTTGATTCCAAATCCCTGGCTTGGTGTTGCCCATCTGTCTCTCCATGGTCACCTCGGCCTGGACCACCCTTCCTGGGGTGTCCCCACCTCCACCCCTCCCTGCCCTGCACACGCCCTGAGCAGCGTGACTTCTCACCCCCAGGCAAACACCGTGTCAGAATGCAGTCTCTGGAAGGAGAAATATAAAAACACTGGATGAGGACTGACTTAATAATACTTTTTTTTAATCTGCTAAATTTTATTTTAATTTACTTTATTTTAAATTTAATTTTTATTTTACATTAGTTGATTTGCAATATTGTGTTTCAAGTGTACAGCAAAGTGATTCAGTAATATATATATATATTCTTTTTCAGAGTCTTTTCCCATATAGGTTATTATTGCCTGTATTACATAGTAGGTCCTTGTTGATTATCTATTTTATACATAAAGTAGATACATATTTATGTATCTAATAGTGTGTATATGTTAATCCCAAGCTCCTAATTTATCCCCCCATTCCCTGTTGGTAACCATAAGTTTGTTTTCAAAGTCTGAATCCATTTTGGTTTTGTAAATAAGTTCATTTGTATCATTATTTTTAGATTCCACATATAAGTGATATCATATTTGTCTTTCTCTGACTTCATTTAGTATGATGATTTCTAGGTCCATCCATGTTGCTGCAAATGACATTTAATTATTTTTGTGGCTAAATAATATTCCATTGTATATATTGTACAACATCTTCTTTATCCATTTCTCTGTTGATGGACATTTAGGTTACTTCCATGTCTTGGCTATTGTAAATAGATAGTGCTGCAGTGAACATTGGGATGCATGTATCTTTCCAAATTATGGTTTTTGTCAGGATCTATGCCTGGGAGTGGGATTGCTGGATTATTTGATAGTTCTATTTTTAGTTTTTAAGGAACCTCCATAATGTTCTCCATAGTGGTTCTACCAGTTTACATTCCCACTAACAGTGTAGGATGGTTACCTTTTCTCTTCACCCTCTGCAGTATTTATTGTTTGTAGGCTTTTTGATTATGGCCATTCTGCTGGTGTGAGGTGATCTCTCATTGTAGTTTTGATTTGCATTTCTCTAATGATTAGTGATGTTGAGCATCTTTTCATGTGCTTTTTATCCATCTGTATGTCTTCTTTTGAGAAATGTCTATTTAGATCTGCCCATTTTTTGACTGGGTTGATTGATATTGAGCTGCATGAGCTGTTTGTGTATTTTTGGAGATTAATCCCTTGTTGGTTGCATCATCTGCAAATATTTTCTCCTATTCTGTGGGTCGTCTTTTCATTTTGTTTATGGTTTCCTTTGCTCTGCAAAAGTTTTTAAGTTTAATTAGCTAACATTTGTTTATTTTTGTTTATTTTCATTACTCTAGGAGGTAGATCCAAAAAGATATTGCTGCAATTTATGTCAAAGAATGTTTTACCTATGTTTTCCTCTAAGGGTTCTATAGTATCCAGTCTTACATTTAGGTCTTTAATCCATTTTGAGTTTATTTTTGTGTATGGCGTTAGAGAATGTCTAGTTTCATTCCTCTACATGTGGCTGCCCAGTTTTCCCAGCACCATTTATTGAGGGGACTGTCTCTTCTTCATTGGATATTCTAGTTTACTTTGTAGAATAATTGACCATAGGTGCATGGGTTTATTTCTGGGATTTCTATCCTGTTCCACTGATCTATAAGTCTGTCTTTGTGCCAGTACCATACTGTTTTGATTACTATAGCTTTATAGTATAGTCTGAAGTCAGGGAGCCTGATTCCTCCAGCTCTGTTTTTCTTTCTCAAGATTGCTTTGGCTATTCGGGGTCTTTTTTGTTTCCATACAAATTGTGAAATTTTTTGTTCTAGTTCTGTGAAAAATGCCATTGGTAATTTAATAGGGCTTGCATTGAATCTGTAGGTTGCCTTGGGTAGCATAATCATTTTGATGGTATTGATTCTTCCAATCCAAGAACATGGTATATCTTTCCATCTGTTTGTGTCATCCTCAATTTCTTTCATCAGCATCTCATAGTTTTCAGAGTACAGGTCTTTTTCCTCCTAAGGTAGATTTATTCCTAGGTATTTTATTCTTTTTGATGCAGTGGTACATGGCATTGTTTCCTTAATTTCTCTTTCTGATCTTTTGTTGTTAGCATGTAGAAATGCAAGAGATTTCTGTGTATTAATTTTGTATTCTACAACCTTACTGAATTCATTAGCTCTAATATTTTTCTGGTAGCATCTTCAGGATTTTCTAGGTATAGTACCATGTCATCTGCAAACAGTGACAGTTTTACTTTTACAATTTGGATTCTTTTTATTTTTTTCTTCTGATTGACATGGCTAGGACTTCCAAAACTATGTTGAATAATGGTGGTGAGAGTGGAATATCTTTGTCTTGTTCCTGATCTTAGAGGAAATGCTTTCAGTTTTTCATCTTTGAGTAGCTGTGGGTTTGTCATATATGGCCTTTATCATACCTATCATATATAGGTATGTTCTCTCTGTGCCCCCTTTCTGGAGAGTTTTTATCATTAATGGGTGTTGAATTTTGTCAGAAGCTTTTTCTGCACCTATTGAGATGATCATATGGTTTTTATTTTTCAGTTTGTCAATGTAGTGTATCACACTGATTGATTTGCAGATATTGAAAAAGTCCTTGCATCCCTGGGATGAATTTCACTTGATCATGGTGTCTGATCCTTTTAATGTATTGTTGGATTCAGTTTGCTAGTATTTTGTTGAGGATTTTTGTGTCTATGTTCATCAATGATATTGGCCTCTAATTTTCTTGTGGCATCTTTGGTTTTGGTATTGGGGTGATAGTGGCCTCATAGAACGAATTTGGGAGTGTTCCTTCATCTGCAATTTTGTGAAATAGTTTCAGAAGGATAGGTGTTAACTCTTGTCCAAATGTTTGATAGAATTTGTCAGTGAAGCCACGTGATCCTGGATTTTGTTAGAAGTTTTTAAATTACAGTTTTGATTTCAGTACTTGTGATTGGTCTGTTCATATTTTCTGTTTCTTCCTGGTTCAGTCTTTGAAGATTGTACCTAACAATTTGTCCATTTCTTCTAGGTTGTCCAATTTATTGGCATATAGTTGCTTGTGGTAGTCTTATGATCCTTTGTATTTCTTTGGTGTCCATTATAACTTCTCCTTTTTCATTTTGAATTTTATTGATTTGAGCCCTCTCTTTTTCTTTATCAGTGTGGCTAACAGTTTGCAATTTTGTTTATCTTTCTAAAGGATCAGCTTTTAGTTTCACTGCTCTTTTCTTTTGTTTTCTTTGTCTCTATTTCATTTACTTCTGCTCTGATCTCTTTATGATTTCTTTCCTTCTAACTTTGGGTTTTGTTTGTTCTTTCTCTAGTTGCTTTAGGTGTAAGGTTAGGTTGTTTGAGATTTTTCTTGTTTCCTGAAGTAAGTTTGTATTGCTATAAACTTCCCTCTTAGAAATGCTTTTACTGTGTCCCATACATTTTGGATTGTTGTACTTTTATTTTCATTTGTCTGTAGGTATTTTTGATTTCCTCTTTGATTTCTTCAGTGAAGAAATCATTGGTTGTTTAGTAACATTGTTTAGTATCCACGTGTTTGTGTTTTTTAGTTTTCTTTCTTGTAACTGATTTCTAATCTCATAGCCCTGTGGTCAGAGAGGAATCTTGACATGATTTCAATTTTCTTAAATTTGCTGAGGTTTGCTTTGTGGCCCAGCATGTGATCAATCCTGGAGAATGTCCATGTGCACTTGAGAAGAATCTGTATTCTGGGCTTTCAGATGGAACGTTCTATAAATATCAATTAAGTCCATCTGGTCTAATGTGTCATTTATGCTTGTGTTTCCTTATTGATTTTCTGTCTTGATGATCTGTCAATTGATGTAAATGGGGTGTTAAAGTCACCCACTATTACTGTATTACTGTCGATTTCTCCTTTTATGGCTGTTAGCATTTGCCTTATATATTGAGGTGCGCCTATGTTAGGTGCCTATATATTTACAATTGTTATACCTTCTTCTTGGATTGGTCCCTTGATCATTACATAGTGTCCTTCTTTTGTCTCTTGTAACAGTCTTTATTTTAAAGTCTATTTTGTATGATATGGTTATTGCTACTCCAGCTCTTTTGATTTCCATCTGCATGGAATATATTTTTCCATCCCCTCACTATCAGTCTCTATGGTCCCTAGATGCAAAGTGGGTCTCTTGTGGACAGCACATATAGGGTTTTTTTTTTTTTTATCCATTCAGCCAGTCTGTCTTTTGGTTGGAGCATGTAATCCATTTGCATTTAAGGTCACTATGGATATGTGTGTTCTTATATCCATCTTAATTGTTTTGGATTTGTTTTTGTAGGTCTTTTTTCTTCCCTTCCTCTTTTGTTCTCTTTTCCTGTGATTTGATGACTATCTTTAATGTTATGTTTGGATTGCTTTTTCTTTTGTATGTGTGTATCTGCAGACTTTTGGTTTGTGGTTACCATGAAGTTTTTTTTTTAAATAAATTTATTTATTTATCTTTGGCTGCATTGGGTCTTTATTGTACGGGCTTTCTCTAGTTGTGGAAATTGGGTGCCTACTCTTTGTTCTGGTGCACAGGCTTCTCATTGTGGTGGCTTCTCTTGTTGTGGAGCACAGGCTCTAGGCACATGGGCTCAGTAGTTGTGGCTCGCGGTCACTAGAGTGCAGGCTCAGTAGTTGTGGCACATGGGCTTAGTGGCTCCACAGCATGTGGGATCCTCCTGGACCAGGACTCAAACCCATGTCCCCTGCATTGACAGGCAGATTCTTAACCACTGTGCCACCAGGGAAGTCCTACCATGAGGTTTTTTTGATATAGCAGTCTATATATATAGAAGATTTTTTTGAGTTGCTGGTCTCTTCATTTCAAATGCATTTCCATTATCCTACATTTGTATTCTCTCCTTCTCATGATTGCTGGTTTTGATATCATATTTGTGTGTAGATGTTTCCAACCTTTATGTTTGCCTTTAATGGTGAGCTTTCCCATTGGTAATAATACTTTAAAAATTATATTATTTTATTCCCATTTTCACCTCATTTACCTTTCCAGTTTTTTTATTATAAGGTATTCATACATATATTATTTTTTAACATTAGACGTCTTTCAGAAGTTATTTGAAAATGTCATGATGACCGACTTACTGTAATTTATACATGTTTGGCTGCCTGTCAGAAAGCAAACCATGGAGGAGATTATTTTATAATAACACTCCTAAAATATCTGTTATAGTTAACAGGTGATAGAACACTTATTTCTGAGGACTTCTGAAAGCATTCCCCTCTCTCTCTCTCTCTCTGTATGTATATGTAATATGTGTAATATATATATATATTACAAGGTTATATATGTAATATATATTACAAGATATTACAGGATATATGTAACATATATATTACAAGATATTACAAGATTGAACACAGGTAATATTGAATTAAATTATGCACACTCAAGACATACCTATTTTTATTTTCTGTATTCCTATTATTGGTTTGACACAACTAGGATATAGAATTAAATAGAATTCTTTTAATGATATCAAGAAAAAATGGAAATTGTTGAGTAAAAGATGACTATTTTAATAGATGAAGATATATTTAAGTAAGGGAAGATAATAAATATGGCATGTTTTGTACCTAAGCAACATAATTGAATTTCTTCCCTGAAGGATTGTTTTGCCTCTTGACATTTTTTAATTGACATATATTTTTTCTATATTGTATAATTCACTTTACACATTTTAACATAAGTATGGCAAACTAACAATGAAATACCAGAAAAGGAATATAAATAAACAATCCCTTTTAAAATCACTTTAAAAAATACTTAGGAATAAACCTCACCAAGGAGTTGAAAGACTTATATGCTGAGAACTACAAAGCATTAATAAAGAAAATTGTTGATGATTCCTAGAGATGGAAATATATCCATGCTCTTGGACTGGAAGAATTAATATTGTTAAAATGGCCATACTACCCAAAACAATCTACAGATTTAATGCAATCCCTATCAAGTTTTCCATGACATTTTTTACAGAACTAGACGAAGAATCCTAAAATTTATATGGAACCATAAAAGACCCAGAACTGCCAAAGCAATCCTGAGGCATAACCCTCCCAGACTTTAGAAAATACTACAAAGCCACAGTAATCAACAGTGTGGTATTGCCACAAAACAAATGTATGGATCAATGGAATACAATAGAGAGCCCAGAGGTAAGCCCATACACAAATGTTAATCTTCAACAAAGGAGGCAAGAATATACAATGGAGAAAAGAGAGGTTTTTCAGCAAGTGGTGTTGGTAAAGTTTGACAGCCACATGTGAATCAATGAAGCTAGAACACACGTTCACACCATACACAAAAATAAACTTAAGATGGCTTAATGACTTAATTATAAGACATCACACCATACAACTCCTGGAAGAGAACATAGGTAAAATATTCTCTGGCATAAATCATAACAATGTTTAATTAGGTCAGTTTCCAAGGCAATAGAACTAAAAGCACAATTAAACAAATGGGACCTAATGAAACTTATAAGCTCTTGCACAGTAAAGGAAACCATAAAATGAAAAGAAAACCTATGGACTTGGGGGAGAAAATATTTGCAAATGATGATACCAACAAGGGCTGAATTTCCAAAATATACAAATAGCTTCTACTACTGAATAACAAAAAAAAACAAACAAAGGACCCAATCAGAAAATGGGCAGAATACCTAAATAGATATTTCTCCAAAGACATACAGATGGCCAAAAAGCATATGAAAAGACATGCAACATTACTAATTATTAGAGAAATGCAAATCAAGACTACAATGAGATCACCTCACTCTGGTCAGAATGGCCATCATCATAAAATCTACAAACAATAAATGCTGGAAAGGGTGTGGAGAGAAGGGAACCATCCTACACTGTTGGTGGGAGTGTAAATTGGTTCAGCCACTGTGGAGAACAGTATGGAGGTTCCTTAAACTAAAAATGGAACTACCACATGATCCAGCAATCCCACTTCTGGACATATATCCAGATAAAAACATAATTCAAAAAGGTATCTGCACCCAAGTGTTCGGCACTATTTACAGTAGCCAAGACATGGAAGCAACCTAAATGTCCATTAACAGAGGAATGGATAAAGAAGGTGTGGTACATATATACAGTGGAATATTACTCAGCCATAGAAATGAATGAAATAATGCCATTTTCAGCAATGTGGATGGACCTAGAGTTTATCATACTAAGTGAAGTCAGACAGGGAAATTCAAATATCATATGATATCACTTATGTGGCATCCAAAAAAATGAACCATGAACTTATTTACAAAACAGAAACAGGCTTACAGATATCGAAAACAAATGTATGGTTACCAAAGGGGAAAGGGGGAGGCAAATTATGAGGTTGAAAAGTATACATACTACTATATATAAAGTAGATAATCAACAAGGACCTATGGCACAGCACAGGGAACTCTAATCAATATACTGTAATAATGTAAATGGGAAAATAATTTGAAAAAGAATAGATTCACACACACATATATATATATAACTGAATCACTTTGCTGTATACCCAAAACTAACACAACATTGTAAATCAACTATACTCCAATATAAAATAAAATTTTTTTTAAGTATTAAAAGGCTGATGTCGTCTTACTAAGGTAGGGGCCAAGAAAATGTCTACTCTTTTCATTTTTTTAACAATTTATAAATAACTATAAGTTTAATGCACAAGGAAATAGGTGGACTATTAATACAAAGACTGAGAGACAGTGTTAATTGGGTAACCTTAGGAAGAACTTATATCCGTGGTGATGGAAGTGTGAGCAGGCAAGATTAGGCCCATAAGAAAAAGAAGAAAAAAGAAATGCCATTCAGATTGGAAAAAAAGATATAAAACTGTTTATGTCTCCAGACATGATTCTGTCTATAGAAGATGCACAGAAATCCCCCAAAACGCTATTATAACTAGTAAACAAGTTCAGTACATTTGTAGAATGCAAGTTAAATACACAAAAATTAATTTTATTTTTATACACTGGTAAGGTAATACCTAAAAAAAGAAACTAAGAAAACAATTGCTCTTACCATAGCATCATAAAATATATATATATGAAAAAATTTAACAAAATAAATGCAAGATTTATAATTGAAACTGGTAAATCACTGTTTGAAAGAAAATAAAGAAGGCAGTAAGGGCCATAAAAAGCACCATGTCTCTGCTCAGGTTCTTCTACTTCCTGTCATGCTGTATTTGAAGAGTTTATATTCCCAAAGCAGTTAATACGGCAAGTAGCTGATGATACTAAAGCTGCCATTATACTAACGTTTTTGGTCTTGTGGAAAGAAAAGCATCTGCTATCAACCAGAAACAGATCAGCTTATGCTGTTGATATGTCTGCTGTATCTCAACAGAGATGAAGGAGGTTCTTGAGAACACTCAGCAGGAGGCTCTACTGATGCCCCAAATTAGATGATGAATAAATACCAACTTCACTGTATTCAGTTTACATCCTAGACACACAGTTCAGGAAGTGTGCCACCTCTGTGTTCAGTTCACAGATGCCAGAGAACTTGGTCTCCATGGTGGTGTCAAAGCCAAGCCTTCTAACTGACCCCCTCGCCCCCCACCAACCCACACCACTCCTTGTTCATCTGAGTAGCTCTAATACTTCAGTTGTCAGAAAGGAAAGCCATCCCCTATCTCTTCTTACAGATTAAAGGAGTTTGCTAGAATAAGCTGATAGGTAACAATGGAGTAGTGAGGCAGTGATGCACACGTATGCTGTACAGTAAGATGGAATCATTTTTTTTTCCAGTTCAATGGGTAGTTAACATTTCTTTAGATACCTGTTTTTGCCTGGAAATTAGAAGGTCTCAGAATTACTCTGAACCTGGGACCAATCCTCAATGTTAACTGAATGAGACATAGATCAACTATCTAATTAGGTAAACATGAAAAAAAAATGTAGGATTAGTTTTATGTATTCAATGCAGTTATCTTAAAAGTGCACAGGGTTTTTTTTTATATTTTAAAATCTAATTTACCTTTGCTAATATATTATCTTCCTAACTGGTGTAATCTATATTTAAATACTATTTAAAATTTGAAATTATCTGAACTTCACCATTATTTCATGTCCTGAAGAGATTGATATACTCAAAAGCTGTATTTGTGAAAAGTCCACAGTTTTTTAATGTTTGATTTAGGTAGGTGCCATAGTCCCATATTCATGGTTTTTATTATCACTGTAAAGTTGGTTTTTCTTACAAACTGAGAGTGTCTCCTAGTTTCTGTGTTTGGCTGTAAATAGTGTAAAAAACAGGCTGACGAAAACCACTGCAGTTTCTAATTGTCAATGACACATCTCAGCTACAAGAAGAGAGTAAAAGGCTGTCGAAGACTGACCGTGTTATCAGTTTCAACGGAGTAATAGACTTAACCTTGCTTTTTGAAATAAAATATTGTCATCTTGTATCGTTACTAATCCCAAGGATAAAGCAAATTAATCATCCCAATAAGAGAGTCTTCCCACTCAAGGAGACCATAAGTCAAGTGTAGCTGTTCTGAGGCAAGCATTTATAGATAATAAAGTGTCCAAAATTTAACAGTTGGAAATTACGTATTTTACTCTTTCTGGCCAGAGATGGGCAAATGAAGTTTCACAAAGGCAGGGAGGAGCAATGAACATTCAAGTGCCTAGAATAAGATGCGTGAGATGGAAAGATGAGAGCGGGCAAGATGTGGGAGCTTTTACTTTTACATGGGGGAGGAATAGGATTGTGCTTGAAATGTTGAATGTAACTCAGGTTACACCCTGGAGAATGGATTGGAAGTACAGTGGGTGATTGAATGTGGGCAAATCAAATAAGGGTCTTTTGCTTAATCCAGGTGAAAGATGATGGCAGATTACACATCAGTGTTTGAAGTGGAGACAGAAAGACCATCGTGTGTACAAGAGGCAGTAATGCACAGAGCTGGGCTCTGCTTAGTTACGAGTACAGGGGTCATTAAAGGATGGCTTTCTGGTTTCTAGCTTATGCAACTTTTTGGATGGTGGTGTCTTTGAAGAAAATGTATTCTGTGTTTTACATTAATATATTGAGGATCTACTTAACAGAGAAACAGGTGTAACATGACAAGTGCAAAATAGAGTAGCAGAACAGTACTATTTTCATGGAAATTTTACTTCTACATATGCCTCCTAAATTTAATTTTCCTGGAAACTGCATCATATTTTGTACTTTTGCTAACAGTTTTCCTGCCAAAGAAATAGATTCATTGAACTTCATACTGTTCACAGTTGGGCACAAAAATTTTATTAGGATTTCTTTTACTGTAGGTATTACTTTTTAAGATACAACTAACCAAATTCAGAATCTCCTATCAGCTGCAAGTGCATTCTTATTACTTCATAAAAATGTTAAATAACATCATTCCTAGAAGTTAATTGCTTTAGGTTATCTAAATTCTCTTTCCATTGGCCTAATTTTTCTAGTATCATAAAATAAGTGATATACAGTTCCTTTAAGAAAATCCTAATTTTCCAGTAGCAAATTATATAAATGATCTCATTTACTTTAGAGCATATAGCTAAATATAATATGCACAACTATGACAGTACTCAACAGTTTTTCTTCATTTGCTGTTTTTCTTCAATTTTAAGGCAGTCACTGTTCACTGAGGCCAGTCTCTACTCCTGATTTGTACAACTTTAATATGTGCCTCTTCTCTGAAAATGTTTTTATGATGTTTGTGAATAATATATTTCCTGAACATTGTAAGAATTCTAATTTCACAAACATATTACAGAGCTAGGCAAATTGCTTAAATATCAATAATTGTAGAAATTAAAGGTCAAATTTGTGTCTATTTATTTATGCCCCTGTGTTTAGTTAGATTTTCACCCCAAAATTCAAAAAGCAATTTCACCAATATTTCTAGATATACCTTTTTATTTATTTGGTGTTTATTAAGTCACTATCTAGTGGTGATTAAGGTATAAGAAAATCTTGTTTTCTAAATTAGAGTTGAAGATACATTGGTGATATAGTTGCTTTAAGTAGGGAAAAAACAATATATTAAAGAGATTGTTTATTGATTTGTATACTAGGCTAGTTTTATGTTTTAATACTTAAACTAGGGATGAAAAAATCAAATACATATGGTTTTGGGCAGCTAGAAGTTGCAAAGTTGAAGATTATGTATTTAACAGGAAATGGTGAGCAGACAACTATGGTAAAATGGAAAGATTACATCCTTCCTGAAGTCGTTAAAATTCAATTAATGAGTAAAAACTTTACAGTAGTCAACCTGGAAATTGATATAACAGAATAAGTTTTGTTGTTTTAGTTTTGTCATCAAAATATATATCCTATATAATTAGTTTAATTAAAAGATTGAAAAAATAGTCACAGCCTTGTAAAAGTTGATCAGTTGGTAGTAAACTTTGATCTAAACTCAAAATTGTGATGTTCTGCTTTTTCAGAATTTTTGTAGATTATCATAATATACTCCAATCAACTGACAATACTACACATAGATTGTGACTGTTAGATGAATCATTTAATTGGAAAATTCAGTTTGTCTCTTTAAAAATAAGCTTTATCAGTTAAGGAGCCGTTTATTTCTTCTCTCTCTCTCTCTCTCTCTCTCTCTCTCTCTCACAGACATACACAGGAAAGTCAAACATCCGATTTTTAATTAGGGAGGCTACCTATTGATTCATACAGATATTATATACTGGTTAATCAGTTTTAAATCATTTTAATGTATTATATATTCCACATAGAAAACAGTTTTTAATTTAATTTTTAATTAATGCAAATAATTAAAAAAATGACTTGTACATGCAACACTTTTACAGCATTGATTTTAAATCTCTGATTTCATGACTGATATTGGTCCTCAGTTATTTACTTGCTCCCTTATGCTGTTGTTTTTCTATATATGTTTCCATCTGTTAATATTTAATGCTTCATCTTTTCTGTTATTTTATTCATACTAGGTAACTTATACTATGTTTCATACAGATAAATAATTTAAATTACTAATGTGTTAGTCTTGATCATCAAAAATATAAAGTACTAGTTCTGGCCAAATAAAGTGCCTTATTCACTTGATTTTGAAGAAACTGATCCTGAGGATTGCAATAGAATTTAACTGAATGAAAACAAGCATTTATTTGTCTAAGCATTGAGCCACAATGATGCCTGGACTCCCTACTGTTTATCAGGCTCTGTTCTAGGTTTTGGTTAATAAGCAATAACAAGACAAACAATGCCCCTGCCTTCATACATTTGTAGTTGAGTGGAATAGAATGGAAATAAGTTTAAAAAGCAACCAGGAAAGATCATAAATTCATAACAGAAAAACAGTGTCAATTCTGTTTCACAAAAACACTTAGAATGACAAATCTATCATTAGATTTACAAAGAAAAAAAGGCAGGCATAAATAAGAGCAGGAATGAAAATGAGACATTTCTATCAACAATTAAAAATAATAAGGAGCTATAATACTTTATGACAATAAACTGAAACTTTTAGAAAAAATATGGAAAGGAGAAGAAAGACAACTTCTCTGCATTCATTAACCACAAAACAAGCTAACAAAAAGTTGGGTTCTCTCCCCATTTAAAATACTGGATCAGTAAATACTTCTTAAGAAAACCCAATAAAAAGGTGGTTGTAAAGTGTTTTTACTGTAAATTTAGAATTATTCTACTCATGTAAAAATACTCTCCAAAAATAGAAAAAAAAGAATTACTTGCATTACACTAGCATATTTTGATATCAACATATAAGTAGAATAGTATATGAAAGAAAAATCAGGCCAATCTGTCTCATGGACATTGATGATGAAACAGTCATCAAAACTGGCAGCATACGTCCAGATAATACATTTTACTCACATTGGGCATATCTCAGTGGAATGTTGGCTTAATAGTTGAAAAGAAATCAATATATAATTTACTACACTAATAAAAGAGAAAGCAATCAGATTATATACATAAATGGAGAAATAATAGAAAGTAATGTGAACTTAATTTTTATTTAAAATATTCTTAATCAAAAATAAAATGAAACTACTAGAATCTAATAGTTATCTAATCAAAAATAAAAGTGAACATGTGTATTCAGGTCTTCTTCCATAGAAGACCTGAATAGACATGTTTCCAAAGAAGACAGAGATGGCTAATAGACATGTGAAAAGCTGTTCAAAACCACAATGAGATGTCACCTCACACCTGTCAGAATGGCTATTATCAAAAAGTCTACAAATAACAAGTGTTGGCGAGGATGTGGAGAAAAGGGAACCCTCTTGCACTGTTACTGGGAATGTAAGTTGATGCAACCACTATGGAGAACAGTATGGAGGGTCCTCAGAAAACTAAACATAGAACTACCCTACAATCCAGAAATTCCACTACTAGGTATATATCCTAAAAAAACCCAAAAACATTAATTTGAAAAGATACATGTACTCCAATATTCATAGCAGCATTATTTACAACAGCCAAGATACAGAAGAAATCCAAGTGTCCATCAACAGATGAATAAAGATAGGATACACACACAAAATACCACTCAGCCATAAAAAAGAATGAATGAAATTCTGCCATTTACAACAAGGTAGATGTACCTAGAGGGTATTATGCTTACTGAAATAAATCAAAAAGAGAAAGACAAATACTGTATGTTATCAATTATATGTGGAATCTAAAAGTATTAAACAAATGAATGTTTATAACAAAACAGAAACAGACTTACAAATATAGAAAACAAACTAGTGGAAACGAGTGGGGAGAGGGGAAGGGGGAGGGGAAAATAAGGGTATGGGATTAAGAGATACAAACGACTATGTATAAAATAGATAAGCAACAAGGATATATTGTACAGCACAGGGAAATATAGCCATTATTTTGTAATAACTTTAAATGAAGTATAATCTATAAAAATACTGAATCACTGTTGTACACCTCAAGCTAATATAATATTGTAAATCAACTATACATCAATAAAAAGTTATGAGAAATCTAATTCGGATCAATAAGAAGGAAAAACACATTTCATGATGTAAAAATAAATAAAATATTAGGTAATTCAATAACCCTTACCTAGTTCAAGAGCACCCAGTCATTACCACAGTCCTCTTTTTTTCTTTATTTTGGTGGTGTTGAATTTTATATAATGGGCCTTCATTACTTTTGTAATAAATGAAGAAATATACAATTTAAAAAATAGCAAGCATTATAGTGAGATGTTAGAAGCAAGCACTTCAACATCTTATATCAGTATCTTAAACATATTTCTGGGTGTATATTTAGTGAATCAATATAGGTAAAAGGATTAAATAAATAGAAAGCTGAAAACTATTATTTACATGTGATATGGTTATGCAGAAACCCAACGTAACGTAGAGATCAGTAATTAGAATTAGTAGAAGAGTTTTGCAAATTTTCTGGAAGTTTAAAAAATCAATTCTCCTTTACATTTTCATACACTAAACAAATAGAGGAAAACATTTTTGTTTCTTTTGCAATAGCTAGAAATTAATTAGTTAATATTAAGAGTAGTTATAAATTAAAACAAAATACAATTTCTGTTGAGGAAAATTATAAAAGTATATTGAACATATATTACAACCTTATAAATCATTGGAGGCATATGACAGCTTCATGAATAAGAAGACAGTATCATACAGATACCAGTATTCCTTAACTGACCCACAAATTCTATAGAAAACCGAAATATTTTGTGGTGAAGTTTGACAAAAATGTATACAAAGAAACAAAGGATAAAAGTAACCAGTCTACTGTCCCAGAATCAGGAAGGATGAAGAGCTTCCCCGATAAACATCAATAATAATTTTGAAGCCATTATATTGGGGCTGAGATAGAGAAAAACTGAAAGAATAAAGAGCTCAGAGAGACACTCAAGAATGTATAGTAATTTGATTTGTGATAAAGAATGTATTATAGATTCACTTCAAGCTGAATAAAATATTAAAAGCAGTTTAATACTTTTGAGATACATTTTTTGTCATGTTAAAAATATAAAAACACAACTTTTGCCAATAATAGCAAGGAGTATGATGACATTTCTTTATAACATCCCTGTGTATCATCTATCATCTAATTATTTTTCTAAGTGAATAATTTTATCAAATATAAATTATGGCTATTTTGAGAAGTTAACTTCTGTAAACTTTCAATATTTTCTATAGTTTGCAATTTTTAAGTTTATAAAGTGAGCATATATTGTTTTCCAGGATATAAGGTTAGTAATCTTTCAAACCATTATAAAAATGAATATGTTATCAGAAAGCCTTGCACCTAACACTAAAATAGCGCTCAATTGTTTTAATTTTCTAATAGACATATACAGTTTATGTAACGAATGGAAAATTACAAAGTTACTTTAGTTGACATTTCATATGTTGTGCTCAGTTGGATTAAAAAGTTGGGCGAAGGTTACCTTGGTGTCCTGCTACCTCCCCTCTCCTATGCTGCATTTTCATAGGCACTGTTTCCCACTAAGGTATCTCTGAAAAATAATCCCACTTAGATGTTGAATAATAAACATACTGTTTTCCAGGCACACCAGAAAATCAAAAGTCTTTCAAGAGTTTAAAAAAGAAAATAAGTTTTATGCAGGAAGTAGCACAATGGAATTTATAGAATGTAGCAAGACGTGGAGTTGATACTTTGGGTGCTGGATGTCCACATTGTATATTAATAACTATTTTTAGTTGAATCTAGATTTGTAAATATATTTCAGGATTGATGTCTTTGCCTAGTGGGTCCCATATATTGATAGAAATACTTTCATTATGAGTCAAAAATTTTAAAAAATATTTATTTTACTGGATCTAACTAGATATTATAGGCATTCAGAATGTGCTCTGAGGGCTTTCTATGTCCTTATCTCCATGAAAAAGGAAAAACAGATATTTAAACAAAATGTTTAGCATTATACCTGAAGCATTTTATTTTCCCTAAAATATCTTGAGTAATTATTTAAATTTCTTTATCAATGTGTCAGTGGACAGCTGGTCTTAGGCTATAAAAATAACATTAATTAGATGCACATAATAGTTATTTCAGCCACCCAATGAGATAAAAATTCACATTTTTGTTACATGAAAATGTCAGATTATTTCTAACAATCTATTAATCAACTGAATTTATATTACAGAAAATCAAAAAATTGACTTGAAAATATAAAAAGTATAAGTACCAAATTAAGGTAAATCATTACTGTGCTCTTTTGTGTTTATTTCTAAAATGTTCAAGTTTGTGGATTAATGAGCATCTGGAAGTATGGTCAGGTACAAAACAACAATTTGGTTAATGAAAAAGTATTAAAAAAGAGTAGTCATCTTATTTTAGATATAGGAATGAACAAAAATATCTAGCACATGCTCATATTTATGTTACAGACCTTTTTCTAAAAAAGTATAATAACAATATTTGACTATCGTTAAGACAGATTATTTTAGATTATCTCAAATTGGATTAGAAATTGTAAATAAAATTAAATTGAAGACATTCAAAGAAAATCTACAAACAATTTGGACTTGGAAAGGACAGTAGGTCGCTATAATGAAAGACAAGAGAAGCATAATCTCAAAATTGTTTACACATCAAAAGGAACTTTCTCAAAGAGCATACTAAATATAAGTTAAGAGAATAAAAGAAACAAATTGAAAATAATCATATAGTTTGGAGTCTTTTTCCCTAATGGAAACAGAGAAAAGGCAAACTGCTCAACTCAATTAAATAGAATTTAATTGAATAAATACTTAGAGACTATGTGCCACGAATTGAAAATATATAAGTTGCTCAAAATCTTTGTCCCTAAGGTGTTCATAATTTTGTTCAAAGGTTAAAAACTAAAGGAAGGATTATGAGATGAGCCCTACAATAAAAATTGGAGTAGTGGGTGAAAGCAATTCTCCCACATAAGTATCAGGAGTAGCATGGCACTGCCAACATTTTGAATGAGGACTTCTATTCTCCAGTATCGTGAGACAATAAATATCTGCTGTTTTAAGTGACCCAGTCTGTGGTAATTTGGTGCAACAACCTTAGGAAGCTAGTCCATGTGGTGCCATTGTTTCTATGTTCTCTCCATTGACAGAGCAAGGAAATATAAAAATATGTGTGCATTCTGTATCGTGTGTGCACACACACAAACCCGCATTTCTATAGGTTCCTATCTGTGTACAAAGCTAAGCATGAGTTCATACTGATGTTTCCAACTCTTGTCTGTCATCACGTGTCATTCTGCTTCCCTCCCCTTGTTCATCGATAACATCCCACCCAAGTAGTGAGACACCCTACTTGCACTATCTGTCATTCATTTAATTAGTTGTTGAATCCACTATATGTGCACAGCAGTACCAGAAATGTTAATCTGTTCTCCTGTGGAAACTGCATTGTCAACCTGGGTACAGTGCTGACCTACAGTTTGTTTTCTTATTAGCTTTTACAGATACCGCTCTTGTCCAAAGTTACTTAGGTCATCATCTTTTCTCCCATTCTCCTTCACTGAGGTTTTTTGTTTTTTAATAGTTACACATTTGTTATACATTAGATTTTTTTGTTACATTCCTCATTCTGTATCAAGATTCTTCTTTAAATAATTTTAATTGCATACGTTATAGCTTACTCTTTATGCTCTGAAATTCAAATTTTGGCAATTCAGGTTTTGGCAAATGCAGTGCATGAATTCACAAGTATGGTATCTTACAGAATAGTTTCACCACCCTAAATGTCTCTTTTTGAATCCTTGACTCCAAACTACCTAGGAATATGAGTATTTTGTCTTACTTGTGTCAGTAGTTTCAGAAAAAGCCATCAGAAATTTTTCTTTTTAATCTCATGTTTATACTAGTATTTCCTTTTTCTTTTGTAGTGATAAATTTAATAAAATATTATATTAAAGGTTAATAAGGAGGCTTTTTGATTTTTTGTTGAAAAAATAAAGCTACAATATTAAATTGCAATAGACTGTGATTTGATCTAGGCAGAAGCTATAACATTTATTTCTGAAAAAAATCATTTTTATCAGAAAGTTTTTTTTTAAATTTTATTTATTTTTGGCTGTGTTGGGTCTTCGTTTCTATGCGAGGGCTTTCTCTAGTGGCGGCAAGCGGGGACCACTCTTCATCGTGGTGCGCGGGCCTCTCACTATCGCGGCCTCTCTTGTTGCAGAGCACAGGCTCCAGACGCGCAGACTCAGCAGTTGTGGCGCACAGGCATAGATGCTCCGTGGTATGTGGGATCTTCCCAGACCAGGGCTCGAACCCGTGTCCCCTGCATTGGCAGGCAGAGTCTCAACCACTGCGCCACCAGGGAAGCCCTGTCCATTCTTATTTGACTTCATAACCACATATTGTGATGACTAATTCCTGTGCTCATACTATACCAATAACAAAACAAACCACTTGCTCCTTGGTCATGATTCTAAATGTGACATTGTCATATTTTATTTAAAGCAATAAAGCCTCAGTTTGATTATATGTGAGTATATATGGGAAAAATTTATGGTAGTTTTGAATTAAACTTTTTGAAAAGGTTTACACATACCGTATAATCATAAAAAATAAAATAAAATTTAACAAGCTTCCTTCCCTTCCACTATGTTCAGGTAAAGCATCTGAAGGCATCCACCACCCTCTGGTGCTTGATGCCCACCCTCTGATGCTTGATGCCCTTGCTGTGTGACCCTTGCTGGGTTTTGCAGTAGACTCCATGCATAGAGTACAGAGAAGGGTTTCTATGTATTTTTATTCTACAGGGAAAGGCAAAAAGCAAGTAAGTCCACAGATACAAGGAGAATCCCAGGAAAGATTTGCCTGCTATGTGCAAATGAGAAATCACAGAGCTTGCTGTTTACATTAGAGCAGCAGGCTGATGTGGCTTTTTAAAAATAGAGTTAGGGCCCCTCTGGTGGCACAGTGGTTGAGAGTCTGCCTGCCGATGCAGGGGACACGGGTTCGTGCCCCGGTCCGGGAAGATCCCACGTGCCACGGAGCGGCTGGGCCCATGAGCCATGGCCGCTGAGCCTGCGCGTCCGGAGCCTGTGCTCCGCAACGGGAGAGGCCACAGCAGTGAGAGGCCTGCGTACTGCAATCAACCAATCAATCAATAAGTGAGTTAATTATAGGATACTAACATTATTGATAACAATAATCTCTATCTCCTAAGCTATATTAGCTAGTTCTCACTCCTTAAAGGAAAAGGAAGGAATTGAATATAAATTTACATTTTGGTCATTTTTGTTTCTTTCAAGAAAGAGCACTTTGATATATAGTTAATTATATTCTCATTTTTATTTAAAATATGATAATAGAGCAGTTCCTAATATCAATGTGCACAAGTATTAGGTTTTAAAAAAATATAGATCTCTGGAAATGCCCCAGACCTATTGAAAGGATTTTCAGGTGTGGATGTTCATGAATATTGACTTTTTAACATGTTCATAAGTGCTTCTCGTGTGCAGAGATGTCTTTAATCTGTGTATTTTTAGGCCCTGCAGGTAAAAGCTCTATGTGATCTACTCTGTTATCAAATTTCAAAATTATAGTTAAGACATAAAATGTACAGTGTTAAAGTGTACGAACAACACAGCTTTTGTATTTTACTCGTGATTCCCTTACTGTGTCTTAGTTCTGACACACATTCACTGTGAAAATGTGAACAAGTCGATACTGTGCTTATTTCTTCAGCAAAGAAATGGTTCAAGTGAAATGGTTTGTGAATTTTTATGAATGTTGTGCCCCAAAATACATAACTAAGGAAGCTTTTTTAGCTAATGATAACCAGAAAAATAGACGTGTCATTCTTTATCTCATTAACCATCAATGCATAGGGTCACTATAATTCAAAGCATTTCATGGTAATTTTGAAAAGTATTATTTTTTCTCTACAAGTTTACTAAATATACTACTAGGAGAGAGATGGTGGAACAGTTAAAAAGATGTACTATAGAGCTGTTCCTAGAAAGTGTTTACTCTGCCACACTCCAGCTATGTGATACGACACATCCCTTGATCTTCCAGAAAACATCATGTTTACACAAGTAAACATTTTTTTAACATCTTTATTGGAGTATAATTGCTTTACAATGGTGTGTTAGTTTCTGCTGTATAACAAAGTGAATCAGTTATACATATGTTCCCATATCTCTTCCCTCTTGCATCTCCCTCCCTCCCACCCTCCCTATCCCACCCCTCTAGGTGGTCACAAAGCACCGAGCTGATCTCCCTGTGCTATGCAGCTGCTTCCCACTAGCTATCTATTTTACACTTGGTAGTGTATATATGTCCATGCCACTCTTTCACTTCGTCCCAGCTTACCCTTCCCCCTTCCTGTGTCCTCAAGTCCATTCTCTACATCTGAGTTTTTATTCCTGTCCTGCCCCTAGGTTCTTCAGAAATATTTTTTTTTAGATTCCATATATATGTTAGCATACAGTATTTGTTTTTCTCTTCTAACTTACTTCACTCTGACAGACTCCAGGTCCATCCACCTCACTACAAATAACTCAATTCCATTTCTTTTTATGGCTGTGTAATATACCACTGTATATATGTGCCACATCTTCTTTATCCATTCATCTGTCGATGGACACTTACGCTGCTTCCATGTCCTGGCTATTGTAAATAGAGTTGCAGTGAACATTTTGGTACATGACTCTTTTTGAATTATGGTTTTCTCAGGGTATATGCCCAGTAGTGGGATTGCTGGGTTGTATGGTAGTTCTATTTTTAGCTTTTTCGGGAACCTCCATACTGTTCTCCATTGTGGCTCTATCAATTTACATTCCCACCTTGGATAATAAAAACACATCATGTTGTAGAGAATAATCAAACTCATTTGTTGGTGCATAGGCAGGTCTGTAATTAGCAAGAACTCAGTAAATATTAGCCCCTAGCATAATAATTAGCATTTATAAGTTTACCAGAAAATGTCATCTTTCACATCATCGAAAGACCTGGGTGTGATGCTGAATATAATGAGAAGTTATGATGTCAATCAAAAGGAAATCCACTATGGTGAAGTGAGTGGTGTGGGGAAAGTCCAGAGTTTTTCATTAAGCAAAAAAAAAAAAAAAAAAATGGAATTCAGGAATATAAAGTGAAGGAGATTAAAACCTTAGAATATTAGGTGAAAAAATTAAAACAATATATTTCTAATTCCATGGATGGAGAATATTTACATTCCATAGAGTTTAAATTACTAGAAATAAGAAATAAGGTGAAAACAGTGAAGGAAAAAGAGTAAATTAGGGACTTCCCTGGTGGTCCAGTGGTTGAGACTCTGCGCTTCTATTGCAGGGGGCATGGGTTCGATCCCTGGATGGGGAACTAAGGTCCCACATGCTGTGCAGCGTGGCCAAAAACCCAAAAAACTTATATTCCCCTATGTTCTCAAATAATTAGAAAATTTTAAAAAAAATTTAGGAGAGTAAATTAATGGTGACTTTTGACGACTAGAAATTGAAAGGAAACAGTAATAACCACAGGAGAGTAAAATACTCTCTACATAAGAAAATAAACAAATATTTATATTTATACTCTAATGATTACAGGCATGCAGAAAAATCATTGCATGGATCATATTAAATCTCCATCTTCCTATAGCAACTATATAGTCATAGTTTTGTTAGGATGTGTCTTTAGATTTTTAATGCAGCAGTTCTCAAGTGCAGTCTGCTGACCTTTGGGGTCTCCAATGTGCTTTCAGGGCATCTATAAATTTAAGCCTATTTTCATAAAAATAGGGTGTGATTTTTTTTCTTTTTTCACTATGTTGACATTTATAAAAAATAGTGCAAAAGCAGTGGTTGATAAATCTACTGATACCTTGACACAAAATAAGCAGTGGCCCCAAATTGTGCTAGTAAGTATATATATTTCAACTTTGCACACCTCCAGTAAAATAAGTCAGTTTTACTTGTGAATGCCCTGGATCAAGCAGCACAAGTTACTAATTTTATTAAATCCTGAACCTTTGAGTATAATTCTGAATATTCAGTATGGAAAAGTATGAAGGGTAGAGCAGTTGTGCTAAATTCTGAAGAATGATACTTTTTGAGGAAAAGCACTAGGAGATTGAGATTAAAGCTGATCCTGGCACCTCTTTTTCATGAAACACCATATAACTTATAAGAATGACTGAAAGACAAATTATGTTTATTCAGACTTGGGGATTTTGCAGAGAGTTTCTCAAATGAACAAAGTGAGTCTGTGCTGTCCTTCCAAGGAAAACAACTGACAGTATTTGTTTTACTCATATTATTTGAGTTTATTGGAAGCGAGAGAGCATGTTTTGGAAGACTTTTATCTTCAATCCAGAGATTTGATGTTTTTCCAAAACTTAAAATGTTTCTTACGAGATCCATAGAGATATTAAGAATGTAGCTTTTGGGTTTTTACATTTTATAATGAAATGTGTCAACATTTGTAAGATCTCCATAATTCATTGAAACAATGTTTTCTAAATGAGTGATGCTTATTTGATGTTACAAAACCAGCTACGGGGGTGGGGTGGGGGTGGGGATCCATTCATTGATATGGTTGGAGCTTGCCCTTTGCAGCTAGTCTCTACAAAACAACCAGTTTTTCATTTGGAATGTAGAACATTCTAATGAAGAAGCATATCCAGAATTATCAGAAAAGTATAGTAGTATTCCTCCCTTTAAAACCACACATCAGTGTGAGGCCATATTTTTCTTCATATACTTCTACCAAACCACATATCGAATCAGAGTGGATGAAGAGGCAGACATGAGAATCCAGCTGACTTCTATTTAGCTGGTCATTGAAGTCATTTGCAAAGTGTAAAACAATACCACTCTTATCCTTAAGCTTTGTTATGTTTTGGAAAATACTTATTTTCTTAAAACTATGTTGTTTACATTTCTATTCAGTCTATTACTTTAGATGGAGTAATAAGCAAATATTTGGGAATTTCTCAGTTTTAATTGTGAATACAGCAGCTCGGGGTCTCAGGTGTGTGTCGAGGCATTAACAATTTGGTAAGGAGCATCTCTGCAATATGAAAGGGCCAGAGAACCAGCAGCCAATGACAAGGGGCTTCACCAGTGCTGCTCAATTTCAAGCATCCCCACTCTGCTCGGATGCCTGTGTTAGGTGCTATCTGACAAGACTTGGAGGTTGTGCGCTGCTCATTTAGACCTCAGCCTGCGGCCAAGAATTTAAGGGGAATCCCCCTTTCCCTAGCTTCTTTTTATACACAGCTAAACCCTCTGCAGTACCCACAACACGTACTTCAGCTACTCCAGCAGATCTAAACTTTGATTTCTGCCTTCTCTCAGCAAGACTCTGATGCTCTGCTCACCTTCCAGGTTTCTTGTTCTCTCTACGCCCTGGGTAGGAGATTGTTCTGAGGCAGAGATTGAGTGAAGTTCTACCAAGTATTGCTGACATGGGCTAATATTAGCCACAGCTAAAGCCCATTACCTCATCTATGTTGCTTAGTTTTCTAGTTGATTATGGTGAGAGGAATCCTCTGATATATCTAGCAGAAGTCAGAGCTCTTTCATTTAAAAGTATATCCTGGTGCATTGCCTCATTCCTGGCTCATCATATTTTGAGAATCTGTTATCAAATAATGTATACATATGTATAAATAAACACATAGATAAACAAATGGACAAGGCAACAAAGAGCCCAGATT
Source organism: Mesoplodon bidens (assembly GCF_964165515.1). Taxonomy (NCBI): domain Eukaryota; kingdom Metazoa; phylum Chordata; class Mammalia; order Artiodactyla; family Ziphiidae; genus Mesoplodon; species Mesoplodon bidens. The sequence goes on along the minus strand of NC_138169.1, from coordinate 83,707,881 downwards.
TAGTAATGAAATATTTTCTCCTGGTCTGAGGTTATGACTATCTTTCTCTAGCTACAAAAGAGCAGTCATTGGTAGGGGTGGGTGTCAAAGTTGCCTTTTGTTAATTGAAAATTAGGAAAAGGAAATTTAATTGAAAATTAAATTTCTTAATTTGCATAGAGTCAAATTCATTTTAATGTTTAGTTCCCTAGATTGTTACAGACTCATACATCATGTGACCTCCAACACAGTCAAGATAAGGAACATTTTCATACCCCCCAGCTACCTCATGCCCCTTTGTAGTTACTGCTTCCCTTTGTTCCCAGGTCAGGACAAACTGATCTATTTTCTGTTCATATAGTTGTGCCTTTTTCAAAATATAAATGGAAACATACAGTCTGTGGTCATTTTAATCTGGTATTTTTACTTAGCATTTTGCATCTGATGTGTATCTATGTTGTTGTATCAGTAACTTGATCTTCCTGTTGGTAGTAGTATTCCATCGTAAAGATGGATCACAGTTAATTTATCCACTCACAAGTGGAAGGACATTTGGCTTGTTTCTATTTTGGGGAGATTATGCATGGAGACCTAAAAAAAAAAAATACAGTTTTTGTGTGTGAGCATATGTTTTAACCTCCCTTGGGTAAATAGGAGTGAGATTGCCAAGGCACATGGTGAGTCTATGTTTAAATACTTAAGCAACTTCCAAACTTTCTGACTGTATCATTTTGTATTCCCAACAGCCTATTTTAAGAGTTCAGTTGCCCACGTACTCTCCAGCATTTTTATTATATTTAATTTTAGGTATTCAATAGGTGTGAAGTGGTGTCTGCTTATGGTGTTGTGTTTTTTTTTTTCTTTTAATTCAAGGGGTCTTTCTATTTTCCTTCTTAAATTTTAATTTTTATATTATAGTTGATTTAACATTTTGTGTTAGTTTCACGTGTACAGTAGAGTGATTCAGTGATACATATACATATATCCATTCTTTTTCAGATTCTTTTCCCTTACAGGTTATTACAGAATATTGAGTAGAGTTCCCTGTGCTATACAGTAGGTCCTTGTTGATTATCTATTTTATATATAGTAGTGTGTCCATGTTCATCACAAACTCCAAATTTATCCCTCCCCCTACCTTTCCCCTTTGGTAACCATTAGTTTGTTTTTGAAGTCTGTGAGTCTATTTCTGTTTTGTAAAGTTTGTTTCATTTTTTAAAATTAGATTCCACTATGAGTGATATCATATTTGTCTTTCTCTGTCTGATTCACTTAGTATGATAATCTCTAGGTCCATCCATGTGGCTGCAAATGGCATTATTTCATTCTTTTGTGTGGCTGAGTAATATTCCATTATATATATATATATATATATATATATATATATATATACACACATATACCCCACATCTTCTTTATCCATTCCTCTATCAGTGGACATTTAGGTTGCTTTTGTGTCTTGGCTCTTGTAAATAGTGCTGCAATGAACACTGGAGTTGCATGTATCTTTTTGAATTATGGTTTTCTCTGGATATATGTCCAGGAGTGGAATTGCTGGATTATATGGTAGTTCTATTTTTAGTCTGTAAGGAACCTCCATTCTATTCTCCATAATGGTTGTACCAGTTTACATTCCCACCAACAGTGTAGGAGGGTTCAGCTTTCTCTGCACCCTCTCCAGCATTTATTGTTTGTGGACTTTTTGATGTTGGCCATCCTGACTGGTGTGAGGTGATATCTCATTGTAGTTTTGACTTGCATTTCTTTAATAATTAGTGATGCTGAGCATGTTTTCATGTGCCTCTTGGCCATCTGTATGTCTTCTCTGGAGAAATGTCTACTCCCATACTCTTCAGTTGGGAGTAACAGAGTCTGATGCTTCTAGTGGTTAAATGGGTGTTAACCATTACTTAGCAGGGGAAGGTACATTACAGCTGCAAGTAGTTCATTGTCCGTCCACCAGAATGGTTAAAATTACAAGTGTTACAAAGGATGAGAAACAACTGCAACTCTCAGACATAGACTGTAGGGGTTAAAATCGCATGCCATGTTTAGAAAACTGTTTAGCAGTTGTTTACAATGTGTGTGTGTATCTGTATGTGTATATATATGCCCCCCCAAGTTTCACTCCTTCTACTCCTAAGTACTATAAACTAGAGAAATTATTTCTGAAATGATTGCACACAAATATTCACAGCAATCATATTAATAGCTAAAAATCAGAAGAAAGTCCATAGATAAATATTTTATATATTTGTAAAATGATCTAAAGTGTTGTATAGTTAAACTTTAGGAAAATAGAGATAAATGCCTACTTTTGCTATAAAATGGTTGTAAAACAGTGGATTTCATACAAAACATGAATAATAGTGATGCAAATACACCCCTGAGCTATAAGAATGGCAAGATTGTTGATGTGAAAAGGAATACTCATGGATTGTGAACATTTGTTATGGTTGGTTAGGCAAAAGTAATACCATGTTGGTTTAGTTGAGGAGATAGATATTCAGTGGACATAATGCAAAGATAGGGTAAAAAGATTTAGACTTGAGCCATTTAGGGAAAAAATTGAGTTAATTATATTCAAGGCTAGTATAAACAATATGCAAAGGGTGAGATTAAATGGAATTCTATGTGGTTGTGAGAGTATGAAGTTGCTTTATATATAAATGGAATTCTTTGGAATTAGTCCTGAGATTCTAAGGATAATAAATAATGAGAGTTATTCATTTAAAATAATTCTTACATCTTTTATTTAATTAAATAACTATCATACTCATACCTTTTTAAAGTTTATTATATTTTGAAATACAAGTCAGCTTTCTCATTCACTGACATAAGTGATAGGAAACTGTTGAAATGGAGTTTAAAGTCTGAAGCAATTTATATGGAAATTTATTATTAATATCCTAAGGAAAATCATTGTATATATCTTTGTAATATGTAGCAACTACTACTTTACAACTAATTTAGGAACAGTTTCAAGAGTGCATCCACTCTCTGGAAGCTGGCTAAATGAAAGAAAAGGTAGGGCTTTAGGAAGAAACACTGTAAAGGGAATTTGTTGCTCATGTGCCTAAACAATCTACAATGTTCTTTTGCCAAAACCCTGATAGATTTGAGCCATGACGTCACTTCTACTTACCAGGTTTTTTTTATTCCATTCTGTAAGTGCTTCATCTTTGTGGTTTATCTTTCCCTGGCCTTCTGTCTTTTTTATTGTATTTCTTCTGCTTGTCTATCTTAATCTTGCTTTTTTACCTTGCCATGTCTCATCTCATTTTGCTCACCTTTTCTCCATTCGTTCTGGAGTTGGTGCAGTGTTATCCACATGTAAATGCAAAATTGAAAAGAAGAAAAAGTGGGTTGACTACAGTTCTGACTAATATACATACACAGACATGCAGTTTTTTGAAAATCTGTAAGAAAGACAAATATTATTCTCGGAGAACAATGTTCTTTTCAATCCTCTTCACAGCTCCCAAACAAATTATATGATAATGATAAAAGGATGACTGCCAACAAAAAGGAAAAGAGAGAAATAGAGCATCTGGCAGTGTTTTTGTTTGTTTATTTTGTTTTAAAGTGAAAATGACTCTGATTATCAATCACTTTCTTCATCAACAGTAACCCTTTTCACTCCATGGAAAAATAAGTACTTCGAGAGTTAGTAACTGCTAAAAGAAGATAAAGGATAATAAATTATAAAACACAAAAATAGATTTCCTATGAAGATAATTGTAGAAACTTTACTCAAACACTCCTTTTTTTGAAATAATGATTTTCAAGCCTGCAATGTATGTGTGAGTGTCTATCCACTGGATATTTTACCTTAATACATATTTTTGAATGAAATATTTGGATTTTTCCACAATACACATAGAAATAGTGGATAGGTGATTATGTTTAATGACATCCTTAATTTGTGTTTTAATGTTCATATATGATACAGAATAACTGGCTATTGCACTATTTCTCAGAAAGTATATTCACTGAAATATGTTTTTATCCATAATATGTACAGCACCTCTTGTACAGATACAAACTTTTAAAATTCTAGGATCCAATCATAATTCTATGAACAGTGATGTTTTCTGAAAAGAGTGTTACGTGTCTCCAGTTAGTGTGTTGTGTATTTCTGTAGTTCATTCATTTTCAATAATGCATAATATTCCATTCTTTGAATATATAATATATTCATGCTTTCTCATTTTGATGGACTTCTGGGATATTTTCAGGTATCATAAGGCTGTTTGGAGCATTCTTTCCCATGCCTATTGGTGTGTACATACAAAACAACTGGAGGGTGTGTATGGAAGATTGGAATTGTTGGTCTTTGGGTATGAGAAGGTTTAAACATTACCCTACCCACTGCCACTTTATACTGCTTCTCTCTACATTGGTTTAGTTCTTCAAAAAGCTTTCTGTGTGCATATTAAATATAAGCATGTTAACTACCAATGCCAGGTAAAGAAGAGATCCACATTTTTTGATAATTCCAAAAGAAATTCCAGAGAACACCAGTAATTGCCCAAATCTGGATTTTATGCCCATACCTGCAGTTCATGGGAAGAATCCATCACCATCAAAATACAATGGAATGGTTTAACCAGAAATCAAAGAAGATCTGTTATAATAATAAGAAAAACTCATTTTGTAGAGCCAAGAATTTTATAGCCAATGCAATTTAATGTAAAGGAGTAAATAAATACATGTCGAGTGAATACTATGTGCCAGGTAGTGAATGTCAGTTCCTGAAGATTCACTATTTTAAAAATATGCATGCATGTCTCTTAAAAACTGATAGTACAAGTTTGTTCTAAGATATATAGAGTAGCTTACCTGGATTGCATCAAGACAGGGGTTTGGGAGCAAGAGGGTCATGATATGAAATATCATAGGAATTAATCAAGTAACAAGCAGGGAAGAAATTTTTTCCATGAGATGTGTCAGTAAGAAAAATAGATTTACTCAAGGAGAATAAAAATGTTCAGTATGATTTGAATATGGCATTTGAAAAGGGACTATGATGAAAAATGAGGCTAGGAAAGAATAAAAAGACATTGAAGTAAATTTAATAGTTTAATGTTATTCCAGGTGCAAAGGAAAGTGGTTAGGAATATTTAAGGAGGTACAAGGTCAGATATTTGGTTTAGATCCTTCTCTGTATGGTAGAACTGTATGGCAGTGATGGATGCTGGGCATGAAACATAAGGAAGATTGGAGATGAAGATACCAGGTGAGAAGCTATTGACCAGCAGGGAGATATTAGCATTGCAGCTCAGACTAATGATCCGTCATTAAATGTCAATATCAGATGACTGTTCTGGGCAAGGACTTTTAGAGCCCCCCCCCAGTGAAACTAACAGCCTAAGGTCCCTGGGAAGAGAGAGAGAATGATCATAATAAATGGATCTATGATCAGGCAGTAGATGACAGTGAGTGCTGGCAAGAAAGGCAGACCAGAGCTGGGGTCAGAGGCATCAGGATTGTACAGACAAGTTCCAATTGCCAATTTACGTGAAGAAATCAGAATAGTCCTTGAGACTGAGACATGGGGAGTTAACCATTAATTTATTTAGGGGAGGAGCATTCCTGGAAGATGAAACATCCTATGCAAAGACCACAGGGTGGGAGTTGTGGAAAAGAAAGGAGGTCAGTGTGGTTGGAAAGAAGTGAGTTTGGGGACAAGCTGTAAGCACTGAGGCTACACAGAAAACCAGGGTGAAGATCATGTGGGCCTATATATGCTATTTTAAGAACATTGATATAAAAACCCAGCTTTATTGAGATATAAGTGACATTCTATATAATTCACCCATTTTAAGTGTGCAATTTAATCACCACACAATTAACTTTATACCATTCTTTCACTCTGTTAAGAAACCCTGCATCCACCAGCAGCCACTTCCCATTGCTCCCAGCCCCTGCCACCCTATAATCTACTTTCTGTCTCTCTAGATTTGCTGATGGTAGACATTTTGTATCAATGAAATCATACAATATGTGTTCGTGTGTCTGGCTCTTTCACTCCGAATAATGTTTTTAAGGTTTATCCATGTTGTAGCATGGATTTCATTCCTTTTCATGGCCGAATAATATTCCTCAAATAGGAATATCACAATTTTTTATTCACTCATCAGCTGATGGGCATTTGGATTGTTTACATTTTTGACTATTATGAAAAATGCTGCTATGAACATCCATATACAACTTTCTGTGAGGACACACATTTTGTGTATACACCTAGGACTGAATTGTTGGCTCATAATGTTTAATCTTTTGAAGAATTGTAGGGCTGTTTTCCAAGCAGCTGCATCATTTTGCAATTCCACAAGCAGTGAATGAGTGTTCCCATTTCTCCACATCCATGACAAGATTTGTTATTATCTGTGTTTTGACTGTAGCCTTCTGCTTTTTATTTTCCTTTCACTGATGACAAATGTTGTTGAGTATCCTTTCATATGCTTATGAGTTCATGGTAATCAATGCCTCATTATTTTCAGCCTCTGGTACCTGTGGTACACCCTCTGCCCTACCAGTTGAGGCTGTGGAGGAAGGGGGTTCTATCTCTTAGACATATTTGCCAGGAATTTAGCCTCTGCAGCTTGAAGCTGGGATTGATTGAGAAATACTGGTGGACTGTTCCTCCCCGTGAGACAGTGTGTGCCATGACTGGGAGCTGAGGAGAGAGGCAGCCCCATCTTCTGGTCACACCTGCCCACGTGGGGCTTCCTTCCACTGAGCTGAAGGAGGTGAAGGCTCCAGTGCCACAGATTCTCTGTTCCTACTGAGATTTAGAAGAGTTTCTTGAAAAAAAAAAAGTTTTCTTCATTTGTTGTATGCCTTTAAGATAATTTCCAGAGAGCATTTCATCAGTTACAGATGTTTCACTTGGGAATGATGGACGGGGCTCCTGACACTACTGTTCTAGAAGCGGGACCTCCAGAATATTGACCCTTATCCTAAGTGAAATGGGAAGGCTTGAGAGAGTTTTGAATAGAAGAGTAACATGGTATGCCATATTTTTAGAAGGCTCATTCTATTTGCTGTATTGAGAACAGCCTGTAAGAGTCAGGAGAAGAGAAGAATAGTTTGAGGGTGATAGTGTGTAAAGAAGAATGTGAACTAGACAGATAGCCGGAAGGTGAAATCAATAGGAAATATCAGTTGATTGTATGTGGGAAACACAAGACAAGGAAGTATCGATACATAATGTAGCTACAAAATGGAAAAATCTCTATCATACTGGATCCATGCATATGTATATGAAGAACTGACTCACAATGGACACACGTAGTGAGTATGAGATAAATCTTGCTGTGTTAATCCACTGGACTTTTAGATTTTTTATTTTTCTTTTTTAATGTGGCATAACCTGGCCTATCCTGACCAACACAGTCATTGTTACTATTGATAGGCCTATTTGGTAGCTGAAGGAACAGAATTTTAGTATTTAAAATACTGTCTCATGGTTAAGTAGGGAGTTGTAGTAGGTAGATTCCAAAGATAACCCTCAAGATTTGCACCGTCTGCATAACCACCTTCTATATGAGTGGGTGCCACAGGTGAAGAGATATTTTTAGATGTAGTCAGTGCTCCAAATCAGTTGATTTTGAGTTAATCAAAGGGAGATTATCCTGAGTGGGCCTGGATTAACCAGGTGAAGCCTTACAAAGAAAAACTGACACTTTCCTCTGAACTGTAGAGGCAAAATGTCTTGTCATAAAGACAGGGGGACCATTTAGGAGCTGAAGATCTCAGCTCCACAACCACAAAAAGCTGAATTTTGTCAGAGGCGAATAGTCTTTAAAAATTTAAATTAAATGGCAACCATGTCATTGTAAGATTTAAATAGATATGTGTCATATAGGTACAGTGACACTGGAAAAACAGGAGATGTCATCTAGCACAGAATGTTTGAGAGACAGAAATTTAGCTAGAAATGGACATACTCATTTTATTCTATGCCAGTTATTTGTTGCTTCACTTTTCTGTTCATATTCCAGTTTATATCCCCTTATTTAGACTTAGATATTTTTCTTTCTTTTTTAGATTATTTTTTATTGGAATATAGTTGATTTACAATGTTGTGCTCGTTTCTGCTGTACAGCAAAAGTGAATCAGTTCTACATATACTTATATCCACTCTTTTTAAAATTCTGTTCCCATATAGGTCATTGTAGAGTATTGAGTAGTGTTCCCTGTGCTATACAGTAGGTGCTTATTAGTTATCTATTTTATACATACTGGTGTGTGTATGTCAATCCCAGTCTCCCAGCTTAACCCTCCCCACCCTATCCTCTTTGGTAACCATAGGTTTGCTTTCTACATCTGTGACTTTATTTCTGTTTTGTAAATAGGTTCATTTGTACCATTTTTTTAGGTTCCACATATAAGTGATATATGATATTTGTCTTTCTCTGTCTGACTTTACTCAATATGACAATCTCTAGGTCCATCCATGTCACTGCAAATGACATTATTTTGTTCTTTTGTGGCTAATATTCTATTGTGTGTGTGTGTGTGTGTATATATATATATATATATATCGCACACCACATCTTCTGTATCCATTCCTCAGTCAATGGACATTTAGGTTGCTTCCATGTTCTGGCTATTATAAATAGTGCTGCAATGAACTTTGGGGTGAATGTATCTTTTTGAATTATGGTTTTCTCAGGGTATATGCCCAGGAGTGGGATTGCTGGATCATATGGTAGCTCTACTTTTAGTTTTCTGAGGAACCTCCATACTGTTCTCCATAATGGCTGTACTAATTTACATTCCCACCAACAGTGTAGGAGGGTTCCCTTTTCTCCATGCCCTCTCCAGCATGTATTGTTTGTAGTTTGTTTGATGGCCATTCTGACTGGTGTGAGTTGATACGTCAGTGTAGTTTTGATTTGCATTTCTCTGACAGTGATGTTGATCATCTTTTCATGTGCCTCTTGGCCATCTGTACTTCTTCTTTGGAGAAATGTCTATTTAGATCTTCACCCATTTTTTGGTTGGGTTGTTTATTTTCTTGATATTGAGCTGCGTGAGCTGTTTGTATATTTTAGAGATTAATTCCTTGTTGGTCACTTTGTTTGCAAATATTTTCTCCTATTCTGTGGGTTGTCTTTTTGGTTTTGGTTTCCTTTGCTGTGCAAAAGCTTTTAAGTTTGATTAGGTCCCATTTGTTGATTTTTGTTTTTATTTTCATTACTCCTAGGAGATGGATCGAAAAAGATCTTGCTGTGATTTATATCAGTGTTCTGCCTGTGTTTTCCTCTAAGAGTTTTATAGTATCCAGTCTTTAAATTTAGGTCTTTAATCCACTTTGAGTTTATTTTTGTGTGTGGTGATAGAGAATGTTCTACTTTTATTCTTTTACATGTAGCTATCCAGTTTTCCCAGCACCACTTATTGAAGAGACTGTCTTTTCTCCACGGTATATTCTTGCCTCCTTTGTCATAGACTTAGATATTTTTCATTTATCTACTTAGGCTTGGATTGTTTTTTTTTTTTTTTTTTTTTTTTGCATTATGCGGGCCTCCCACTGCTGTGGCCTCTCCCGTTGCGGAGCACAGGCTCCAGATGCGCAGGCCCAGCAGCCATGGCTCACGGACCCAGCCGCTCCGCAGCATGTGGGATCCTCCCGGACCGGGGCATGAGCCCGTGTCCCCTGCATCGGCAGGCGGACTCTCAACCACTGCACCACCAGGGAAGCCCCTAGGCTTGGATTTTATACAAGTTATTTGATAGTGTTTTTTATAGAGGAAATGACTCTAATTGTACATTGTTGTAATTTTTTAAAGACTTAAAACACACCCTCTGATCCTAAAATTTCAAAGCATGTGGTCTTAATTAACAGTGTGTTGGGATGACTTGAATACTAAGTTCAATGAATTATCTAATATGTTAACTAAGGAATAAGCAATACAAATATTTGAGCAAATTGCAATTTTAGTATGACACACTCCCTATTAAATTGCAATTTCTCACTTGCTGATAGTCCATGGGACACTACACAGTATCTTCAAAGATAATTCCCTTGTAATATGTTAAGCTGCATGATATGATTAATTTATAGTATCTAAGTTAATAAAATCTTTGAAAGATGAACTTTGTGCTTTAAACTTCAACTCATGCAGTTTGGGAGAATGATCATAGGAAAATAATTTAAAATACCCTTTTCCTAATATAATGTATAAAATTATTTAGAATTGAGACTAATCCATATAGTTCCATTAGGATAAAATATATTGATTTATTTTCTTAAATTTAGTTCTTGGAAAATTTGAATTAGTCAAGCAGTAGTTAAAAACAGTATAGATTTTAGCAATACACTTGTTTATAAATAATCCATTGATAGTGACTTCTGGTTACTTCAAGATATCAGTAAGAAATTTACCCTCTAAGAACTTCAGTTTTCTAAGAGTAAGAAGGACAAACCCAATCTCATAGGCTAATTGTTAGGGAAAATAATGTGTGTAAAGTGCTGAACATAACTTCTGTCACACATTGAATACAAGAGCATTTTCCCCTCCTTCACACTATGTCTCTACCTTTGCCTCCCCTCATTTCTTCCTCCCTTCTTGTCCAAGTCAGGAGCACAGGACAATCTTATGTAAAAGATCCAAAGACACACATTGGGTCTAATCCTATACTTTGTAGAATTTCACTGTGTGTCAAAAAATCAACAGTTTTGTATAAATTCCATTATAAAGTTGCCCTACATTTCTAAAGGTAAATATTAAATTCATCATAGTTACAAAAGTAATTTTACAATGGAAATAGTTATCACATCTGATTAATAATTGAAGAAACACAGATTTTGCAAATTGTTAGAAAAGTGTGTCTCCTTATTGACAATCTATCAGCCTAGATTAATCCAGGCAGAATAAGAAGATTGCATCTGTTTTATACTTCAGTAAGGAGTTTGGTAATGTCTGTACATTAATTTGGTAATGTCTGTGCATTAATTCCTTGGGGCAGAGAACATGGCTATAGTTAACATCTTTCATGAATTTAAATAATTGGAATATAATAAATAATAGGTTGTTTAAAGCATTTAGATCAGTTCAGCCAGCATCTCAGAAATACAGGACTGCATATATTCATCTGAGAATTCACTTTGTGAGTTCTCTGCTACAGACCCTTTCAAGATCTGACTGTGAGAAAAATAATGAAATACACTTTTAAGAATATGTAATGTTTCTTTCTTAATAAAGTTCTATTCCTGGTTTAATATGAAAAGGAAACCAGAATATTCCGTATTCTGGATATGTCATTGACTTCTCAGGAAAGAAGCAACAGTGGGTTTTTGTTTTGTTTTTTTAAAACAACCTGCATTATATCAGAATTAGTTATGTGCATCATTCGTTTCCAACAAATTCAAGGAATCAAGTAGTAACACCTGTAGAAAAGCAACTGTTAGAAAGCTCTGGTTGAATTCTACTGATAGTCCTAATGTGAGTGCCCAGGACAATTGTAGGGAAAGTGTTGCAGTAGGGAATTTCCAAAGGCTATTGCAGCAATTTAAGAAAAGCAGTGGTTGTTGAATTAAGGTATTATGGTCACAAGATTGCTTCTGAAGCTTCAGTCAACTACAAAATGCCTTACTAAAATCAGAAAGCTGAAGAAAGGAGCCATACCTCTTGTGTCTGTTTCCTTTTAGCAGGTACACAAAAATCCTAAAAGCCTACCAGCAGATTTCCCTGAACATCTCATCGTCATGACTGGATCATGTGACTATGCCTGGCTGCAAGGGAGGCTGGTAAACCAAGGAACAAAATTGTTAGATTATGATGAAACTGAGCCAGTCATATCACCTGAGTCTGGGCACATTACCCCCCATACTTTATTCCTTTGGGTAGCAATCTTGGGTAGCAATAAACAGCGTCTGTCACGTAGGGAATATTTATATCCTTCATTACTATAACTTAGTGCTCTTCTAGATAATAAAGCAGTCCATGTATTCACTAAAAGAGAAAAAAAACCATAAAAGAGATGATACAAATATCTCTTTGGGAAAAGAGATGATACAGATATCTCGTTGGGAAAAGAGATGATACAGATATCTTGTTGGGAAAAGAGATACTCAGCAGAGAATGAGTTGATTATTGAACAGTCTAAGAAAGAATAGGATAATCTCTGGTCTCAGTTCTGTTTACTGATAAAGTGGTAAAGCCTCAAAACAGGACCAAAATTCATAGATACCTCCAAATTAGGGCAAAGGCAGTGAGAGGGATGGGTGGTGCACATGGGTAGCAAACCCTGCAGGTCCCTCTACTGCTCAGCCATATCCTATTTCTCCCCCACACTGCTCCATTCTGAGCCCTGGGATAACTTCCTGTTCTTCCACCACTGACGCCAATAATCAGTCACTGACCACTGGAGAGCACATCTCAGTCCAGTGCTGTGGTTTTAAACAAGCCTCATTTCAGCACCTATTTGAAAAAAATATATATGCTTTTTATGTAATTTAATGGAACTTTAGTCATTTTGCATCTAGTCATGATGTTGAATCTTACCTTGCTAGGATGGAATTTCCCTGGCTTTATGAAGACTGATTCCTTTTCTCCCCCATTTCTCCATCTTTCTCTCTCTTCTTTGTCCTTTCAAGAGCAAAACAGCTAATCTCACTCTTGCTGGCCCAGGAAGTTGGGGTCTTGATCTGGAGCCATTTTACATCTGAGGCCAAGTTTCTTTTTGGCCTCTCTTTATAACACCAGAAACTAATGAGGAAAATCATCTCATATGGTGGTAACACACAAAATAAAAAATGAGATGATTTTCCTTAGAGACAAACACAACTCACCAGAACAAAAGTATACATGTTCTAATGTTTCAGTTTATATTACAAAAGTGAATAAAAGTAAACTGCAGTTGGCAAAATTATCAGGCAAGAAATAATCCAAGGATGCAAATTAAGAGGTATAATGCAAAGTAAACACAGGTTAATCATGGATATTGGTTGTTTAAATAAAATAGTATCAAATCTTTTAAGAAAAACATATTCAGAATAGAAAGGAACATGGGAAAAAGACCACTGTGAGAGAATATAACATGACAATATAAAAGTATTTAACATTAACAAAAATAAAAAGAATTGTTTAATATGTATTCTTGCTAAGCACTGTGATAAATTTTGAACTTTTTATTAAATCGTTGACTTTTATTTGATATGTGGTATTTAAAAATAATAAGGCAAAATTATATAGACTCAAATCGACATGCTGTAGGATTTAACACTAGAAAATTAAATTGTTCATTTATGTACTTATTATTTCTAATTAACACATTGACATTTATACTTCACTCACACCCATTTCCCTAATAGCATCACTTTAAAGATTAGGATCAGTAATAAATCCCTATCCAAAGAGCTATTCTTTTTTTTTTTTTTAACATCTTTATTGGAGTATAATTGCTTTACAATGGTGTGGTAGTTTCTGCTTTATAACGAAAGGAGTCAGCTATATGTATGCTCTTTCTTATGACCCTATGCTAACCTCCATGAATCGGAGGTCATTTGGATGGCAGAAAAACAGAACTGTTTTAAAGGGACTTGACAAACAATAGTAGCCTTGATCAAACCATGAGTCAAATTTAATATGTTGGGCGTAGTTTTAAGGAAATTTTATGAGCACAGAAATTACAACTGGTTCCCAAGTCTCCTTTCCTTCTTCAAATTATACCTTCCCCACAAACAATACAACACCAGAAAAACTATATAACTGTAATGATAACTAACCATACATATGTAAGATATAAATGTAAATAGTGTGTATATGTAATTTGTGTGAGGTGGTGAACACAAAAGATGGACAACTCTCTCCTTACTCCTGTCCATGTGACCCTCTGTAGACAAAGACAGTTCTCCAGTGTGACCGCAAGGGCCCGCTGTCACTCACTTAGGAAAAAGGAGGGGGTACAGTGGGCCCAGGAATAAATAAGATGCATGGAGCAAGGCCCTGAACTCCTTCCTCAAGTTGTATCCTAATGCAAACATCACACACTTCGACATTGTTCATTCCCCTAAGAAAAGTAGCAGAGCAACACAAGTTCATGTGTCAAGAAAAGAAATCAAAGAACTAGTAGTGACCCTGCAGGAGCCAACCTTGGACTCACAGGTGGCCCTTCTTTGAACAGAGCTATTTAGTATGTCCGGGCACAGGAACAGGTGATCTTAATCTTGAGTTTGGAGGTAAACAATGTGAATGAACTGAATTGCTATGTGAAGTAAAACTGCAGGCATATTTTTGCCGTGGCTCAGAGAAAAAATTCACACTCGGGACTGCCTCGAGAGTTTTCAGGGGCAGTGATACCTGATCCTCAGCTTTAGTTAATGCTGTTGTTTGTGTACTGTGGGTGTGAACCTCATGTGGGAGACCACGAGGAGGAATTTAAGTTCCACATTCCAGTTGGCATGAGGCAGAGCCATGGCAAGAGGCTTCCATGATAGATGATACAGCAGTGATGTAGAGAATCAAGGTGAAGATAGAATTCCTAGCCAGAATCACCCTTAGAAACGCACACCTCCTTGAATATGGAGAAATAATGATGAGGATGTGTTTTAGAAGGCTTGAGTTGGGATAGATTTTTGAAGTACTGCAGTGATGATATAAGACATGGATGCAGTTTTTCATTGAATTCTTGGTAACACCATTTAAGCTCTTTTAAGTAGCAAGTCATCATTAAAATCCACTGAGCACTTACTGATGTTGCTTTTTATGACAAACAAAATCATTTACATTTAATAATTAAAAACTTGCTTGGCATAATTCCTGAAGGGTACTTCCAGGAAGATGAGTAAAGAATAATTTTTAACTGCTCAGTATGATAAAAAGAATGCTGAGGACTTACCTCTCAAAGCTTTCAGAAGGAAAATGAAAGATTAAATTTATCAAAAGATAGAACTATTTGGACATAACCTAATTAGAATAAAATAGCTTGAATGTTTATACAGTATATTTTATATTCCATATTTGCTCTCAACAGTTTTTCTATTATTCTGAAATGTATCCCTACAGTTATATTGTAATTCCAACTGCAGGATAGTATGCTGTACTTCCAGATCCAAAACAAATTTCAATCCATGAAATGCATATAACCTAAGGATTTGATTTTGTGACTGTCCATATCCTTATCATCATATATTCTAAAGGTTATTTTTCCTTTTAAGTTATTTTGAATTTTCTTTCCTCGATTTTTGCTTTTTTATAAAATGAAGTATTTCCATTCCCACAAATCAGATGACAAAAGTTAAAGGATTCTTCTAATCTAATTATGTAATAAATAAAAATACTTGATTCTTTTCTGATTTACATCTGAGCATGCTTTTTGCTGAATCACTCATGGTGAGAAGTTTTATCACAATTTGGCAGTAGGATTGCTGTTGATAGATATATTCACTTCATAAATTTGAATTATTTTCACCTGTTGGTGACAGTCTGATATTTTTAACTGGGAATCACAAATCACCCAGGTGTTGACTTGTGAATAATCTACAGTAATTGAGTATACTGTCACTGTCCTTAATTCATAATAATCATACCAATTATATGAGGAAGAATGGAATAGAAAAAAGAGATGCATTTTTAGAACAATTAAATAAATCCAAGGATGTTTAACGAGCAATTACAGATGACATTTTGCAATTTTCACTCCCAGAAAGTTTACAGGATATGACCAAGGAGACAAATGAATTTTAAATGAAAAGAAGGAAGACTCTTTTTCAAGAACCATCAAAGAAGCAGTATCCAGAAGCATTGTTATGTAGTTTTAATAGTTTCTATGAAAGGTCAAACACCAACTTGTGCTGTTATTATTAAAAAATAAAATGTGCCTCATAGAGGATAAATTAATTGATAGAGAAATATATGAAAATAATGTGAGATTTCATTTCAGAAATAAGCATAATTTGAAATGTTATCTTTTAGTGTTCATAATCAAATACGTTAATTTAATGAATAGCCAATAAATCAACATTTTGATATATAAGTATATAAATAATTGAATATTGTATTTTCTACCATAAAAGAATGTAAGGGAAAACATTAATTGCCTACCTTTTATGAAATAACTGATTTGGTCATTTATTATAAATTACTAAATTAATAGACATTACAGTGTTAGATATTTACATAGTTGTGGTCAGTCTGCTTTATCTCAACCTATGATAATAGGATAACATCATAATCAAATAGCAGCAATTAGACCCCCACATTAATATCTCACAGTGCTACCTGATATAGGAAGGATATTTCTTAAATTTTTAACTCCTCAAACTTCAGCTCCTCCACAAATAAACAGGTTACTTCTAGCTATGAAGTATAATGCAAATTTATATTCTTCTCCTGGTTTAAATATAAGGGCTATGATTTCCAAATGAAAATAAAGCATTTCAAGATATTGCTTTAATATAATAAAATATTATGTAAATCTGCATAGCCCTGTACACCATTTAGTTTGCTATGGAATACTGTAAATCACATTCAAATTTATAGGCCATTAATATACTGTCATTTAAAGTGTTTCAAATTAGTAGCCTGTAAAAATGTATAATATTCTAATGCTGCCTATTATTTCAAAAGTTAATTTTCTTTAGTTTCTTCCTTTTTCATTGAAGTATATTTGATTTTCAATGTTGTGTTTATTACCACTGTAGAGCAAAGTGACTCAGTTATACGTATATATATACATATTTTTTCATATTCTTGTCCATTATGGTTTCTCACAGGATATTGAATATAGTTCCCTTGCTGTACAGTAGGACCTTGTTGTTTATCCATTCCGTATATATCAGTTTGCATCTGCTAATCCCAAACTCCCAACCCACACCCCCCACCTTGGCAACCACCAGTCTATTCTCTATGTCCATGATTCTGTTTCAGTTCCATAGATAGGTTCATTTGTATCATATTTTAGAGTCCCCATATAAGTAATATCATATGATATTTGTCTTTTTCTTCCTTACTTAGTATGATAATCTCTAGGTGCATCCATGTTGCTGCAAATGGCATTATTTTGTTCTTTTTTATGGTTGAGTATTATTCCATTATGTATATATGTACTACATCTTCTTTATCCATTTATCTGTTGATGCACATTTAGGTTGTTTCCAAGTCTTGGCTATTGTGAAATGCTGCTATGAATATAGGGGTGCATGAATCTTTGTGAATTACAGTTTTATCTGGATATATGCCCAGGAGTGGGATTGCCGGATCATATGGTAGTTCTATTTTTAGTTTTCTGAGGAAGCTCCATACTGTTCTCCACAGTGGCTGCACCAACTTACCTTCCCACCAACAGTGTAGGGGAGGGTTCCCTTTTCTCTGTACTGTCTCCAGAATTTGTTACTTGTAGACTTTTTAATGATGGCTGTTCTGACTGGTGTAAGGTGGTACCTCATTGTAGTTTTGATTTGCATTTCTCTAATAATTAGTGATGTTGAGCAGCTTTTCATGTGCCTATTGGCCATCTGTATGTCTTCTCTGGAGAAATGTCTCTTTAGGTCTTCTCCCCATTTTTCAGTTGGGCTGTTTGGTTTTTTGTTGTTGAGTTGTATGAGCTGTTTTATATTTTGGAAATTAAGCCCTTGTCAGTTGCATTGTTTGCAAATATTTTTTCCCATTCTGTAGATTGTCTTTTTGTTTTGTTTATGGTTTCCCTTGCTGTGAAAAGCTTGTAAGTTTGATTAGGTCCCAGTTGTTGATTTTTGTTTTTATTTCTATTGCTTTGGGAGACTGACCTAAGAAAACCTTGGCACGATTTGTCAGTGTTTTGCCTGTGTTCTCTTCTAGCAGTTTTATGGTCTTATGTTTAAGTCCTTACCCCATTTTGAGTTTATTTTTGTGTATGGTGGGAAGATGTGTTCTAACTTCATTGATTTACATGAGGCTGTCCAACTTTCCCAGCACTGCTTGCTGAAGAGACTGTCTTTTTCTCATCGTATATTCTTGCCTCCTTTGTTGAAGATTAATTGACTGTAGGTGTGTGGGGCAAAAGTTAATTCTTATTTTATCAGCTGAAAAATAAAATGTAGAGTGAGGATTAATGGAATTTTAGAAACAAATTCAACTATCCGTGGTAAAATGATTTACATCAATACAAAAAAAAAAAAAAGACTAACCAAAAATACAAGGATGGAAAATAAAAGGTAAATGGGCCAGTTTAATACCAGTAGGCTTCTCTAAAATGTACAAGATTTTAAATAATCCGGTTATCTGCATACACTTAATGATAGAAACATGTTTTGTAAGAGCCAAAGACCAAAGCAGCAAAAACAAGGTGTTGAAGACTGTGTTAACTGCCACTGCAGCCTGGGGAACAGCATCTTCATTGCCCCGGGAGGCTGTCAGAAATGCAGGCTCTCAGACCCCATCCTGAATCTGAGTTTTGAAAAGTTCCCTAGGTAATTCACGTGCACATGCAAAATCGAGAATCCCTGATCAGAATCCAGGTGAGTGAGTGACCAAAAGTGGGCATTTGAGCTTGTTAAAGGAAATACTCTAAAATAGCTCATCATGGCATGCTTACCAAACACAATAATTATCATGGGATTTTCAGAAAAAAAGTAATTCGACTTTGAGAATACAGATGTATACTGTCAAGGTTGAACATTGTTATTGTATTAACTACTATAAAATCATTAACCATGCCCTTGTGTTTACAATACCATGTGATATACACAACGTGTTGCTTTAAATATATGATTTACAAATCACTTATATGAACTCACTGCACTTAAATAAATGAAAATATAACGACTTTTTAAGCGATAGAAAAGCAGAAAGTACCTGTAAGTAATTTACATGTTACTGAAAGATTAAAAAAAGCAAGTTGATAAAAAATAGAAAGTTTAACATCTTGGTAAAATGATTTAAATTATCTTCCTATGGACACTTAGCTAATACCACAATCCCCAACTATCTAAAAATCAGATTGATTTTCTGATTTTCTCAAATCAGTGTTCATATTAGATTCTGCTTCCATTTAAAATCCCTATCACATAAGGAGGATTTGCTGTAGTATAAATGCTTGATCTTGGGGAGATAAATTAGGCACTTAGGAGTTTATCACATATTTTTCAGATAAAACATGGCTAAGAAATATTGACTGTTTTCAGTGTCATTCTGACTTGCATATGTCAGCAATACAGTTTTCTCTCCTTGTTTAATATTTGTCTGTTATTAAAATTGACAAAGAACTTGCCCCAGTAAATGCTATGAATTTTGCCTGTGAGAACATTTCCCTTTTTTACCTTTAAATAACATACAGTCAACAAATTTAATTAATTTGTAAAAGAAAAGTACAAAACAGAAATGAGTTTATCACTCAGAATGAAAATGCTTTATCTAATATTCTTTGTCTAATTCTAAAGAAATCTCAGAAATTCACATGCTTATACGTAAGAGGTGAGAATGTAATTCAAAGATATTCTAAACTAGGAAGATGAGTAATGAAGCATATATAAACCCCACCTCCAAAATTCTCTAATTCATAACTCACAAGACACTCTACATTAAAGTCCCTTAAGTGTTAGTGAAACACTTTAGAATAAGTCCACAGTAATTAATAAACCAACACAGATTTTCAAAGTTGGACAAAGGTTTTTATGCTGTAACATCTCAATAAAAGCTGTAGAGTTATTCAACATGTTAGTTCAAAAATAAACTTTCTAAATCACTTTAAAATGACTTAGTTCACAAACTTAAAAACTGAGAGCTTTCCTACAGTTTTCTTCTGAAATAATTGCTGTGGAAAGGGGTATGTGAAGCAGAATTATGGAAGGGAAATGGGCAAGATGACGACTTTCTAAAAGGATGTTTTCTGCCAGGTCAATTTGAAAATATTTTTACATAAATTATGTGTCATTTGGTTTACTTTCTTTTATAGCGTACACTGAATTTTCTTTTGTTCCATATGTTTTCATACAAAGAATATATTCCTATGTTTGCTAAAAGTAATTTAAAAATTAATTCACAAAGCAAGCAGATTTTAATTGAGCAAGGATTGTCTTTGACCACCTGTGTAACATTAGCAAAATTTCTGCCTTTCACTTTTCTCATCTCTAAATGTTAGGCGAGTAATAATCCCAGCCCTACAAATTGTATGGCTTGTTATGAGAAAAACAAATGATTTAATGCTTGTGAAAGCGCTTTACACTCTTGAAAGTGGTGAATATGCTTTTTGTTTATTTTATACTTATTATTGCATATGTACATAGCAGGATTAGTTTCTTTTGCATCAGTCCAGCACCTCGATGTTAACCTAATCCCAAGAAGGTGAACCCAGACATCTGTCTCATCCAAAGAAAAAAGTAAGACCTCATCCAAAATAAAGCAGTCAGAGATTGCTTAGCTTTGGACAATGCAAATGACTGCCAATCCTCCAGCAAAAATCTTTTCCCAAAAAAATGTTTACAGTGTAATATTTAAAGGTCTGAGAGTTTGTCAGTTAAGTTACCAGCGTCTAAAAATAATGCTTTTCAGTTTCAGAATGGTCAATCTTTAACTATGTCTCAGCATTCTCAAGGTCACTCAGAGTTGTTGGCAAAGGGCAGTTTTCACTCCTTACCTAGTTGAAACTTACATGTCTGTAATTTGTGGAGATGATAAAAAATAATGTTTGTGCATGTGTTTGTACCCTGGATTTAGAGGAAGTGCCTTGTAAGTACCACATTCAAAAGGGATAAACAGGGTGGAACAGAGGAAGGTAAGTTAGGACAGAACACTGCCTTCCGGAAGTTCTAAGGTTTATGTCTAAAATTTAGAAAACGATTTTTCTCCTAGCTGAGAGTTTTGGAGGAATATCTCAGGGCCCATGACAAAGTTAGTGTGAGTCTACGTTTAGCTGATTGAGCTTAGCTTGTAAGCAATTTTTGTTCATAGTAACAAAGGTTGTGAAAGGTCAAAACAATAACAAATAATCTAATGTTCTTGGTGGTTGTCTCCACACTATCAGACACTCATACAGTGGAATGTGGTTTAGAAACTATGTCCAAGCTCAAGTGGTCCTCATGTGTAACGTGAGAAAACCGCGTAGGCAATCTTTCTAGTAAATGCTTAGCCTCACAATGTCCGTAGAACTCCCCAAAGTGACAGATATATGTAATTTGGTGCGGGGATACTCAATTTTGCATAGGGGGTATAGCACATTCAATCACGTGAGACTTTGCTCAAAGTATTAAAACAGAAGAATAATAAAGTGAGTGTTGTCTATTCAATTTTAATTAATTGAATAAACAAACAAATATGGACCAGGTACTTCAATAATGGCTGGAATATAGAAGTGAAAAAAAAGATAAGTTTTTCACCCTCATTGAGCTTGTATTCTAAAGGAATATACATATAGTAAGCAACAAATGAGTAAACATTTATGGAATATCAGTGATAAGAGCTAACAAAAAAAATTAGAGAATTAGCAAACTGGGAAGTATGGAAATTTTAGATAGGGTGTGGAGTGCAGTATTTTCTGAGAAGGTGCCTGATTCACAGCTGAATAATGTCAGAGAACATCGCATGCAGAAGGGACAAATGCCAAGACACAGAGTCCAATAAATTTCTTACATGTTGAAAAAACATTGAAAGAGTAAGTTAGGAGAAAATTACTTTACCCAAGAAAACAAATAAACACAGACATGGAAAGTAATGTGGTCATATTAATAACTTTGGCCCTTATTCTTTTCTGTGTAAATTTAGGAGTATTTTGAACCAAGAAATAACATGATTTGGCCTATATTTTGAAACGATCACTTTGCTACATTGAAGATACACCGAAGCACATCAGGCAGTTAAAGCAGGGATACTGTTGAGGAAGGTTTTGTTGATGCTCCATATCACTAGTCATCAGGGAAATGGAAATCAAAATGAGATATCACTTTACACCTGTGAGGATGAGGATCATCAGAAAGATAAAAGGTAAGGGGACATCACTCTCAAGAGTGGGGGAGAGAGAGAAGGGGGTGGAACTAGTATGGAAAGATCAATTGATTGCCAGGGAACATCAAGTGCCTTCTTAAAGTTATTGACCATGAAGGAAATAGAGAAGCAGCTGCCCTGATTATTTTTTCCCAACAGAGTTCTACTATGAGGCCATGACAACCATAGAGAGTTACACCTAAAAGATCTGTGGCTTATTAGCAGAACATCATAAAGAAACAAAGGAATACATTGGTTTAAGTTGTAGGCGAGGGAATGATTATAATAATGCTCCATAGATTTTAAGCTTGGAAGTTTAGGGACTTTAGGATGTGAAGGGAATTTATGATAGGAGGGATGATAAAGTGAAAACAAATAGGTTGGAAGTTCTTGTGGTGTTGATAATTGATGGAGGTGAGCTACCAGAGGAAGTTTGCTGGAAGTTTAACGGATGATGGAGAGTGAAATGTTCAAAAATGAGATGACGTTGGTGTTACTATGACTGGTAATGAAAAGCTGCAGTGTGACCACAGACATGGATGTGTGAGGCGTGGTGGAGGGTACGATCCTTAGGGGAGAAGAGGTGAAGGAAAAGAGAAATCAGTGTATTGGAAGGAATAAGTAGACACTGGCAATGCACACACTTACATTCACATACACACACAGACACACACAATTATTGCAGAAGTGCTGGGGGGCCTGCAACTGATCAATGTTAAGTGTGTGTAGTCCAGATGCATTGCAGTGGGTTTTTATGAAGAAGGGGACATTACCGGAAGAAGACTCCTGACACTCCCCAGGCAAGAAGGCTGCACGGGGAAAAACAGCAACAACACAGACAGTATCAATGGCTGAAAGTAGACCTCAGTTACAGCAACAGGGGCAGGTTCAGAGTAGTGGTTGGTGATTTGGGGAGTGGAGTGTCTGAGGGGAGAAAAGTGAAAAGATTTCAGAAGCTCGGGAAGTATGAAGACTGGGCAATAGACATGTGGAGGGTAAAGATGCTGGGCTTCTTGCACTAATTGACACAAGCAGGAAACTAAGGCAAGATGAGTTTAGTTTTGATCGTCTTGGCAGAGAAACTGTGTACAAGTGGTAGGTGGAAAATATTTCCAGCAAGGTAAATTTGGGGGACTCCTATTTGACTGTTGCTGATACAATTATGGAGTGCCAAAATCCTTCCATTATTCTTATTTCTCACATTTTTACTTGCTATTACTACCCATTTCTTCTTAGTTTCATAAACCTAGAATTTTGACCAGGTTTAAAAAATAGAAGAAACTGCCACCTTTAAAATGTTTGGCCTTTCCTTCCAGTGTCGAACTAAAGTTTCCTAGTGATTTTATCCTTTTTAAATAGGATGTTTTAAAAGGTAGGCTAAGTAACCTGTAAGTATTGGGGCAAACAAATATGTTTAGGGTACAAAACATTTTCACATTCAGTGACAATACGTCGATAAAGTTTCAGTCCATGCTGTTCCTGATCTGACCAGGAGGTACCCTGTTGGTTTTGTCCACCAAAGTTGACTGTGGTTGGGTTCTGCCATCTGAGGGGCATATGTGGGGCTGTGGCTGCCTGGAGACCACACCCTCACGGGCTTATTGGGAAAGACTCTCATAGTATTTTTAGTTTTCAGATGCTTTTCGCTGATTTCAAAAACCCAGCAGGGTTTCCAGAGAAAGAAACTGGTTTTCCTTACCTGGGAGTGAGTTCTGACAGTGTGATTGCCCCCAGGGTCTAAGCTGAAGTTTTTATATCTTCCCTGATTTATTTTATAATATAGACAAATGACAAAATTCAACTGCTTTCTCAATCAGGGCATAAAATGTGATAATGAAAAGGAACATGTATTTCTTACAGTTAGATTGATAGATTTTAATGCAAAAAGACATGAAACTACACCTGACAGTAACTGGCATTTAAAATAATTTTAGATGGTGTTGGCCTCTTCATAATTTTTCTGACTTGCTGTAGTTCTTGAAAAATCAAATTGTCAAAATTGTCACAAGTCTAAAATAAGATGTTATTCTTCTGCTATGAATTTTTGATGGCATATTAATCAAAATTGCTCCTTAGGAATGGCCAACGATAAAAATATCAGCACGACATGGAATTATCCTCTTCTTTAGATGTAGTGGTGGGGCTTTTATGAAATTAGAATAATCTAACTACTGCCAAACAATATTCTAAGATTTTAAAAAAACATCTTTGTCCCAGCCCACAGCTCACTACTCAAGAGTTTTTTAGTTAAACTCAGCTCCATTCAATACTGACTCTGACTCGTACTATCAATCATTTAGTTAGCTGTTTAGACCTTGTGCTTTGGAGACTATATTCCCCTCTGTTCTGGAAAGCTTATTTCTCAAGTATGCCTAAAACTTTGCACATAACCTGAAAACTTTACCTGATGGTAATACATTCTAGGAAGCTTTCTCAGTTGTAGGCTATGAATTTCTTTCCTATATACGTTCAAAGAAGGACTATATTTTTTTGCTATAGTTCTGCTTCTATTAAAAAATCTATATATGCTCCTGACTGTGTCTAACCTGATGTTTCTAACCACTGAATAGCATCCCTGATTTTAATCAATTATCCCAATGATGGTGGACACCTGAGTTGCCCCATTCACAGCCACCACTACCACAAATATGGCAAGATCAACATTTTAAATGGACCACTATGAACCTGTGACTATGAAAGGGGTTCAGTGTCTGAGAGTCTGTTCAAGGGAGTTAAAGATAATTTAACTTGGAGTTTTGAATTAATGTAATCAATCAATCAAATTGAGCAACAAATAACCAAGTGATGTAGGACTATTCTGAGTAGAAAGAGAAAAGGAAAATTAATAAATTGCAAGTGTCTACAAAGAAATTTTTCAAAAGTTAACACTTGATGTTGTAATTGTCAAAGAAAATGTTGAGTAATGACAACATCCATGAATCAGAAGTTCAATCACAAGAGAAAAATCTGAAATCAGGTCTATGACTATAACAATTATAAAATATATCTCATTTAACAAATACTAATGAAAAATCACTTACCTTTAGACCAAATGTCTATTGAAGACATTCCGTAAAAATGTCTACGTTATTATGAAATGGTATATGTACATTCTAATTTAATATTTGTTTTAATATCAAACCTGCATATATGTATACATATAATTATATTTCTATACACAGAAAATATTTTTTTAATTTGTAGAAAAATGAACTTTATGCATAATCATAAAAATAACTTAAAATATGATGTAAACAACATTTTTACTTTCCAGGACGTCACTGTTAAAGTCATTTAAACCTAATAGTTCTATCAGATAATGTGCATGTAGACATACATTTTGTAAGTAACTATATAATATGTATATTCTACCCATTAACCAACATGGTGAACATCTTATGTTCTCCTTACACAATTATGCTGAGCTGACATATTGGAATAGCATGTTTGTTGACTCTAAAATGTCTAGTTACAGCTGAAAGGAAAAGAAAACACTTTTTCAAACTAGTCAGAAATATTTTCTGTGAGATTTAGAAAAAGTGAAAAGTTTGACATTTCTTCCATTTTGCCAAAAACACAAAGTATTTCTGAAAATAAAAATTGTCTTTTGTCCTAGAATTATGTATCTAAAAGAGAAAAAGCAATTAGGAGCAGGAAAAAAAGGTTTATTTAAAAATTAAATGCTAAATTTGTCAAACACCCTCTCTTCTGGTGATCCTACCTGAAGGAAGCCACTTTTAGATTTATACATATATAATTTAAGTATTTTCTAAGTTATATTTTGAATATGTATACATATATATGTATAAAATAAACGTAAGGGATGAAGAATAACATGACAAAAAATTCTGTACTCCAGCCAAGCCAAAGGACATTCTGATACATTGGCTAGCTGTTAGCATTCTGCAATCACATACTCTTTCAGAAATAATCACTATTCCATACTTTGTGTTTATTATTCTCTTGCTTTTCCTAATAGTTTGGCTTTATGTGTGTTTCTCTATGCAATATGCTCTCTGGTTTTGCCTGATCTTATGTTTTCTTCTATGACTTACTGATTTTAATCAAGCTCTCTTCAATGTTTGAAATATTAACTCACACTGTTTTTTTGCCCATATTTAGTAGAATTTGTACTATATTGGTTAATAAAGAATGAACATTTGTTCAAATCTTTACTTTTTGAAATCTTATTTTTTGGGTACTTTTTGATTTTTTTTTGATTTATAGGAGATGTTTATTTTAATGTCTTAATAGAATGAATTGTCAAAGCACACTCAAGTGAAACACACAGATCTTACTCAACATAAACATTACTAATAAGTCATAGGTTACAAGCCAGGAGCAAACATAGACCCAGCTTCCTTTGAAGGGGTAGCAATCTCTACATAGTTTCCAAATAATGTCCATTTCACTCATGCTGTGATGCTGTTGGCTTTCAAGTAACAGGTAAATGTTTAATACTGGTTGTGAAATACTTTCTGAGAAATCTTGTTGTTTTGGGGGGCTTCCTGGTTTTATGCTTCATCAGTTAAACAGAGAAAATGTACATGTGACTAAATGTCCATTCTCCATCCAGTCATGCCCACCTCCAAAATCCATAAATTCTATATAAAATGGAGAAAAGACAATCTCTTCAATAAGTGGTGCTAGGAAAACTCAACACCTACATTTAAAAGAATGAAATTAAAGCATTCTCTAACACCATACACAAAAATACACTCAAAATGGATCAAAGACCTAAATGTAAGGTTGGACACTGTAAAACTCTTAGAGGAAAAGGTAGGCAGACACTCTTTTACATAAATGGCAGCAATATCTTTTTGGATCCACCTCCTAGGGTAATGAAAATAAAAATGAACAAATGGGACCTAATTAAACTCGAAAGCTTTTGCACAGCAAAGGAAACCATAGACAAAATGAAAAGACAGTCCTCAGAATGGGAGAAAATATTTGCAAACAATGCAACCAACAAGGAATTAATCTCCAAAATAAACAACCCAATAAAAAATTGGGGAGAAGATCCACATAGACATTTCTCCAAAGAAGACATATAAATGGCTAAAAAACACATGAAAAAATGCTCAACATCACTAATTATCAGAGAAATGCAAATCAGAACTCAATGAGGTATCACCTCACACTGGTCAGAATGGCCATCATCAAAAAATCTACAAACAGTAAATGCTGGAGAGGGTGTGGAGAAAAGGGAACCCTCCTACACTGGTGGTGGGAATGTAAACTGGTACAGTCACTATGGAGAACAGTATGGAGGTTCCTTAAAAAACTAAAAGTAGAGCTACCATATGATCCAGTAATCCCACTCCTGGGCATGTATCCAGAGAAAACCATATCTGAAAGGATACATGCACCCCAATGTTCATAGCAACACTATTTACAATAGCCAAGACATGGAAGCACCCTAAATGTCCATTGACAGAGAAATGGATAAAGAAGATGTGGTGTGTGTGTGTGTATGTATCCACACACACATACACACACAGTGGAATATTACTCAGCCATAAAAAATGAAATAATGCTATTTGCAGCAACATGGATGGACCTAGAGATTATCATACTAAGTGAAGTCAGAGAAAGACAAATATATCACTCGTGGAATCTAATTTTAAAAAATGAAACAAATGAACTCCTTTACAAAACAGAAACAGACTCACAGATATTGAAAACAAACGTATGGTTTAACAAAAGGCGAAACGTGGGGGTGGAGGGATAAATCAGGAGCTTTAGATGAACATATACACCCTACTGTATATAAAATAGATAACAAGGATGTACTGTATAGCACAGGGAACTCAATATTCTGGGATAACCTATATGAGAAAAGAATCTAAAGAATATATGTATAACTGAATCACTTTGCTGTATACCTGAAACTAACACACTTTAAATCAACTATACCTGAGTAAAACTAAAAGAAAATTAAAATCCATAAATTCTAGGTTTTAAAAAAATTTTTTTACAATAGATCTGGTCAGATCAGGTAATATATCTTAAAAAAGACTTTTTTGTTCCATTGTTTTAGATAAAATTTTCCAATTGATAGCATTCTGCTAGTAAGTATTGTATTTCCATGTTTCTAACAATGTCTGGTCCAGGTTTATCATTACCTCAATGTCCCACAAGGAAGAGAATATGGGCTCGGATGCTGACTCGTCCTACTTTACATTTTGGGTTAGGTAAATTCTGACCTCTGTATGTATGGAAAATATATTTTTCAAGTATTTTGGTAGTGTATTTTGAAGAACAGAAGTTATTATTCTTAATGTGGTTGCAACATCAATCTGTTTTTTCTCTTCTGTTTTGTGAGCTTGGTATGACATCTATGTCTTCTTCAAATGTTAAAGGTTTACATCAAACTTCTGTTAATGCACCTGCAGTGGATGTCAGTGTATTCTAGCAAAAGAGCATGAGCAGGGGTGCCTAGCTTGTTATGCCTTCACTTTCCTCACATTGCTTCAAATGAGTTGTGTGTAAGGTGAGGTGCAACTGAGTCATTCCACATGGGACTCAGAGGACACAAGGACAGGAGCAGGTTCTGTTGTGCCAGTTGTCCAAGCACAACAAGTTGTGACCCTTGATGACATGGCCTCCATGATGCTGTCAGTATGGCGCCTGAGTGCCACCTGTATAGCAAAGATAGAAATTTCTGGTTCCTTCAAGACTATGACTTCTCCTCTGGAGGGTTATCAGTAGCACCAAACACTAAACTAGTGAACAGTAAACCAGTGATCAAACTCATGGGGCCCCACAGACTCACTGGAGATCGAGAAACTAACTAGATTCCTAACAAAATGTGTAACGTGGGTGTGTGTATATATGTATGTATGTATATATGTATATATAATGTGCTCTCTTCCAAATACCTTACACTTTGTAACTCACACATCTAAGCTTATTTCTCTAGTTAGCGCTGGACTTGATGTGAGAACTACTGTTGGTATTACATAATGGAAATGTGTGTTAGTTTAAAGAGTCTTCTTGTGTGACTCAATGTACTTGAAAAATCTGTCTCCAACTGTGCTGCACAATAACCCTTCTTTTATAATTAAATATTCTCCTGGAAACATCAGCTAAAGGGCATTAATATTTAATCACTTCATGCCCTATATTTTGTCTGTTACAAAAGCACTCTACAAGTCCAAGAGGTTATCTTTCCCTTACTGGACTCTCAACTGAACTTGCAAAGCTCACTTTTTCTTGTAGCTTTGCCTAGCCTACGTCTGTCTCTTAAAACCTGTTATTTGGACATTTTCTTGTAAATCAGGACCCAACGTCACCTTATGATAAGCTTTTTACCAAAGTTCAGCAAACCATTTTATTTTTTCATTTCTCAATCAGCTCATCAGCAGACCTCATTTTTTATTTTTGGGGTTTTACCCCCCAAAACAAAATGATTTCCCATCCAATTAGTGGGACTGGGCCTGCATACAAGTACGGTTTTCAGTCTTTCAGACTGAGAGCATTCCTCCAGCACCCAGTAATGAGACTTTACAAGGAGGTGAAACTAGTTTCACCCATCCTGCAATATTATCACACTCTAATATCCTGGGAAGATATGTCAGAATTGCTGCAATTATGTTGGATTAAACACATAATTACTGGATGTCTACTACTGACAAAGCATGTATCTCCTATGCCTCTGCTCATGCCCACTTTTGGTACTTGTGGCCCGAGGGGCACATTCAAGTGATTGAATGTAGTGTCCGTAGCCCAGGGTCAGGGAGAAGGATGACTCCTGCCAACCCCTCTCAGATCCTAGAGGCACATACTTGATCATTAATTTAGGTAATTTAAATGTCAAGAAATGTAGACTCATCGATTTTCACTTCACAGAGAAACCTGTATCAAAGGAAAATATAGTTGCAATAATATAAAATTTACAAAAAGAGAACTATATAAAACTAATGTAAATCAGAGGCATCTCCTGTTAATTTTTTTTCATAGTTTGGTGTATTTTTCCTTTTTTTCTTCTTTAAAATGCTTTTAAATAAATTTTGTTGCTAAAATTTTACTGAAAGCTAAAAATCAATTACCAATAAAGTGTGACATGACATCGTTTAACTAGGTGTTTCCGTTGCCCTAAAATATGACTTCAGTCTCTTTATCTACCACATGCTGCATCTAGATTGATTAGTAGGAACAGAGAAATATAATTTCAGAAAAAAGTAAGCTTTCTAGATAAAAGATATTGGAATAAAGGGCATTTCTTCACTAGGATGTCAACCCCAAGTAAGAGATGTGAGAAATTTCATTTTCAATAAAAGTTGTTGACTTATTAACCTTAAATTGTAACTTGTGAAAAGCACCTATCAGGGTCACAGAGGCTCAGTCAGAAGAAAGAATATCAGTAAGTGGAGACTGTAGCTGTGACTCTCACACAAAGCAGCAAAGTGCTGTTCTTAGAAACCAGGCAGTGGATGCTGGGCAAACAAAGCCAACACACTCTTTTGGGCAATGGGCTTCCTAGGGTGAAATAGGGTCCATGAGCATCATTTGACACCATTTGATGTCAAGAACTAAAAGGGAATGTAAAACTGATTAAGAAGATGTGTGGTCCTTTATATCTTGCAGAAAACTTTCAGAAAATAATAAAAAGGCTTAGAATTTTAATTGTGAGAAACCTTGGAGCAGCAAATTTGTCTTGGCTATGACAGACATACGTACAATGACATACACACAGACACAGGCACACACAACCCATAAGATACCATCTAATGCCTCACTGTGACCCATAAATGATTTCTGTTAGCCTAGGGCACAGCTCTACCTGTCTTCTCTTACAAAAAGGCTCATATTTTTCAAAAACAAAAAAGCCAAGTTAAATTCATCAAATTATATAGTAAATTAGGCTCTGAAAAGCGAAGAAATAAAGAATTTACTGGGAAAAAATGTCAGAATTGTCAGAGTCAAATTATGCAACGTATTCAGAGATCTTAGCGAAAGTAGCAACATGTTTGTAGCAGAAATATAATAGTTCTGCAAGAGAAGCTAGAGCTGAGGAGATGGGGGGTGGTGCATAGGGATCGTGATGGGGAAGACTGGAAGAAAAATGAACAGCCAGAATAACGTCCTTAATGAAATCAACACAAAGAAGAATCAAATATACTGAAATCACAGTAAACAAAGTAAAAGAAAGTGAAAGTACAATTAACATACTTTTGTAGAGGGCAACAAAACAATTCTCAGTCAAATCAAACAATGCAAAAATGAAGGGAAAGTAATAATATTACAACAGAGTACAGTCAAATGTTTAAATCCAAAAAACAATAAGTACATTAAATATAATTAGAGTATACACCCCAGTAAAAAAGGCCAAATTTGTCAGGATAGGTAAAAAAATTTCAAAGAGCAACTAAAAGCTGCTCATAAGGAATGCAGATTAAATGTAAAGATGCAAGAAAATTTTTAAAAAGACTGAAAGATATACAATGAAAACACTAATTTAAAAAGTCAATGTTGCAATGTTCATAGTAGACAAAGCAGGCTTCAAGATCAAAAACATTATGAGATAATATGTAATACAACAAGAAGTTAAAATTTTAAATTGGTAAATTGATATCCACATTAACACATGACAAAGTTAAAGCTAAAAGAAGGAAGAGAAAAATTCAGTCATATGTAAGATTTTTAACATACTTGTCCCAGGAACAGACAGAATGAACAGAGCTTTATTACAGGTTTCATGACATATTTACTGAGAAAATCTTGAAAGCTTTGTGCTTTAGGACCCATGATATGTTTAATTGATAACTGTAGTTTTATATTAAACCTAACAATTTTGTATTTATACATATCTCAAACTATGGTGGTGGACTATTGCATTAGTTCTAATAGTTTTTCAGTTAAGTTGAATAAATATAAATATATGTATATATACATACACATGTATATATGTGCATGTGTATATATATATATAATATAAAAATGTATATTCCTTCTCTTGTATAGGCATACCTCTCTAATTTCTTTTACTTCTATTTTATTATTGCTTTGTCTCTTGCGGTAAAAAGCATTTGTTACGTGTCTTGCTTTCTCTGAAAAGCGTTTAAAACATTTTTTCCTTAAGTGTAAAATCTCAATTTCTGTAGACAGATTTTATTAAGTTAAAGATAGTCCTAGTTTGATAAACATTTGTTTTTTATTTTAATTCAAGAATGAGTGTTACTGTTAGTAAGTGAATTTTCATCAACTATAAAAATGTTCATGGTTGCTTGAGTTATATAAATATCTAGTAAAGAATATTATTTTCCCCTTATTGAATCAGCTTTTATTCTGAAGATTAAATCTACTTGGCCATAAAATAGTTTACCCTCTCTCTCTCAAATCAGACGTTGTTGTTTGGATAGGGTTATACTAGTTATCTAAAATGTGTTAAAATGCTTTGCATGTTTTTATGTTTTAGATAATTTTAAATGAAAAAGAACAATTTAGTTGTAAACAATTTAGTTGCAGAGCCAGTTCTTAAATCCCCTTATTCTAAAATCTAAACATATGAGCTCGATAAATGTTCCCAAACAGCAAACAAAAGCAAGAGATTATAAGTAGGCTTTAGACAAAAGGTAATGTTGGTGGACAGAAGACATGAGTAAATTACATGACGCACAACAGAACTTCAGTTAACTCTTTGCAGTTTAACTTCCTTTTGTGGCACACAAGGCTCTGAGTAAATAAATCTGCCTGATTTCCATACCTCTGTTAAATTGAAAACTTGCAGTCCTTAAACCAAAGCACTTACATAAAGGAGGGAAAACACAGGATAAGCAGAAGAATGGAGGGGAAACTTGCAGTCCTTAAACCATAGCACTTACACAAAGGGGGGAAAATACAGGATAATTAGAAGAATGGAAGGGATTTATCTATAATCCATCAGCACAAATAGCATGCAAAGAGGTATACATTTTACATATTAATGCATTAGGAAGATTATAAAAAAGGTTGTTACAGCATTTATACAAACATATCACAAGGGGAAGGAAGGGAGGGAGGAAGGAAGGCATGTACAAGCCATGTTAAACTAAGTTAGAACAAAACATACTGTGCCAGAAATGAAGAGCATTATCCATCTGTGTTTCACACTAAAAAGAACATTTGAGACTCTGAATAATTTAATAAAATCTAAGTTTAAAGATGAAATAAATAAAGGGTAGAATTTAATGATACAGAAATTGTAGAGCTGGGAAACCTAGTAAATGTCAAATGAATAGCATTACAGAAGGAACAGGAAAATATAGAACTACAAGAAAGAAAATAAACACAGCTGAAAACCTCATTTATGACTTAGAGGAATGGCTTAATATAACCGCAGTTGAGTCCACATGAAAATAACAAAGCTCTTGGACCAATGAGAGAGAAAACCCTAGAATAACAAGATAGGCAAAGATAATATAACACGAAGATAATTGGGAACCCTAGCATAGAAAGTCTAACAAAGGCAATGAAATACTTCTCTATAAAAACAGTAGTAATTTTCCCCTATAAATATAGTAAAACATACTAGTACATTAGAAGATCAATCAACAATCCACAATAAGTTGAAAGAAAATCTCACAAACCATAATTAATTGATGTGATGAATTTAAAAACTTCAGATATTCAGTTTCAAATACAGGGTCACTAACACGACAGGATTGGAATAGTGAGGGATGCATATCAAGCTATTCTCAAATTGAGCAAGAACACTTAATTTGGAATAAAATGAAGCAGGATTTTAAAAAAATGAAACTATTTATGGTGTGTTGAGGAGAAACCTAACTTTTGTTGCAATTGCCTGTTTATTTGGTTGTCAACATTGCTGTACTGTTCATCAGTTTTTTCCCATGCAATGAGGAAAGTATCAAAGCTATGCAAAATGAACACTGAATAAAATATTTTTACTTTAAATGAGTTCCTAATAAATAAATTATGAATGGAGGGACTAAAAATATCATACAATTAATTATGAAAGTCTCGAAGTCAGAAGAGAATTTCTGAGGCCAAGATTTGAGATTCATCATCATCAAAGTGGTTTCTGAACACACTGAAATAGACTAGAGCGTCCAGAGTTCAGGCACACTTAAAGAACACCCACTTTTGAGAAAAGTGGAATAAGAGGATCTTGAATAGAAAATTTCAGCAGAGAAGGCAGACGGGCAAGTGGGAAAGCAGAGAAGGGTAATAGCTTAGAAATTATAGGAGAACCATTCCAGAATAAAGAGAGACAGCAGGCATACCAATCGCCACAGGCAAGATGGACAAATATTGGAAAGGTGTCAAGTGTGACCCTGCCTGTAACTATTTTAATGCAGTGGAGTTAGTGGAGGCACTAAGTAGATAGCAAAGCACCTGAGCAAGAAGGACAAAGCTGGAGACATCATACTTCCTGATTTCAAATAGGTTACAAACTACAGGAATCACAACAGTATAGGAGTGTCATGAAGACAGGCACATCGACCAATGGAACAGAATAAAAAGCCCAATAACTGGCAACCACTATTCTCCCATCTTTCACTGTAGATTTGCCTTATTAAGAAGAGCATATAAATGTTATTATCTAATATAGAGCATGTTGTATCTGTCCTCTTTCACTTATATTTTTAAAATCCATCCATGTTTATGAATGTATCAGGAAGTCAGTTATTTTTTTAATAGTGTGAGTTCTGTTGCATGTATGCACCACAGTCAGTTTACTTTCACTACTTGATGGGAATTTGGGTGATTTCCACTTTAGGGGTTGTTTATGGATAAACTGTTAAGAACATTTGAGAACAAATCTATGTTTGTCCATGTGTTTTTAGCTCTTTGGTTTAATATCTAAAGTGAAATTTCTTGGTCCTATGATATCTACCTATTTAACTGTATAAAATAGGGCCACAGTGTATTCTAGAAAGTTGAACCGTTTTGCATTTCCACCTGCAATGTATAAATATTCCACCTGAGTCACATCCTAATCAGCACTTTTTCCTGTTAGCAGTCTTGTTAATTTTAAGCATTCTGATAGGCATCTGGTGGCTTCTCATTGTGGTTTTAGTGTGAATAATGAGAAAAGATGTTGATAATCTTTTTATGTACTTCTTTGCTATTTGTATATTTTCTTTGGCTAAATGACTGTATAGAAGTTTTCTGTATGTTCTTCTTTTTCTTCTAGGGCTGATACAGTTTGTCTCCTATTGTTAAAAAGTGGTGCTAGATTCAAGATCAAAACATTTTTCTCACTGTTTCTTCGGGAAATTTTATAGTTTTGGCTCTTTAGGTCTAATATGAATTGTGTGTTTATTTTTGTGTATAGTGTGTGGTAAGGGTCAAGCTTCAGTTTTTAAAAATGGATTTCAAAGTTTTTAAGATGTTTATTGATAAAATTGTTTCCCATTGAATTACCTTGGTTCCTTTATCAAAAACCAATTGATTATACATGCGTTGAACTACTTTTGGGATACGCATTGTTGTACTTTTATAAGTTTATCCTTTTGCCAATTCCAAATCCCTTTGTTTAAGGCAGGTTTTGAGCAAATTTTGAAATTAGGTTAATGCAGCCAACTTAATTCTCTTTTATCAGAATTGTTGTGACTTTCGGACTCTTTCTGTATACATTTTTAAATCCACTTTTCAATTTCTGTAATAATGTTTTCTGTGATTTTCATGGGGTCCCATTGCTCTATAGGTAAATTGGAGAAAATTAACATCTTAAAATATTGAATCTTTTGAGACTTCCCTGGTGTTCCAGTGGTTGAGACTTTGCCTTCCAATGCAGGGGGTGTAGGTTGGATTCCTGGTCAGGGATCTAAGATCCCACATGCCTTGTGGCCAAAAAACCAAAACATAAAACAGAAGCAATACTGTAACAAATTCAATAAAGACTTTAAAATGGTCCACACCAAAAAAAAATCTTTAAAAAAAAATTGAATCTTTCAACTTATGAAACAGGTCAATTTCTACATTATTATATATCATTGAATTCCCCTAAGTAATGTTTTTGAGCTTTCAGCTCATATGGCACTTCTATTTTTGAGTTTTTGAGGAAGCTCCATACTGTTTTCCATGGGAGCAGCCCCATTTTACATTCCCACCAGCAGTACACAGGAGTGCCAATTTCTCCACATCCTCTCCAAAAATTTTCTTTCATTTTCCTGATAATAGCTATCCTGATACAAGGTGATATCTTCTTGTGATTTTAATCTCACGTAAACTGTTCTTACCACGCACACACAAAACAAACAATAAAAAACAATAAAGGGGCACAAGAGAACATTTGGAGATAGCAGATGAATCTATTACCTTGACTTGCATGATGGTTTTATGAAAATACGCATATGAAAAAGGTCATCAAATTGTATGCATTAAATATGTGCACTTTAGGGACTTCCCTGGTGGTCCAGTGGTTAATACTCTGTGCTTCCAGTACAGGGGGCGTGGCTTCCACCCTGGTCATGGAACTAAGATCCCACATGCCACACGGCGTGGCCAAAAACAAAAATAAAACAAAAAAACCCCGCACTTTTTTGTATATCATTTATACCTCAGTAAAGTTGGGAAAAAAATTTTAAAAAGACTTAAAATGTTTGCTTTTTTTAATGACAAGAATAAAAATGGTCTATGTTTGGGTTGCAAATATAATTACTCAGGAAGGAAGGAATACTATTAAAGTCTGGATAATAGTTATGTATACATTATGACTGGGTTACCAAATATGGATTATGTTTGCGAATAAAAAAGTAGAAGGGCATTTTACTCTAGATGGCATAGTTCTACTTCTCAACCTGTTTTTTTTTTTTTTAGATCTCTTATTTTATAATTATAATAACAAGGATAATAATGTGAAAACTCTACTAGGCTATTAATTTACATTATTTTAAAAATAATTATGTAAGAAAAAATTGTAGATAAAGCCATTCACATAATGCCAATGGAAACATTACTTAAAAAGTAGATATTGCATTATTATGTATTTCTTTCTTTTCAACAAATATTTGTATAATTTAGGTACAAAGTGAGAAAGCCAGAAGTCTGTCAAGGAACAATTTAAACTAAATTTTTATTCAGCTGCATGTTCTAATACAGATGTGCTTGAAAACCTCTACATAGAACTGTAGTACTATTATTTTGGTACATATGATAGATAGATATAGACAGATATTAGGTATCTCATTCTGATGCTATTCTTCACAAAATTAAAGGCTGTAATTTGTGGTTGAAAATATAATCAAAACTGCCAATTAAGTGAATATGTTTTTCTTTGAATACTTTGTTTTCATTTTGTTCATCTAATTAGTTAGATTAAATGATAACAGAGATTGATGCCTAATTAAAGCCTCCAGTTACTTATGCTACCTCTGAGTTTCTGCCCCATTTGATGATATATCTGCTAGCTATCATTCCTCTTTCATACAGCGATTTTTTTTTTTTCTGACGCTGCACAAACCTTAAGCGTGTACTTACCCTTTGCCTATTCCTTCATAGGTCTTTTAACGGCCACTTGTTTTCTATGAGATACAATTTACATTTATAATAACAGCTATGATTCATTAAATATGCAGTCAGTGTTAAGTCCTCTCAAAGTGCTCTATATGTACTTATAAATTATATAAATTAAACTCACACAAGGGCTGTAAGGTAGACCTAATTTCCTCCATTTTAGAGCTGAAACTAAATTCCAAAGGGTTAAATAACTGCTTGAAGGACATCAAACCAGTAAGTTGAAAACTATGTCGCCCTCACTTCAAAGCTGCTGCTCTTTCAGCCATGTTGTGTTAATGGAGGATTCCTCAGCGCCCTCATATTGATACACATCCCACCAGCAGTGATGTCCCTATTAACAGAGCTCAGCAAAGGGGTTTACTCAACTAGGCACAGCCCCATTACTGCTTATTACATTACAGACTTCCTTACACTCACTTCTTTAACTTAAAGACCAGCCATCCTAAGTACAACTCAGGACACAGGAGGAAAATGTCACATGTTTAGCCCTTTCCATTTTCTCAAGTCCCTCCCCTACTGACACAGATAGAGGGTAATGGTGGTGTTTACTCTGTAACCTTACTGCAACCCAGGGTTGGGAGTCTACTCACTTATCTTAATCTGCTTTATGTTGCTATTGTGTGTACCTGTGTGTGTGTGTGTTTGGATGCAGGTTCATTTACATATCTCATTCTCTCCTTCAGATCCTTTCCTCCACTCCCTTTGACCCAAAGCATAAAACGAAACATCAATATTAAAATTGAGCTACTCTTTAAGCTTCTTTTCTTACAATTCTAAACCTTCTTACAATTCTATTTCCTTCTGAAATGCTGGGACTTGTAGCCTGCAGACTATAATTTTTGTTTAACTTCTTTATTGGAGTATAATTGCTTTACAATGTTGTTAGTTTGTGCTGTAAAACACAGTGAATCAGCTATATGTATACATATATCCCCATATCCCCTCCCTCTTGCGTCTCCCTCCCACCCTCCCTATCCCACCCGCCTAGGTGGTCCCAAAGCCCGGAGCTGATCTCCCTCTGCTACGTGGCTGCTTCCCACTAGCTCTCTATTTTACATTTGGTAGTGTACATATGTCGATGCTATAATTCTTCTTTCACAGCTGATTTCCTAAGCATTTTCACAAATTGTGGGCCATAGAGGATCCTGAAACATGGAGTAGGGGTCATGTTCTTTCCAGTTTGCTTTCTATTCCTGTTAACTTTGGGTAAGCAAGCAGTAGCCCTTTTCCCTGGCCGTATGAGCCCTATTTGTTTCCATCACTGAAATGGCCTCCATCTTCCCCTCTTACCCCTCTCATGGCAACTACCCTACCCCACCCCACCTCCCAACAAGGAGTACAATCTTTAGGTTCACAGTCAGTATTCTCTATTTCTAGCAGCCCAAACCAACTCTTTACTTCTTCTATTAATGTGCTCCTCAGAAAAATGTACTGCTGATCAAAAACCTTGCTGTTCCCCACGCACCGCCCCCCTGAAAATGTACCCTTCAGGCACACTGAATTACAAGTTCCCATGATAGTCCAATCTGGAAGACTTGGAGACATGACACATCCTGGTCTATTATGCCCCTTTCTGTATTTTCTGAAGAGAACCAGAGTATGAAGCTGGGACATTCACCACTGAAAGCCCTGAATGTCTTCTTAACACTAGCCGTTTCAACGGCAAACATCATTTCAGTCTACTTTAGAAGTGTGAAGATCGTAAATAATGGATTGTACCACGGGATACCATTTTTCACTAGGGTTTGTCATGCATGGAATATAACTTTAGGGGTTTTAGACCAGGGGTAATTTTCAAAGATTTGGGGGTGAGTAGATCAGTGAATAACTCATTCTGCCAGAGGCGGTGAGCAAAATACATTCATTTGATCCCAAGAGCCCCAGAAGTCTAAGTCCAAAGTCTCATCTAAGTATCATTTAAATCAAACATGCATGAGACTCAAGGTATGGTTCATCCTGAGGTGTTTTGCTCTCTAGCTCAGAACCTGTGAAACCAAATGAGTTAAACACTTTCAAAATACAGCGGTGGGACAGGTAAAGGATAGACATAACCATCCTTCAAGGGAGAAATAGGAAAGGAGAAATGGGTAACAGGACCCAGGTAAGACCAAAACCTAACAGGGCAAACAACATTAAATCCACTTATTAAATGGGTGACTGGAGATGCTGTTAGTGTTCTCATTTCTTGCCATATGAATAGGCTGATGTTTTTCCAAATCTTTACATTCTGCTCCCTTTTTTTCTTAACAATTCCATCTTGAAGCAATTTCTCTCCTCACACATTTTACCATAAGCAGTCAAGAGGAGCTAAGCCTTCAACACTTGGCTAGAAATCTCTTCACTCACAAGTTCTACCTTCCACAAAACATGAGATCATGAACACAATTCAGCCAAATTCTTTGGTGCTTTATAACAAAGATTGCCTTTTCTCCAGTTTCCAATAGCACGTTCCTCCTTTCCAGCTGAAATCTCATTGGAATGGCCTTTATATTCTATATTTACACCAATATTCTGTTTATGCTTACTCCAGTATTCCCTAGAAGACATACAGCTGTCCTCTTTCCTTTCTGAGCTCTCACCAGAATCACCCTTAACGGACTATTCATGGCAATGTTGGCTTTCCCACCATACACCTGGAAACACCTCCATCCTTTACCCATGACCAGTTCCAAAGCCACTTCCATATGTTTGAGTATTTGTTTCACCAGCATCTCACTCTCAGTACTGATTTCTTGCTGAGTCCATTTGGGCTGCTATAACAAACTACCACAGACTGGGTGGCTTAAGTAAGGAACATTTATCTTGTACATTTCTGAAGGCTGGTAAATCCAAGATCAGATTTAGTGTCTGGTGAGAGCTGCTTTCTGGTTCATAGATAGCTGTCTCTTCCCTGTGTCCTCACATGGCAGGAGGAATGAGCTAGCTCTTTGGGATATCCTTTCTAAGGGCACTAATCCCACTCATGAGGGCTCTTACATCCCAAAGTCTACTCTTCCCAAAACTATCAAATTGTGGGTTAGGAATTCAAGATAGGAATTTGGAGCAGGGACAGTACAAACATTCAGTCCATAGCAATACCTTTTACCATAGGGACTAAATCTAAAGAAGCTGTGTAGAAATATTCCAAGCTCTTTGTTTTGGTACCAAGGGGAATGTGTTACTATCAAGATGAAGACTACAATGGATAATATATTTTAAGTAAATTTATCCTAAAAATACTCCACATTCTTTGTGGCATTGATTACAGATTTGTACATCTATTAAAATTGCCACCTCTATTAATCCTTCTTCATCTCCCTCCACCCTCTACCTTATTCAGTCTTACCCATGACCAAGAAAAGGGCTCAAAAGTAACATTTTTCTGGCTGTTGCATATTGAATAAGAGACAGCCTTCTAAATGTGGCATGCCTGCAGACAGAAAAAACACACTAGTGTGAGTTTCAAGTGAGCCCTCTCTTTATGTTAGCACTTAAACTATTGAATTGCAAATGAAATTCCAGACAAAATGTGATACCTCTATTTTCACTGAACAAGATTTCTGTAATACTCATGAGATTCATAAGAAATTGGATGCCATCCAAATAGCAAGGATTTGTAACAATGGCCCAGGTCTTATGAGGATTAGAAGAATCTGAATGAACAATCCCTTAGCTCACAAAGAAAGTGATAAAGGATAAAAGGTAGCATTAACTGTTCAGTGATGTGGGATGTTCACTGTATGTACAGCTGCATTAAATTAAAAGTCACTTGATTAGTTAGCTAAATAAAAGCTTCTATTTTGTACCTACAGAAACAATTGTGTAAGTCACTAAGGGCCTATGTATTATAAGAGTAAAGTTTTAATGTAGTCATAATCTTTATTGAAAAATATTATTTAATGTTTTCTTATAATTGCTCCTTATTCATTTTTAAAGAATTTCACTAAAGACTTGGTTGTGTGTTTATCCCAGGAAAATCAAGTCAAATGCGTGGTCAAAATTTTATTTGCAGGCATATATTTGAAAGAAATATTCACCACTGTCAGTGGAAAATGAGCAGTTTTAACTAGTTCATCTTAAAATTTGCTCAAGGTTTCAACAACTTGCCTTCTTAGGGAAGTGCCTTAGGTTGGTGAATGGCAACCTAAATTACCTATCATTCATGTAATTTGACCAATTCTACTTAAAACTGCCAATTATTTGTTTTGGCTACTGGTTCTGTCGAAGGATATCGATGAAGTAAGTTTAAAAAGTGTTGACCCTTTTATAGGAATCCAGCCTCCCATCTGCAAAATTCAAATAACCTAAGTTCTTCAAATAGTTTTTCACTGTAGTATGAGATGGTATTATGGGTTTTACAGTGGCATAGAGAAAGCATTAATAATGTAATCATTGGAAGTTACATTCTGACCTCCCTTTTCTAAAAAGCCTAGTTTATTTTGCAATGAATACCAGACAGATTTAGGAGAAAACTCTGCTACTCTTAGGGATTTTAAAATATTTTGAACATACTCCCAATGTGTATAATTTACTTTTATTTAGCACTTTGTTTCCATGAGGCCATGGACTGAATGTAAATTTCTCTGAATAACCCATCCTTTGTATGTAATTACCTCTGTATCCCAAAGACCATGGGTGGAAAAAGATATTCCTGACACCACAACGTTATTATTATCTTTTTCTATAGAACACCCAAGAGCTCTACCAGATAAGTCAAGATGGCTGAAAAACTTTACATTCTTCACTTGTAAAGAACAACTATTCAATCTGTCTTAGCATGGCTCTGTCACTTGTGCTTTGCATTCTTTTCACTGCCACTCCAGAAGGAATGATACAAAACCTGGTGTGAGGAAGCACTATAAGGATGAAGGAACAAGGGTAGGGTACTAATAATTAAATAAGCTGTCTAGGTAGGTAGGTGGAATAGACCAGGCATTGTTGCAGAGCCCAGGAGTCTCCAGAGCCTGCATGTATTGTGTTTTGTGTTTCAACGGCAGACATCATTTCAATTTTTCTCCAGGACACACACAAATCTTCAGTATCCCGTTTGCCTTATGGGCAACAATATATAGAAAGCATCATGCTCTCTTCAGAAGGCACTACACAATTGATGTACTGGAAAAATATCAAAGCACAAATATGTCCTCGGTCATTACATTTCAATACTTGGAAGGAAACTCTTCCCTTCTCCCACATTCCTCCTCCTCTTTCTGTATTTGATACAGGAAAATTGGACATCCAAGAAGTTAAATGTCTTCTCAAAGTCACAAAGCTAGTAAATGGCAGAGCTGGCTTACTAAGCAGTATAGAAATTGGTTATTGACTGCTGGAGTCACCGTGCCACAGCTGTCTCAAAGACATTGTAGAGAACTCTTCTACGCATGGATTCTAAGGGCATAATGCATTCTCAGTTTCACTGCAACACTAAGTAAAAAAAAGGTACAAGAGAAATCAACTGAAAACAGTATCTGTCTGTCTCTCCTTATATAGAGATAGATAGATAGATAGATCCTACTCTCTATAGATTTAGGTCTAACAATAGATATTAAACACATTCTTAACACTACCCTTAAGTTCTGTAATTTCAACTTGTTCTAATAATTATTCATGTTGAAAATTCTTATTCATCCATTTCAAGTTGGTTGAAGTTTAAGCCAACTTTTCATCGGGTTTTTAGAGTATGTTCACTATATCCATTTTATTCAAATTCTAGGCTTCTATTTTAAAGTCCCTATTTTCAGGGTAATAGGATAAGATTAGAAATTCTAATGTTCTCAAATGTTTTTCAAGGCATGAAAATCAAATCTGAAAAGAAATTGTTCAGAATTTGTTTTACTCAATCTTTCCAATATAGGTGATAAAACTATGAACTAGTTTGCTAGGTAGTGGAAGTCTGAAAAAGTGTTGAATGGTCGTAGAGAATCCAAGTTAAGGTATGAAGGGGAT
This sequence comes from Mesoplodon bidens, assembly GCF_964165515.1. Taxonomy (NCBI): domain Eukaryota; kingdom Metazoa; phylum Chordata; class Mammalia; order Artiodactyla; family Ziphiidae; genus Mesoplodon; species Mesoplodon bidens. The sequence continues at coordinate 83,664,595 of NC_138169.1, read as the reverse complement.
AATAATTAACTATAAAACCACTTAGGAGAAAATCTTCCCAGCAGTATCAAAGTGTTACATAGAAACAGCAGCACATTTTGGGCCAAACTGCAGTCATTAGCATATATTAAAAAGAAATGTTCTCATCTGCATTCTTCTTAGTTTAATATCAGTTCTGTATGCAAAACATAAAGATTAAAAAATAGCTAAATGCAGAAAAACTACATTCTGCTCAAGACTGCCTACATTTTTTAGTCTGCAAACATCTCAGAGTCTAATGAATGTGGGAAGAGAGAAAAAGCTGTAGTTATGAAAGAATAAGCCTGGGTATCAGGGAAGCAGCTAAAATAAAAACCCCAGGAATTGCCACTAGTTTATCAGAAGTCTCTGGATAATGAGGGAGTAAGGCTTCCTTGTTTTCCGCCCCTCAACACAGCTGTAGGTATTTCTGATGGCATCGCATTGCGGTTCACTAAGATGGGCTACCTGCTTATCAATACTCCAAGGAGAGTCTCTGAACTGTAATGAGAATTTAGTCCTTCTTTTGGAATCACCTTGATTTATCAGATATGTTATCTTCTGAGGAGATATTTTGCATTGATCCTGAGAAAGCCCTCTAGCATTCAATCATAGAGGAATCCAACTGGGTACCATTTCTTTATGAAGAGATACAAACCAATAAAAGCAGCTTTAAAGAGTACAAATCCTTTAATAACTTTTGTTTTAGTAACTTTTTTTTAGTAACTTTTGTTTTTTCCTTTTTAGAAGGTTTTTTTCAGTGATACGTTGGCTAGTTTTAAACAAGTCATGGAATGCTAGCCACATCTTTCCTAATCCACAATCAAATAAAAATATATACTGCCCTCAGGGTTCAACTAATCTTAAAACAATCTAGACAGTGTGGGGAGACCAGGTTACTAAAGACAGAAATATGACAATCTTTTTACAAAGGACTTACACTGTGAAAGCTAATACTATGTGATAAATACACAGTAAGCTACTTTGGCTTTCTACTGCTGTCTAGCTGGTCAGTTTGGTTAAATCAACCTTGTCCCTATGTAGAAAAATAATTCTGAAGTCATATCTTACTCACACTCAGAAGTATAGTTGCAGATTCCAAACTAGAAGTTGTTTTTACTAGAATGTTTATGTTTTGGTTTATTTTTCCCCACTTGCTAAACATGAACACATTAAAATATATTTTAAGTTTGATGAAAGCAATTAGAATAACCTTACCCCTTCCTTATCTAGTGAACTTAATTACAATCTTAGTTTTAAGATATTTTTCCTTCTTGATCTCAATTAACCTGAGGTGGCCCTGCTCTAATATGAATGAAGTGTACTCTTATCGTATTTAATACACTTTACTGTGACTGTTAAAAAACTTTTCCTTAGTCACCTAGGAGCAGGTAACGGGTGTTTTTTTTTTGTTTTTTGTTTTTAATATTCCCAGTAACTAGCACGTTTTTTAAAAAATAAATGATTAAATGAATTTATTAATGGGTGTTTTTAGGCATTAACTTCTTCAGATTATTATCCTGAATAGTAAATTTAGGTCAATTACACTATTGGGGGAAGATGTATATAGCAAAGGCCTCACTCACAAAAGCAGAAATCTATGCATAAACTAGTTTGCTTTCTCAGAAATTTCTTTAATTGCATTTTAACCTTCTGAAGAATATACTGGTCATCAATAAATCACAAATTCATAATAATGAGGACATACTGTATTCTAAAACAATTCCAAAAAGTAAGTATTTAAAAGCTTTAATATTGTTTTTAAGTAAGAGTTAAGTTACTAAAATAAAGGTTTAACTGAAGTGAAGCACTAATAATAAAACACAGAATTTTAAGAGATACAAAAGATAAAATATAACTATCTGCACATTCAACTGTAGACAATGTTTTATGCAAAAGGACAACTAAATCAGAGCGTAAAGACTGTATGATCACAGCATCACTACCAGTGGTTTTGTAGCACTTTGTAATTAAGATTGAGCAAAGGGCTACAGGGACCAGACTTATCCCATCACAGACAGTGAGGCAATGAGGTATATGCAAAGTAGAGAGAGTGAAATATAACTCTGGCAAATCTGATCTGTATATTTATTATATATCACACACATATATCTCACATATATGATAAAAATTTAACCTTGTGCCTATTTACACTTCTATTTGATATGTAGAACTATTTTGTGTGTATTTATTTATTATAGCTGAGGACAAAAAATGAATGAGCACAAACATATCCTGTTCTTATTGATACCTGATCATTCAGTTAGTAACTGCAAAGCTCTTTATGTATAAAGAATGACAGTGTTCAAAAGGCAGCAGGTAAGGTGTAGACGTGATGTATCAATATCACTCGTAAGTATAAATTAATGAAATTTACTGATGTCATCAAGAAATGAAATTTACTGTAAATCCTGTTTGAAGGAATTCTCATTTTTAAAAAATGCTTTACAGATGGGTCCATGCTTTCTTCTTTGCTTGCTGTGACTTTATTTCAGGATACATTCTTATCAATACTTGAAACAAAAATCATGATTTTTTTTTTAGACCTAGGGCAGCTAATAGCTAAAATGATCTAGTACTTTCTAAGTCTCTACAACAGAATTTCAATTGTTATCACTGTATAGTCTGCCAATGCAGGTTGTATTTTTATCATTGTCTATTAGTATTCTTAAAATTATGCACTACTAAGGTTGTGGTAGTGTTTCAAAGTAATGTTTTTCAGTCCAGCTTACAGTCTGAATCAGCTGAGTCCTAATACAGCTGAAGTTGTTTTAGATGATCTTTCTGCAACCCTCAAATTTAGGAATAATAATAGTATGCATCCATCTCATCGAACACAAACACTTTGGCATTTTAGTAATTGAATGTCTATATTTCTTTAAGAATTATGATAGGGTTAAATCCCATAAACACCTTATATAAAAAGCCAATTTTTACTTCATATCTGATAAGGGCCAGCTTCAGGGCCAGAGGCCTGTACAGTTACTCAGGACAGCCCCATGCTTTGAGTTCAATGCCCTGGGTCACCGTCTTGAGTCCTGGAGGTGAGGTCCGGTGGGACAGAGAAGCATCCCCTTGGGCTTGTATCCTTGGTTCACACACAGTGCTCCCTGCTGCAGTCTCCCCAGGATAGGTTCCTGGCTGCCCACTCCCTGACCCCTGGCCTCCCAATTTTCACCTGCCTTCCTTTCCCTGATTGAACCTCATGACCATGTCTACCTGCCCATGTATGGAGGGAACCAGGTCCCTGAGGGGTGGGAGGCTTACGTTGTCCTCGGTCCCTGACTGAGCCTTGGACTCAGACAAAGTGGGTCCCAGGTGTGCTCTGTAGCTGGGGCAGGAAAAAGGGTACCTGTCCTTGCTCCAGGATGATGATGTCACAGGACATTCAAGCAGATGACACAGTGGGGCCCTCCTTCATCCCTCATGCAGGGACGGAGCATTTCTGGTATGACAGTTGCCATCCCATGGGGTCCTGTGTCTGCCCTGTGTTGAGAACATTGACTTCCTGGCCCTGGTCTGGGTCCTACATTATCATTTTGCTCTTTATCCTACAAAATATGTTGCTGGCTCTGACCTAAAGTGATAATAATGTACATGATAAAGTACAGGTATGTAAAATCCAACCTCTACACTTGGAAGCATATTATGGTCTACAGGGGTGGTATCAATTTTTGTTCAACTAACATGAAGCAAGATATTTTAAGGGTATAGAAAATGTTTAACTGATTACTTAAGGAGACAGAGAAAATGAAAAGAGTTAATTGAGCAGAGAAATGAAATTCGAATTGGGCCTCTTAAAAGATGAGTTTAGTTCAGTAGGCAGAAATGAAACAGAAAAAGTTATTCTAGGCATTTGGAGCAAAGCAGGAGAAACTAAGGAAGAGGGAGATCGAACAATACATGGTACGTTGGTGGGGCTGGGATCCAGAGCATCTGAAAGTGGGAGTAGAAGATAAAACCCGGCAATTGTAGAAAGAAGGGATCATCATGTCTTTAGACTCTAGAATTTTTTCATAAATAATAGTCACTATCAAATATTTAACAGGGACATGATGATCATATTAAAAGCACATATTTCCAAGTTGGACTACAGCTGCTGATCAAATTTCCCAACAGCATAGACATGTTTCAGGTTGGTTTCTTGTTCCTAAGCACTGAACCATCTGTGAATATTGTCGGAATATCAACCTATTGGGAGCCCCAACCTGAGCAAATACGATACAAATAGAATTTAGCAGATGAACTGGTCTCTCTCTGGTCCTCGATGACTCTGAATTTAATGAAATTCCTTCCTTAGAAGTAAGATATGCCAGATGCATTAATTTGTAGAAAGAATGTTGCTCATTAGGAATTATCTTTTATATGTGTGTGTGTGTGTTTATTTAACCAGTTAAGCCCTTCACTGTTTAAGTGAACTAAAATTTTAAGTATTATATACTTGATCCCTGATGAGCCTGGATGTAGGGATGTTCCATACACAATGGTTGTAAAACAAACTTTAAATTCACTAAGACAGCATATTTTAACATTATGGCCACATAATAATGAATAAGCAATAAGTAAAGTCTACACCAATTATAGACAAGGACACATGAGTTCTGTGGTTTCTGAACTCAGTGACACTTAGATAGACCATATTAATTAGTCTAGATTCTGCTGATGTTATGGAGAGTTCTTAGGTAGCCTTCTCCACATTCAGGAAGTCATTTGCTGTGTTTGTGTTGTGTCTACCCACACACAAATGACAGCACCAGTAATGAGTTATGGAAATGACTTGCAATTAGAAGACCCGAGACAGTTTCTAGGTATATTCATTTCACTCAAGATATTTCCTTCAACCCAATGACTCCTTGAGTTAAAATGCAAATGCTAACAAATGTCACATTGATTTTTAATGACAGTAAACTTCATTTTTCAGTACAGAGTGGAATCTGCTGTGCTGGAAAAATCCATCGACTCAAAATATTGATACGGATGCTCATAGTGTTACTTTATAAAAGTACAAAATTTTAAACCAGTTGAATCATTCAAGCCTCTAAGAAGTACTAACTAGACTCGGGGGCTTGGTCATCACATCTGGACAGGAGAAGTGGCTTAAGTCATAGGAAATGGTTCAGACATTGCAGGAATCTGACTTGGCATAAAGCAGAATGATTTCATTTGATGCAGAAAATTCTCCTATAGGTTCTACTATTAAAATCCATCAAACATCATTTACGTTCTCTGCCTAAGGAACTCTTTTATAGATCACCTTTCAAGGAAGCTATGACACTGTAAAGCTCATTTAAGTTCAGGTAAAAGGCAAATGAACCAGAACCTTAATTTGTGCATTCTGGCTCCTGAGGGGGGCTTGGGAAGCAGTTTTCTCCCCCTGGAATACTCTTGGCAGCTGCCTCAATAGGGATTTGATAAGGAAAATGGAAGCCACTCCTAGGTCCAAGTGGACAGTGTTTCATTACTGGTAATTGGAGACTTACCACACACCACTAAGGTGTCTTTGAGCGCAAAGAAAGGCCACCATTATAGGGAGAATATTCTCCGGAGTTCCGGAAGACACTTTGGTGAAACTCCAGAAGTTTAGTTAGTGATGGGGGAGGGTCTTTAGATGGTGTCAAACGTAACCCCCAACAGCCCCGAAGCTGGTATTTCCAAGCATTTCCTGTCTGCAAGTGTTGCCTGAAAATGAGTTCAGAGGACGGTGCCTGCTCTGTGTCTTCTGTTTCTAAATCTCCCGTTGAGTCCCTCTCATTGGCAGACTCTGACCTGGAAATTTACTGGAAATCAGATACTAAGAAAGCTCCTTCCTGAGTTCCTTCCTGAAGAGCCAAACAGACCCTCAGTGGGTGTGTTTGGGACGCTCAGGTAACCACAGAAGTCCCAGCCAAACCACCCCTGTCTCAACTCTGCACCTGTAGGTTACACTCTAAAGAAATTTAAACTGCTGTGCAGTTAGAACCACATTCTGCTTCTACCTACTGAGATGCAAGGTGTTCTCATGAAACCAAGGTTGTCCTCCTGTGAGGCACAGTATGTCCTTTGAGTCATCTCCATTCTTTTACCAGCTCAGTTACAAGGGCTCCTGTGAATATCCAGTAAAGAAGACAGCTCTAAATTTAATCTTCAGCAGTACTTTATAGAAAAGAGTAGGTGATGAGGAAAACATTAAAATACAAAGTGGCTTAAATATACTACCTATAAATTAATATTTGTATGTATATGTGCGTGTATAACTGCATGTGTGTGTGCGTGTTTGTGTGGCTAAGGAGAGAAAAATACACATAATGACTGCAGTTCTACAGTTCTCATATCTGAACCTTTTCTTATGGTCACAGTGGGCCAGTATGTCTTATTTTTCTCTCTCCAGTCAACGTTTTCTTTAGTTTCAGAAAGTCACTCAGCTGACGATATCTCACTACTCTGCAGACTGACCCCAAACTTTTGTTCCTGACTGGTCTAAGTCATTCATGTTGCTACTATGTTAGTTTGTTGATGTATTCTAGTAAGATTTACAGGTGACTGTAGGAATATAATGAGAAATGCTCTGGTGAATGCCTTGGTTTGCAAATACATTCCCCACTCCTCCCCTAATGATCAAATCAATTACTTCAGTCTGTACTGTAATCTCCGTCATTTTTACTTTGGCTACATCAGCATCAGGATCCCAAATGGCCAGTTAGCAGTGCTGCCTTCTAAGGCAATTGCACTATTTTGTGACACCCCCCCCCCGATAAAAGCATTTCTCCTCTGGTCAGTAGGCAGTTAGATCAGCAAATACCAAAGATAAAAGCAACATTCTGCAAGTGGGAAATGAGGGTTTATTATAATAAAAGGAGCTAACCCCTTCCACTCTTTGATGTGCAAATCTATGTGCTCTGTTTGTAGGGAAAGTGGCACTGTATATGGGTCACAGGGAGAAAGCATATACGTCATCTTATAAGTCAGCTCCTGAGGCCTGCAAGCTGTGATCAGCACATTGTGAATGGATCATGGGTGACATGATTTAGGAGAAGGCTGTATTAGATGTCCAAGAGGAAGGGCTGTAACGAGATGAGTTGTGGGTTGAGATAAAGTGGGCACATGAGAGCCTAGAGAGAGAACAGGGGAAGGGAGGGGGAACCGAGAGGAGGCTCAGGATTGTTTCTTGGACAGCTGAGACCTGGAAAGATGAAAGGCTAGAAGAATGATAGGTTTGCTGGAGGAAACTGATGTTTCTGTTTGGTGTCTGTTTACTGCAGGTGGTGACACCCCATAATTAGATGCTAGGTTTTCACTCCTGTTTATGTTCACACTCACAAGTGGACCATAAACCGAGACACTCCACTGTTTTTTTTTTATGTATGTGTCACATAGTAGAAAGCCCTGATGAAATATCATAACTATTTCACAGAAGAAAAAGCACCCTCACATTTCCACAGCTAGAAATATTCTCTTTTAAAGCAAAGAGGTTTAAAATCATGCAGTAGGACAGTTTTCTATCTACATGGACAGAATGGGCTTTTTTTTTTTTTTTTTTTTTGCAGTACGCACCTCTCACTATTGTGGCCTCTCTGGACGTGCAGGCTCAGCGGCCATGGCTCACAGGCCCAGCCGCTCCGCAGCATGTGGGATCTTCCCAGACTGGGACACGAACCCATATCCCCTGCATCGGCAGGCAGACTCTCAACCACTGCGCCACCAGGGAAGCCCCAGAATGGGCTTTTAACAGTTGCAATCTATATTTCATGAACTCAAAAATATTAAAAACCAAGTGAAGATTTTCTTATTGTATCATAATCTTGTTTAAGGGGAAAAAACAGAAAGGCTCTATTATAGCAGTCTAAGTAGGTTAGTGAACATAGTAAACCTAGAATATCATGGTTGAGAAATGAATCAGAAATAACATTTAGAAAAATTTCTTAATATATGCAGCTGATCTAAATTTTTAAAGGACTCTACTGAGATGCTGCACTTATTTAGCAAAATAAATGAGATTTTACTTTTTCCGATCACTGTCATGTTTCAGAATCCAAAAGAAAAATGGCAAAGTTATCTTAAATTTATATACATGTATATCAGTATATATATGGCATTTTGGATACCATTTCTAAGCCATTAAGTTAGTTTAGTATCCAATTCTGTTTAAACTACTTAGTTTCAAACACAACATTGATCTTACTGCATCTTAAGAAGGGAAAAATATTGTGAGATATTTTTAGACTAATCAGTTGTGGAGAAATATTTCCTTAAGGTCAACTGGTTGAACAGAAATGATTATGACCCTTTTCAGAACAAAAGTCAAAGAAACTGGCAGGACATCTAAAGGTCAATTTGCTGAGTCCTATGGTAACTCTACATTTAACTTGTTGAAGAACTGCCAAACTGTTTTCCACAATGGTTGTACCATTTTTACATCTTCATTGCCATGAATGTTCAAAATTCCTATAAGATGCATAAAATTAAGATAAAACCAATCATATTTTAAATTTTTTACTATTAGAATTAACAAAGAAATGCATATGGGAATGCCCCCTATGTACCAGGATGAGCTACATCTTAGGATTGATAAAATGAGATAATTATTGACAGAATTCTATGACTTGGTAATTTTCATGACAGCATAAAGAGTTAAAAAGATAATGAGTTTCCTTGCTGGAGCATACTTACAGATTTACAGAAAAGAGAGCAAGAAAAGAATAAACTAGAGATAAATATGCAATGTTTATTTTAGTAGAATATTTCCTGTAGTAAATGCTTCATTGTCTTTTACTAGAAGAAAAATTAAATTTGGCATATAAGTGTTTAAATGTGTGTGGAATTCAAAAACAACTAAATTATACAACAGAACAGAAAATTGAATCCAATACAGAAGGGGAATGAAAAACTCATTAAGATGTAGAAAAAGAGCAATGTCAGATAGAAAAAAAATGCACAATATTCCTAGAGAAATAGACCGTGTTCTAAAAGCACACACACACAGACACAATTAACTCACAATCGATATGAAGCTACATTCAGGAAAAAATATTTTATACAATATTCTGTATGATTCGTAGTTCCCCACATGCCCATAATTTTCACAAAGTAAGGAAATCATTGAAATTCAACTCGTTTGAGATTTTAAGACAAAACTCAATGGTAGGTTGTGAAGTTACACCTTCATGGTGACTCGCTCACATATGAAGACTAAAGATGTAGTGTGTTCTTCCTTCGACAGCATGAAAGTTCAAATTTGCAAACTTCAAGAAATTCCTATTTTAGAATCGCTCAAACATACATGCATATATACATATATAAATACACGTACATGCATGTATATATATACACATACTAAAGATGCTAGAGAAACAGGTTTAGTCTTAGTCTTTTGCTGCCAGTGTAATATATCCAGTTTGAAGTGACAGAGAACTGTACATGAATCTCTCTCGTTACCACTTCAGTAACCTTGTGAGGGCTCTGTCTGAACCAGCTGCGCAGAAAACGATCTACTCCCAAAATGCATTCAACCAGTTGGAATTCTACTACTACTTGACTGAATATGTTCTTCAGAAGGCAGAACTGATTCAATATATCATGTTTTCTGACATAAGAAAAGACATGCTACCCAGTGGACCATGTAGGGGGGGTAAAATCCTATTTTATATAAAGTCTTGATCTAAGTAAGTGTCAAAAACAATAAAATCTTCTCCACCAAAAGAAATGGGGGCTATAAATAGAGAATTTCTTTTCTTTCTTTTCTGCTTGGGTCAATATTGAAAATGGTGAAAATAAAATATGGTGATTTTTTTCTTTGCTACAGGAGCTTTACAGTTTTATGATATTGGACTTGGGCATCTATGCACCTGTTTAGAAAAATCCTTGTTTTAACACTACATGTTAAATATATAATTTGCAGATTCTTCTCTTGATTTGATTTCTATTTCACATCATAAAATGAGATATTTACTAAATCCTGAATGTGAGATAAGTATCCTTGACCTGCTCTGATTTTTTCTATATTCTCCTATGATTGAGTTGATTCTAACTTATGATTACAGTTATCACTGGATTCAAAATCAATATTAACAACCATAATTTACCTATAAATTTTTTTCATCTTGTCAGCCAGGTATCATTCAATCAATATTTCAAAGGATAATTCAGGCTCACTCACTTAAACCTTCATTTCTTTCTTTCTTGACTTTGTCAGTTTGTGCAATTATTTTTTTCCAACTAGTGTTTCATTTTCTTTATTGGTAATATACAAATGGTCCCAAATTCTGCCAATATTGCCTTATATATAAATAAGAAATTCAAAACATATGATGATTTTTGAAGTCTCTGCTAATTCAAATGTAAGTCTCCTTGGTCATTTCTCTGAAATAACCTCTCTCTCTCTCCCCAGCCCATTATTTACCTGAGGCTAGAGTCTTACCAATTGTTCTTCTGTTCCTATCTCCTTATACCTCCTTTCCTGCCTACAAAACCACTGATCATCCTAAAATTATAATTTACCCATTCTATTATCATACTAACAATCTTCAAACAGCTTCACTGATTTCTACAGGATTAATCTTTAAAAATATAATTGATTTTCTATTTCCTGTTCCCATACTAAACTGATTTATTATAAGTCCTCTTTTAAACAAGCTGGTTTCTTTACTATAAGCTATAAATATGACAATCAGTCCAAATTCTTCACCCCATTCTTTCTACCCAGAATGTTCTCCCATGTAACTTCCCATTTCTCATCTGCAAGAAAACTTCTTTGAATTTCCATAGTATGAATCATTTGCCCCATTATTTTGGTGGTTACTCAGATATCTTTTCACGTAAAATTACAGTCTCCTTCATGTTAAAAACTGTGTTTTTATAACTTCAACTGCATCTCGGACTGTTTGTCTTCCAAGTAATCAGCACTAACAGCTTGATAACTGAGCATCTACCTAACTAGTTCATGTTTGTATAGTTTAGCTCCTAAACTGGAAGTTAATTTCCCTCATGGTAAATAGTGACCAAGACCAAATTGACACTGAGAGGATAAATGCGTGTCCTATTTTTTCTCTAAAGTAGAATCATTTCTCCATATATGAGAGTTGGGATAGAAAATGTTGTAAACTCAAAGTAGATTTACTGACTCATATGGGACATGCTTCCATGGGGATGCCTTCAGAATGCCCAGAATAATAACACATTCATAATGTCCCTTCACAGATAGTCTTGCAGTCTCAACAGACGCTTCCGAGCCTCTCATTGTATCTTGACACATGAAAGATTCACAAGCCGTGTGGAAATGTGCTTGAAAATTTCCTGATATTAATGTTTCTGTTCGGTATGGACTTTGATGATATATTAAGAACTGTATTATATTAGCTTGGTACAATAATAACAGAATACAATGCTAATGCAACTTGATGAATGAACACTAAACTTCCCATATTGTATTAACAGTATATTAAGGACACTGTAAAACAATACAATGTGATGGATGAGATCCATGTTATTATCCACGCTTATGTGTATAAAAAGAAAGTGCTTTCATGTATTTTACACTAAGTTGAATATATTACATGCTGTCACTGTTTCAGCATGAAGTTCTTGTAAATGAACCTGTACTGACTACTTCCCTTTTAGGATGGCATAAGCATACTCAGTACCATTTAAGATGCCTTCCCGGGATAGATTTTTTAGGGAGCATCCTCAACCCCAGGCTTGCTTTCTTCCACCATTCAGAACTGCTTATAATTCTGATAACTTGGCAAGAAGGTTTCTTTGCAACCTTAAAGTCTCAGAGTAGCCTGTGACAGAAAATTCGAAAACTTTCTTAGTAAACTCTATCTGAGTCAAAATGAATGAAAATAAACATCATAGAATCATTTATTTTCCAACTCAAATCAACTATTCCTTTTGACTTTCTATTAAATTGAAAATATCCTGCAGACACTTACTTTGAAAAACCTCATATCAATCTTTTATTCAGCCTTTTTGCACTACTCACAAACTTAATCCACTCTTATTTTCTAGTAAACTTGTGACCTTGTAATACCTCTCACATTTATCTCCTTCTTTCAGTCTAACTCCAGATCATTGTGCTTATTTTTCAGTTCCCTAATTATGGCCTTGAAAATGCGTCCCTTACCTCCATTTCATGTCCAATCAATTATACATCCTTTTGCCAAATTAATATCTTTTAAACAGCCTTATTTAAGTATAACTGATATAGAAAGAACTGCACATGTTCAGCATGTACAATTTGATAAATTTGGACATATACAGAAATCAGTGAGGAAACCATCCTCATCAACTCTTATCTTTTTTTTCTTTAATAGTAGCCATCCTGACTGGTGTGTGATGATACCTCATTTTAGTTTTGATTTGCATTTCCTTGATGATTAGTGATGTTGAGCATCTTTTCATATACCTGGTGGCCACTTGCATGTCCTCTTTGGAGAGATGTCTATTCAAGTCTTTTGCCACTTTTAAAATTGGGTTATTTGTTCTTGCTTTTGAGCAATAGGAGTTCCTTAGGTATTTTGGAAATTAACCCCTTATCATATATATAATTTGTTAATATTTCCTTCCATTCTGTTGACTGTTTCCTTCACTGTGTGGAAGCTTTTCAGTTTAATGTAGCCCTACTTGTCTACGTTTGATTTTGTTGCTTGTGCTTTTGGTGTCATATCTAAGAAATCATGGCCACGATCAATATCTAGAAAAATTTCCCTATATTTTCTTCCAGGGGTTCTACAGTTGCAGCATACTTAGTGGGGAAAAACTGAAAGCTTTTTCTCTAAGATCAGGAGCAAAACAAGGATGTCCACTTTTGCCATATCTATTCTATACAGTATTGGAAGCCCTAGCCAGAACAATTAGATAACAAAATAAATAAAGCACATCTGCATCAGAAAGGAAGAAGTAAGTTACCTCTGTTTCCAGAGTAGATATGATCCTATATGTAGAAATGCCTAGAGACTACACAAAAAATTGTTAGAACTAATGAATGAAATCAGTAATACTGCAGGATGCAAAATATCAGATAAAAATCGGTTACATTTCTACATGCCATATTGCCTTTAAATGTGTATTTGTGATACAGTCATATTATTGCTCAAATACTGAGTGGATTCATTTGATCACCAAGTCATGTATAAACTTCAGGTCCCAAGACACAATACCATTCACCATATTGCCCAGATCGTATTTCAAGATTTTTTTCTTTTTACTCTCTTAATGCATTATTCAGACAATTTTAAGAAGCTGTTTTGGGATTGACATACATACACCACTATATATAAAATAGATAGATAACTATAAGAACCTACTGTATAGCACAGGGAACACTACTCAATACTCTGTAATGACCTATATGGGAAAAGAATTTTAAAAAGAGTGGTTATATGTATATGTATAACTGATTCACTCTGCTGTACAGCAGAAACTAACACAGCATTGTAAGTCAACTATACTACAATAAAAATTAAGTTAAAAAGCTGTTGGCATATATAACCTATTTTTTCATGGTATTGCCTACAAGTTGATAGACTTCCCCCCAAACTTTTCACCTCTGGAAATTCTACTGAACCTTCAAGCCTCATTCAAATAACCAATTCTTACTCTCCCTCTTTCACAGACTAACATATTATTAATATTTCTTTTGTCATTTGGAATGTTCTTTCTCATATTCTGCCTGTTTGTTTACTTGTCTGGGTGATAGCTACTGGTATTGTCAGCTACCAAATTTTCAATTCTTTAATGGTAAAAATTGTTGTAATGTAAGAGCCTGACAATCAACTTTTTTGATTGTAATATATGTGCCTGGCATCAAGCCTTTGATTGCCGAGGCTTCCACTTCAAAGACATCCATCTCCAATAAACACCTTATCAGCTACACAAGGAGATGAAGAGCCAGGCTGCCCCACCCATGAAGTTCTTTTTTTTTTTTCTTTAAGAAAGCTCAGGTTGACTTAGACAAACTGACCATTTGACTGACAGCTTGCTGTACCCTTTTGAGCTTTAATTCTCACTCTTATGTTTTAAATTCACCAATGAAGAGTGAACCTGTGAAGCCCTAGACAACCCACCCTCAACCCCAATTAAAGTGGAACCTCTAGTCTTCTCTTTTAGTACATCATTGATGTACTAAAATTGCGATTGTAGATATCATCATCATACACACTCACAAACTCAGGCTGTTTCTCCAGGGCAAGATTAGCTAACAGACCCTCAAGCCATGGATGACCTGACCAGAGAATCATAAACGGGAGACATCCTGACCCCCTAAACTACAATTAGGAAATACCACAAGAGGATGATTAATCTCAAATTCTTTGTTCTTCCCCTTTAAAAACACCCTCAACTCAAAGACCAAGTTGGAGTGGATCTGAGGCTCATCTCTCACTCCCCCTGCTGGTGCCCTGCAGTAAACCGTTGCTTTGCTAAAAACACCCACTCTCAGGGTTTGGTTTGTGGTGCCATGGACACAGGAGCCCTTGCTTGACAACACAGTGTCTTTAGTTTTCTAAATGTTTATGCTTTGTATCCACATTTAATCTGTATGTTCTTTCCTAGTATGGACCACCAAGTAGCATATATCTGGCAAGTAGCTGCTAAATATTTTTGACTTTAATTCAATAAATAACAGCTATAAAAGAGCAAAGATGCTTCCAGTGTCCCAAGATAAATAGGTTAGTTCATTCAGAAATGAATCTGTAGTTCAATTCTCTAAGCATAAAGCACTCCGCAATGTAGGGGAGCAAAACTTGCCCCCCCAAATCTCTTTGGCATATGGATTATCTCAAGCTGAAAATAATTAAGGTCCAAAAGACTAAGGAAGAAACTTTGAACTTCTCCCCCACTGTCTAAAAGAATTTAAACAGAGTACCTCTTCCTGGCATAGAGATATCACCAGAGACAACTGCAAAGAATATGGGCTAGGTGTGGGGTGGGGAAGCTCCAGGCAGGGCCTAAAGATCAGAGTCTGTTCTGTGTCCCACCTTCTCTGCCTGGTCCAGCAAACATCTGTTTATCAAACACTTGCTCTTCCATCACCATGTAAATTGCCTTCCTCCCCTTCAAAATCCCAAACCACCTACCCCCAACATCCTTTTTTGTCTTTAGTTGAAGACTGTATTTAAGGTGAGAGTTTTAGCCATTTTAGTGAGTTACTCAGTTCTCCAAGGTCTCTCCCGTGTATACATGTTATTCAAGTTTTGTTTCATTTTCTCCTGTTAATCTGCCGCATGTCAATTTAATTCTTAGAAGAGCCAGAAGAAACAAGAAGGGTAGAGAAAAATTTCTTCCTCCCAGACAACAGTATACCTAAGTGTCTGTTTCTACTATTGATTCAAAAAAGAGGCACAGGGCTCCACTGGTGGCGCAGTGGTTGAGAGTCCACCTGCCAATGCAGGGGACATGGGTTCGTGCCCCAGTCCGGGAAGATTCCACATGCCACGGAGCAGCTGGGCCCGTGCGCCATGGCTGCTGAGCCTGTGCTCCACAACGGGAGAGGCCACAACACTGAGAGGCCGCATACCAAAAAGAAAAAAAACAAAACAAAACACAAATTTGCAGCAACATGGACAGACCAGAGAGTGTCATACTAAGCAAAGTAAGTCAGGCAGAGAAAGACAAATATCATGATCTTGCTCATAGATGGAATCTAAAAAAAAGGGTATAAATGAACTTATCTACAAAACAGAAATAGAGTTAAAAATGTTTATAGCAATACAATCCTACCTTAAGAAACCAGAAACATCTCAAATAAACAACATAACCTTACACCTAAAGTAATTAGAGAAAGAACAAAAAACTGCCAAGGTTAGCAGAAAGCAAGAAATCATACATAAAGATGAGATCAGAAATAAATGAAAAAGAATGAAGGAAATGATAGCAAAGATGAATAAAACTAAAAGCTGGTTCTTTGAGAAGATAAACAAAGTTGATAAACCATTAGCCAGACTCATCAAGAAAAAAAGGGAGAAGACTCAAATCAATAGAAGTAGAAATGAAAAAGGAGAAGTAACAAGTGACACTGCAGAAATACAAAGGATCATGAGATATTACTACAAGCAACTATACGCCAATAAAATGGACAACCTGCAAGAAATGGACAAATTCTTAGAAATGCACAACCTTCTGAGACTGAACCAGGAAGAAATATAAAATATGAATAGACCAATCACAAGCACTGAAATTGAAACTGTGATTTAAAATCTTCCAACAAGCAAAAGCCCAGGACCAGGTGGCTTCACAGGCGAATTCTATCAAACATTTAGAGAAGAGCTAACACCTATCCTTCTCAAACTCTTCCAAAATGTAGCAGAGGGAGAAACACTCCCAAACACATTCTACGAGACCACCATCACCCTGATACCAAAACCAGACAAAAAACTACAGGTCAATGTCACTGATGAACATAGATACAAAAATCCTCAACAAAATACTAGCAAACAGAATCCAACAGCACATTAAAAAGATAATACACCACGATCAGTGGGGTTTATCCCAGGAATGCAAGGATTCTTCAGTATATGCAAATCAATCAGTGTGATACACCATATTAACAAATTGAAGGAGAAAAACCATATGATCATCTCAATAGATGCAGAGAAAGCTTTTGGGAAAATTCAACACCCACTTATGATAAAAGCCCTCCAGAAAGTAGACATAGAGGGAACTTACCTCAACATAGTAAAGGCCATATATGACAAACCCACAGACAACATCGTCCTCAATGGTGAAAAATTGAAATTTCCACTAAGATCAGGAACAAGACAAGGTTGCCCACTCTCACTATTATTCAACATAGTTTTGGAAGTTTTAGCCACAGCAATCAGAGAAGAAAAAGAAATAAAAGGAATCCAAATCAGAAAAGAAGAAGTAAAGTTGTCACTGTTTGCAGATGACATGATACTATACATAGAGAATCCTAAAGATGCTACCAGAAAACTACTAGAGCTAATCAATGAATTTGGTAAAGTAGCAGGATACAAAATTAATGCACAGAAATCTCTGGCATTCCTATACACTAATGATGAAAAATCTGAAAGTGAAATTGAGAAAACACTGCCATTTACCATTGCAAAAAAAAGAATAAAATATCTAGGAATAAACCTACCTAAGGAGACACTGATGAAAGAAATTAAAGATGATACCAATAGATGGAGAGATATACCATGTTCTTGGATTGGAACAATCAACATTGTGAAAATGACTGTACTTCCCAAAGCAATCTACAGATTCAATGCAATCCTTATCAAACTACCACTGGCATTTTTCACAGAACTAGAACAAAAATTTCACAATTTCTATGGAAACACAAAAGACCCCAAAAAGCCAAAGCAATATTGAGAAAGAAAAATGGAGCTGGAGGAATCAGGCTCCCTGACTTCAGACTATACTACGAAGCTACAGTAATCAAGACAGTATAGTACTTGCACAAAAACAGAAATATAGATCAATGGAACAAGATAGAAAGCCCAGAGATAAACCCATGCACATATGGTCACTTATCTTTGATAAAGGAGGCAAGAATATACAATGGAGAAAAGACAGCCTCTTCCATAAGTGGTGCTGGGAAAACTGGACAGCTACATGTAAAAGAATGAAATTAGAACATTCCCTAACACCATACACAAAAATAAACTTAAAATGGATTAAAGACCTAAATGTAAGGCCAGACACAATAAAACTCTTAGAGGAAAACATAGGCAGAACACTCTATGACATAAATCACAGCAAGATCCTTTTTGACCCACCTCCTAGAGAAATGGAAATAAAAACAAAAATAAACAAATGGGACCTAATGAAACTTTAAAACTTTTGCACAGCAAAGGAAACCATAAACAAGATGAAAAGACAATCCTCAGAATGGGAGAAAATATTTGCAAATGAAACAACTGGCAAAGGATTAATCTCCAAAATTTACAAGCAGCTCATGCAGCTCAATATCAGAAAAACAAACAACCCAATGCAAAAATGGGCAGAAGACCTAAATAGACATATCTCCAAGGAAGATATACAGATTGCCAACAAACACATGAATGAATGCTCAACATCATTAATCATTAGAGAAATGCAAATCAAAATTACAATGAGATATCATCTCACACCAGTCAGAATGGCCATCATCAAAAAATCTACAAGCAATGCTGGATAGGGTGTGGAGAAAAGGGAACCCTCTTGCACTCTTGGTGGGAATGTAAATTGATAGAGCCACTATGGAGAACAGTATGGAGGTTCCTTGAAAAACTAAAAATAGAACTACCATACAACTCAGCAATCGCACACCTGGGCATATACCCTGAGATAACCATAATTCAAAAGAGTCATGTACCAACCACAATGTTCATTGCAGCTCTATTTACAATAGCCAGGACATGGAAGCAACCTAAGTGTCCATCAACAGATGAATGGAGAAAGAAGATGTGGCACATATGTACAATGGAATATTACTCAGCCATAAAAAGAAACGAAATTGAGTTATGTGTAGTGAGGTGGATGGACCTAGAGTCTGTCATACAGAGTGAAGTAAGTCAGAAAGAGAAAAATAAATACCGTATGCTATAAGGAATCTTAAAAAAAAAAAAGGTTCTGGAAAACCTAGGGGCAGGACAGGAATAAAGATGCAGATGTAGAGAATGGACTTGAGGACACAGGGAGGGGGAAGGGTCAGCTGGGACGAAGTGAGAGAGTGGCATGGACATATATACACTACCAAACGTAAAATAGCTTGTGGGAAGCAGCCGCATAGCACAGGGAGATCAGCTCGGTGCTTTGTGACCACCTAGAGGGGTGGGATAGTGAGGGTGGGAGGGGGACGCAAGAGGGAGGAGATACGAGGATATATATATATATGTATAACTGATTCATTTTATCATAAAACAGAAACATACCACTGTAAAGCAATTATACTCCAATAAATATGTTTAAAAAAAAAAGAAAAAGAAAAAGCCAATGAGTGGTCCCACCATTTATCCTCTTTCCTCTACCATTAGATACTTGTGTCCTATATCATAATGGCAGCTCCTTCCACCGGAATTTCATAAGACAGACGTGTACTTATCTACAGCCAACCCACAGCTGATGTGGTGCATGAAAATGAAATAAGCCTGTTTTTTTGTTAAACTAGTGGGATTTGTCAATTGGTTGATAGCCCAGCACTCCCTAGCAAAAACAAAAAGGAGTAATGCAATAGGTATTAAAACATTACAAAGTGAGTCTAATTTGGTCAAAGACATGAAGTCTACTCTCGAAACACTGTGGATTTATTCATTTCACACAAAGAACTCTGAGTTTGATCCATTTATCCTTGGTGAACAGATAAACAGAGCAATTTAACCATTTTCTCCCTGGAAGTCAACCATTAGACCTAAAATGGCTAAGAGCCTCAGATCTATAGCCACAAATTCTTATAAACTCCTCTCATTTTGCTTCAGTTGACCTATTAAAAGACTTTTTTGATGAAGTGTAATCATTTATTCAATGATGAACTTGATAATGATGTAATTTCCCCCTTTCTCTTAATCTGAGTATCTCTTATGACAGCAGCTGTATTGAAAATATTTCCATCATGAAAGATTTCTATTCCTGCATGACTACTCCTTTAATTGTGCTTAGAATAAATTGACAGTGAATTCATTGTCAGATGACACCTTACAGATGTATAGCTAGTGTGAGAATTTTCCACTCACAGTTTCACAGTCCAGGAAGAAGGGTTATATGTTTGGATTCCAGAAACAGTTATATCATTTTGCTTATTCCAAAAAGCTTCACAACCCATCGAAGGTATTTGTTAAATTATATATTTCCTTACATAAATGGAAAATAAAAATCTGCAAATATGCCTGTATCAAATGTTGGGATGTTGTAAAATTAAGTTTAGAATATCTGCCTCACTCTTTTTGCTTTTCCTATAAGGTGTTTGGTTTCAAAGTTTTCCTTCATTATATTCAGGCTTTCCCTGTGTTTGGAAAATTTTATCTTTTAAAAATATCGCTTCAGGACTTCCCTGGCAGTCCAGTGCAGGGGCTGCGGGTTTAATCTCTGGTCAGGCAGCTAAGATCCCACGTCTCGTGGCCAAAAAACCAAAACAGAAAACAGAAGCCATATTGTAACAAATTCAATAAAGATTTTAAAAATGGTCCACATCAAAAAAAAATCTTTTGAAAAAATATCGCTTCAAAAATTCATAAAAATTTTGGCCAAATAACGTCATTTTTGTGTAGTTCTCTTAAGAAACTCAAAACATTTTCAGAGAGTCCCATCAATCTCACCCCGATGAATGAAAGATACTTAATCTAATTTTTCAAAGGAAGGTGAAATTACCCACCATGAAACACATGTGACTAAAGAAATAGGCCCAAATCAAAACGTTGTAATTTCCATTTTCATTTTCATTGCTATTGAGTATAATTCTCCACAGTCAAGTGCAGCTCATTTGCAGGATATCTGGATGCCCTGTCTTACTTGAGGTCTGTCACTTTGGTTCAAACTTGCACAAAGCTTTATTTTGGTCTGCGCTCCCTTTCTCTGTTCTCTTTGGGTTCACTCTCCTAACTGCCATAGCAAGAGCCGCAGAAGGAAGGGAGAAAGGCAAGCTCCATCCCGGGTTGTCCTCTAGGAGGCTGTGGCCTTAATATCAGTTGTCTTTGTTCAGGACACAAAAATCCTTATTAAATCCAGAGATACGAGTGAAAACAATTGGGCTGAATTTGTTTGAAAATCAGTAAGTTCCCCGCAAGTTGTACAATATTAATCAAAATGTTAGCACGCCACTCGAGTCTGCCATAATGCCCTGATGTCACTGGGGAAACCACTGACTCTGGATGATGTGATGGAATCTGAGAAAACTCCTGGCGCAGCTCCAAGCCCCGCCTACCCTGTCTTTTTTTCCAGCATCTCACATGCCCCCTACTTCTCGCTGACTTACCTTTTTTTCCTGAATGGGGCTTCTCTATTCTATTTTTCCCTAGCATATTAAAAAAAAAAAAATTTTCCTGAAACAAGTTTCATAGCAAATATGTCGCTTCTAGACTTTTGTGATTTGTGCAAGTTATTACTGACTATTTTGAGGGATAGGTGAAACGAAAAAGTGCATCATTCACTGAAAGGCTGTATACATTTCTAGAAATGTATATATATTTAAAATGTATTTCTGTATATAAACATGTAAATGTATATATTATGTGTGTTTATTTACAGTCCTCCTATTTGGCTGCATTTTCACTTTCCACCCACCCTATCTTCCCCCGACTTTACAAGAACATTCTGTACATGTTCAGTTTCAGAGATTATCAAGGGATGAATCCAAACTAGCACCACATAGTCCCTGAAATAAATTCTGGCAAATGCATTTTACGACATATGCAAATACAGATTACCTACCTTTGCTTTAGGTAAAAATCAGAGTGCACTATACACTTTGCTTCCCGAGCCCAGACACTTTTTCTTTCCTCTTTCTAAGAGGCTGAGTGAAATTATTTTGTAAAGTCTTTAGTACTGTTTCCTGGATCCTCTAAATTAGAGTTAAGCCAGGATAATTTAGCGAGTTTCGACCAAGGCCCTCAGGGGCTTGTGTTTCCACGTGGGCCTGGTTAAAAATAACAATTCCATTGCTAGCTAATCCATATAGAAATTGTGGGGATTTGATGTCCAATTCAAATAATGCTGCATATATCTGGATCTTCTTTTGAAACACTAACAAATAATGAGAGCTTGGAGGATTAAATCGGAGCTACAGCTGTGGACTGAACCTTAATTCAAATTTTCATGAATGAGACCAAAATAGAATGAATTATTCTGCCCCACTTTGTCTGGTGTCTTCTGGGTGTCCCCTGTCTCAGAGCAATCATTGGAAGTGATCCCAATTCCCTATTTGTAGGGATGAAACCCAAGTTATATCCGTATATCTACAAAGGTGTACAGAATGTCACATCTTTTCTCCAGTCTCAAAATGCTTCTCAAGATTCTGGATGCAGAACTACACCCCTTCTAAGTTTCTACCAACTATACATTCAGTACAAGGATTTTTTATGCTTTTGAATCATTTACCGAATACTCTGGATTATGAGGATGAATAATGTATTATAAAACGTAGCTTTCCTCTATCCTGGGCTACATCCCTATGATTCCCCGAGGTAATCCTTCCCATATTCCAGTCTATGGTAGTCTGTCCTTCTGTCTGAAGCAATTTAACAAATTGTGTAACAAGAAAAGTCTTTATTTTTCTAAAAGTAACTGACAAATATACTTTCCTGTTCTTAAAGAATTATCAATAAGTTGTTACAGCACTGATGTAACCTTACATAGCTTTTTCCTTCCTTTTTTTTCTTGCCATAGTTCTTCAATTATATCAAAATACAAATTAGTTATAATCGATCAAATCTCAGTGGTCACTGTGCAATGTTGCCAGACTACCAATGGCATCATAAGATTGCCATACCAAGCACCAGAGCATGGCATGCTTGGTGACTACTGGTGATGGTAAATCATGGAGAAGGTAGGGTTATATAGAGATCAAGTGACAATATTGCACATGCCTTTGGTACTAATTTTTATCTTTACTGTCATCTTCGCCTTTGCCTCCTAGACTGTTGTACCATAAGGGAATTATGCTTAAACATACCAACTAAAATTATTATTTCTCTTCTCTTTTTAATTCATGCTTAAAATCAAGAACTCAAAACAACCAGCTCTGGTATCTTCTGATAATTATTTCTTGAAAGACTAACAGGCTAGTATAGACAATTCACCCCTAATCCACATGACTGACTTCACAAAGTGAGTTGGTTAGAGGAGCTATTGAATGTTTTTAACTGTGTTTATAAATGTATTGTTAATCCACGTCAGTGAAATGGTATCATCCCGAATCCTGTTAATGAACTTCTATGAGGGATATAGTGAAAATGTTCTCCTGGTGAAGATAAACACTGGTTCTTTTGCAACACTTAAGATGCTGGTAATTCAGGTGTGTAGTGCTTATTTCTAGGTCTGAAAAGTAAAAGCAGATGGCTTTGTTTCTCCTGAAGAGTACTCCCATGGATTTCAAAGATCTAGGGAAAATTTAATTCTATTTCTTTCTTGTTTCCCTTTCTCTTAAAGATAAAGGAAAATGATTAAAATTCAAGATATCAATTGTTTGTTTTCATTATAACATAATGATATCCTTAGAACAGTTTATTCTTTTTGTTTCTCAGCTGTAGTACATTACCTAGAAGTCAAAGAAGATTAAGAATGATAGAGTGTCTTATGTGTATGAAAAATTTCATACTAAAGAAGTTTATTTCCACCTATGAAAGTTTTGATAGCCATTGAGAAGAAAATAAATTGATTGTGGTTGTCATTCCTGACAAGAATTATTAGGGGTGTATCATAAATTTTCAGATCACTTGAGCATAAATGCATTCATGTATAGTTATATAATTGTACAAAAGAATATTCAATCTTGTGTAGCCTTTCCTAAAGAAGAAGGAAGAAAACTGAGAAAGAAAAAAGATTAATGAGAAGGACTTGCACATAAATCAGTTCCTGGAATTAGGGCTGGATGCAATAGCAGGACACAGATTTTGCCACATTGCTGATGAATTAGAGTCTTTTCTACAAGCATAAGCTTTGTTAATAGGAAGAGTATGAGTAGGTCTTTGGCATCCACTGGAGTGGCCTCTGTGAGTCTCTCCTATTGATTTTTTTTTTTTTTTTTTTTTTTTTTTTTGCGGTACGCAAAAAAAAACACAGGCTCCGGACGTGCAGGCCAAGCGGCCATGGCTCACGGGCCCAGCCGCTCCGCAGCACGTGGGATCTTCCCGGACCGGGGCACGAACCCATGTCCCCTGCATCGGCAGGCGGACTCTCAACCACTGTGCCACCAGGGAAGCCCTCTCCTATTGATGTTTGACATCAAAGTTCAAACCCTTCTCTCCTTTATTCCTTCTCTCCAGTACTACCAGACATTTGTTCAGGTACCCAGCTTTCTCTCTGAGACTTTGTACTTAAGGGAGGCTGGACTCGACTTATCCCCAGGGCTTAGATACTGGTTGGTCCAAGCCAGTTAAGGTGCTCACAGAGCTCTGTTAGTGATTTGTTAGGTCAAGGAATATGGGAAAATTCTGGATATTGAGACAGGTGTGATGTTGTTTATGGGAGTGGTGCTACAACTATTAGGATGGGGGCGGGGAGAAAGAGAGAGAGAGGATTTCTTATATTTTTCTGGATTCTGCTGTGTCTAAACATAGTGCCCTGATCCTCTATAGCCATCTTTCCCTCTTGTGGAAATTTAGACTGAAGACATTGCCAACCAACAGGGAACAGCATAGCTGAAAGATTAAAAAATAATCTGAGTCTTAATGATATCACTGAGCTTTTCAAATGTACAGGTACTTCATTCTGTTCTCCTGCAAGTGTATAATAATACAGTCTCTGATTAGCTAAGAAATTTCATTTTGTTTTCACACTTGAATTCAAAATCATTTTAACTGAATAGCCTTACTAAAAGCAGAAAAATAACAGCAACAAACAACAAAAACTGGGTGTAAAGGGAGTCTCATCTGTGAATACCAGGTACTTCAAAGAGAAAAAGGTATGTTAAAAAGGAGTGGAGTGTGGGCTCACATCCCTTCCTGGGTTGACACCAGGTTGAGGTGGGTAAAGACAAAGAGGTGGCTGGAAAGAATTCTAATTCATGATAATCAAGACCAACATCTATTTATTTCAGAGTGTTCATGGAAGGTATGGGGCCTTAGCAGAGAAGCGCACAGACAGGTAGGGCAGGAGGATGGAGAGATGGACCTTGCAAAGAACGTGCCTGCCTCGAATCTTAGACAGACACAGAACGCACACAGGGATTTCAGGAACAAGGCAGCTTTTACAATTAACGACAAAATTGACAGTCAAAATCAGGCTACCCCAAAACGTAACTTGATGATGAATAACATGAGTCAAGGTCTCCCTCTGTCCTCACTAGGCAAGGTCAGGCTTAGAGTGAGGTACCATTTCATGGGACAGTCAAGCATGCCCAGCGGGTAAGACAGGGCAGTGCAGAGGAGCTGGAAGGCAGTTCAGATGGACAGCACTCACACTGATGGCCCTGTAGCAAATGCCTAGTATGTGTACCGGTGAATGCCAATATCTGCAGGATAAATAACGTTTTATAGACTGATGAAAGACAGAGGTATGCCACAGATATATCAGAAAGTCCTTTCAGTGTACTCTCTCTCTGAAATAGTATGAAAATACTTTAAAATGGGATTGAAAGTCCTCCCTTAATTTAAACCAATTATACATTGTAGTTTTCAGTATTTTTATGGACATTTATATGTCAGCTAATTCTCACAGTGTACTGTGACTTCCATGAGAATAGAAAAATCTATTTTCCATGGAAGGAAAGGGAACTGTCAGGTCCCAAATGAAGCTCCTGATGAAGGAGGGGAATCAGAATTCAATTTTGTAGAGAACTTATTTATTTAAAAAAGTAAAATTGGGGCCTCCCTGGTGGCGCAGTGGTTGAGAGTCCGCCTGCCGATGCAGGGGATACGGGTTCGTGCCCCGGTCTGGGAGGATCCCATATGCCGCGGAGCGGCTGGGCCCGTGAGCCATGGCCGCTGGGCCTGCGCATCCGGAGCCTGTGCTCCGCAACGGGAGAGGCCACAACAGTGAGAGGCCCGCATACCGCAAAAAGAAAAAAAAAAAAAAAAAAAAAAAAAAAAAGTAAAATTGATAAATAGAGTAGTATTTTATCTGATTTTTTTTTATTTTGGAAAAGATTAAATGTAGCAAAAAATGTATTAATTAAGATATCACCAAAACACTAAAGACAAGAAAAAAAAGCAAAAGAACATTACTTGAGAAAACCAGTGGCATCTAGCCAGTACAATGTAAAATAAAAATGAAAAATGTAGAAAGCATGGACCTCCAGGAAAAAGTAGCAATGTCTAAAATCAATAAGTATTTGCCACATCATAACAAGGATATTGTATTGATTTTTCAAACTTTAGCCTGTGTTCATTTGTCAAGTTGCTGTTCAGTGTGTATCTACAGAGTTTTATTAATATGTATGTTATGTAATATTCAACTGTCCAGCTATCCAGCTAAATTATTTGAAACTGTCATGAACAGATATATATCAGACTTGTACTAGAGATAACAATGTTTTTTTTTCTCAGAGAATGGCTATGATATCTTCATATTATGGTGTATTTTGTTACCAATAGAACATACACAGAAACAGACACAAATACACGTTAAGTTAAGATTACTTCTCAGAATTTTAAAGCATGATCAAATTTTGTTTTCAAGGAAACTTTGACATAAGCATAGACCTTTATAAAATACTAGAATTAAGAATTACTTAATACATTATTTGATATCCTGAGACTTTGTTCACCTTTAATAGGGTATTTAATGGAGTATCTCTGTTTATGTGGTCATCACACAAAACTAGCAGTTTCTTTAAAAATCTGAAAGCATATTTAAGGAAAAAAAAATAAACTTAATAGATTTACATGAACCATTGGGCCATGTCAAGAATATTTCCTCCCACATAATTTGGTTTAAAAGTCAGTTTTGGGTAAAAGTGAGTCAGTTGCTATGACCCTACTGTAGTACTGTGGATGAATATTATATAACTATTCAAAATAGCTATTTAGAATTATCAATAGCTATTTAACATTCAGTCACATTTATTTTCCTTTTTAATTTGATAAGCCATATATTTTTACCATAACAATTTGAAAATAAATTAGAATAATACACTACATAAGCATTAACTGAAATCTTACAACCTAGGAATAACATTACTTAACCCACTATGTGTACAGATGTTTTCCTAGACATATGTGCACATAAATTCATATAATTTAATGATAAATATATGGTTTAAAAATGATCAATTTATCTCTATAGCACAAATGATAAAATAATCTGTCAACTGCTATTGTGTAAACTGAGAAAGGCAACACAATTTTATTTTCTCCCATATTCATTATATCATTGCTAAAAGAACAAAATTAATATTAGTTAAAAGAACAGACTAATATTAAGAAAATTGTATATCATTATTTACTTTTTCATGAATATTTTGTCATTTGCATAACAGTATATTTAAGCTAATAGAACTACTTAAACTAATTTTAAGTATTACTAGTTCTTGATTATTTAAAAATTTGTGACTGCCCTTTATAAAATTCTTTATTTTGAGTAACCTCTCAGAAGTCTAGATTTAAATCTTCAAGTAACATTTTTTTTTTTTTTTTGCTGTACGCGGGCCTCTCACTGCTGTGGCCTCTCCGGTTGCGGAGCACAGGCTCCGGACACACAGGCTCCGCGGCCATGGCTCGCGGGCCCAGCCGCTCCGCGGCACGTGGGATCTTCCGGGATCGGGGCGCGAACCCGTGTCCCCTGCATCGGCAGGCGGACTCTCAACCACTGCGCCACCAGGGAAGCCCTTCAAGTAACATTTTATAACCCTTGTTACTGGAGTACATCTGGACTCAGCAAATAATTCTAGAGCCGTCAATCTGTTAATATTTTGTGTGTGTATTTTATTCTTTTGAAAGTTAGAGAGAAGTATGATTCCTTATTCCCATTCGTAGGTAACTTTTTTTCCCCAGATTACATTCTTATATGTTTGCTGCTTCTTTTTACCCTTGCATCGTATTTTTTTTTTTTTAAAGCCATGTCTGCATTCTTTCCACTTACATACTGGTACACTGGAATTCTCTTCAGTTTGTATACCAAAGGGAGTTTTTTTCCATACATTTTTGTCAGTTGCTTTATGTTTCATCTGTAGTATCAGTCATCAGTGGAATGGATCTAGTATTGATTGCATCATGTATAGTTTTCACCTATATTAAGTAACATGAATTCATACCGATGTCACCAAATCTCTGTCTATACTGTATGTATTATCCCAACCTTACTCTCTTTGGCTGTCTGTAAGCTCCCATGATAACAGGGAGACACCTTACTCTCAGCTCCTGTCATTCATTTACTTAGTTTTTCAATCCTAGTACACATTCATATGGATTCAGAATTAATAGAATTAATATTACTGCAGAAAATGACACCACCTGCTCGAGTTCCAGGCTTATGTTAAATTCTCTTGCTTTTAATCTTACAAAAGCCACTCACTTCCAAAGTTGCCGACATTAACTTTTAACCCCACCCCCTTCTGTGACATAATTTAGTATCAGTATATTGGCAATACAGTTAGAGAATATTCTCACAGTCTGCATTCTGTCCTATGATCCCCCAACTTCTATGTTTTTTATTTGCGTATACTGTAAGATTGTGTCTGTATGCTGTAAACCTTTATGATTTCTGACAAATGCATAAAACTTCTCTATTGAGAAATAATATTATAAGTGAATCTGAAATCTTAACTCTATTATCCCAATTATTGCTCTGTTAGGAAGAGAAAATCATACAAATTGTTATTCGCTTCACTGTACTTATCCATTGGGAGATTCTTTGTTATTTTGTTCATAAGTATAATCAAACATAACTATAAAATTCAGAAAGTTGTTAAAGTGATATAAAAAAGTGCGCTCACGGAAAAATATTAAAAATCTTTGTTTACTGTGTTAGTATTTTCTCGAGTTTGAAAAATAAAGTTTAAAAAAAATTGAATCAGATACACTGTTTGCATGAATTGCCATACACTAGGTAAGTGAAAAATTCATATTTGAATTTATATCTGTTTTAAAGACATATTCTGGTGACTTAATATCTCAATAAAATCATTGAGAAATAAAGTTACTGTTTTTTCTAAAATATCACAGATAAAATAATTATTGCGTTCATGAAAATTTATCTAGCATGTTTGTAAATTAAAGTGATTACTTCATGTCACTCTGTTTGAGTAATTTTTCAGAAGCAAAATTGAACTTGGCATTTACATTCAGAGTTATTGGCATTATGTCATAGAATAACACTGCCTTAAAACATGAATCACACACCGTTTTTCTGCCGTGCTTATTGATTATCCTTCATCATCTAAACAGCTTGTAAGGTTAAAATGCGTTTAAAGATTTATTACCTGTATTGATCTACTTTTTTTGGTGGTGTTGAAAGCAAATATAATTCAGTTTCAGCAAAAGATATAGTAAGCATTACTGTTTAAATACCAGAATTTAGCAATTTAAGAAATGTTTTCAATATGTAATAAAATGTACTACTTCTACTTGTTACTTATATAGATTCTTATTTCATTATCAAGATACATCACCTTTTTTGGTGTTTACTTTATTATTGATTTAACAGAAACTAAACAAATCTCAACTCCAGCCTATGGAATGCTTCCTTGAGTATGGATATTCTTAGTTCAACTCTCCCAAAACATGATAAGGACAATCTTTCAGAATGTGACCAGACACACGAATTCTATTTCTACCTCATCTGTACATCTAGCTACATGTTTCTGTTTTTCTCTAGTTTATCTGAATTTCTGTATCCATATACAATGAGTAAAAATGCATATATTTTGATCATATTTATCACATGTACACATATATGTATATGTCATAAACATATATAGACATAAATGTATACATTTAAAATGAGTTTTCTGCATAAAAACACATGATTTCACATGTGCTACTAGATTACTATAGATTTTTTAAAATTTTACTTTATATTGGAGTATAGTAGATTAACAATGATGTGTTAGTTACAGGTATACAGCAAAGTGATTCCGCTATACCCATCGTCCATTCTTTTACAAGTTCGTTTCCCATTTAGGTTATTACTATAGATTTTTAATGTGGTGTTTTAAAAATATCTTTCTATATCTCTAGCTCTTATTTTTTATGTGAATGTTAAATAAGACCACAATCATTCCTTGATAGTGGAAGATGTGCTAAGGGAACTCAAAGACCATTGCTCCATTAACTTGGAGCAAAACACAAGCGGAAAATTGATATAATCTGTCATATTAGCATATTTAGGGCTTGCATACTAATCCACCCTTTAGTTTTTCTTTGGTTTTGAATATGTAGTTCTCGTACCATATGTATTAAGCAGGCCAGAAATAGCATTTTAATCAGGAGACTAAACATTTTTTTGGATGACTATAGCTGTTATTGTATCAGGGTCTATATAAGAAAAGATCTATAAGGACCAAAGCACCTCTGTAGAAACACAATTGGAAGTTGTCTCACACACTTGCAGTATCTAATCTACTACGTGTTAATAGCCTTCTATGAAACAAGTCCACTATTTCTATTAAACACGGTAATATTATAGCCGTGGATAGATGAGGTTTATTATTCACTTTCCCGTAGGTCTGTGGGCTACTATCTTTCTTGTCCATCGAGTTCACCTCCCTACCCAGACCGTTTCATGATGAGCAATTTGATATCATTTAAATACCCGTCCCTTGTCATTCTGCCTTACCTATCTTTGCTATTCCTGACTATGGGTGGACCACCGTGTCCACTTCCTCTTTTCCTGCTTCCAAAATACCAGAATTTGTGAAAATATGCCCCCCTTTTTTGCTACAAAGTAACGCAACCTTGTAAATTAGTCCAACATTACTGGACTGAACGTATGATGTCCTACAACTCTCTGTTTCTAATAAATTCTCATTCTTATTTTTCAGTGTATCACTTCCAAATCTTTCCTCAGAGCTGCTTCAAATCTCTTCAGCCCCGTTAAGCCTTGAGGACCAGGTTTGTTTTCCTCTCCCCTTAAAAAGTGTTCTTTCTCCACACTTTCCCTGAGGAGATCAAGACCAATGTATTCTCACTCAATTTAAATTAGATGTTTTTACATTATGACTCTGTGATTTCACCATTACTTTCACCTTTCTTTTCTGGATGAAGAAGGAGGAGAAAGATGAGAAGAAGAAATTGTATATTTATATCTAATGCATATACACATAGATATCTCACACGTAAACACACACCTGCAGTCATGCATGCACACACACACACACACACACACACTCATAACTCCTGTTTTACAAAGAGAAGAGCTCATCAATTGAGCATCTCAGTTCTTCTCCAAATTCTCCAAAGCTGTGCTCATTATTTCTCCTTTCCCTCCTACTTTCACTTCTTCCTCTTTCCTGGGTCCATCCTTTGCTAATATCCCTATCTTTCCTCCCAACATTAAAACAATAAAAGAAAAATTTCCAAAACAATGTTATCCTATTTCACTGCTACCCTTTGTCATCAAACTTTTAAAAGTCTCTGTTGATTGTTGTAATATTCCTTCTTTAAGTCCAGTTTTCTCATCATGTTGTACAAAATGATGTCACCATGATTATTGCAAATTCTTATGTTTGTCTGCAGCATTGAAGAGCATTGACTATTCCTTCCATCAAACACTCTTTCTTAGCTTTTGTGACATGAGACTCTGGTTTTCCTTAAGGTATTAAAAAATTTTTTTTCACTAATGCCTTCTTCTACTTCTACTATCTCTAAGGGTAAATACATTGGAAAGATCCATCTGTCTTTGTCCTTCACAATTCTCTGGCAATTTTCTCACAGTAAACCCTAGGAACATCTGTTTTCGAATAACCAAGGGAGTTTTATGCACCTGTAGATTCTCCTGTTCCAATCCAGATCTACCAGATCAGAAAACCTGGAGCTGTAACCCAAATTCTCAGTTTCTAACAAGCACTCATAGTGATTATTATGTACCCCAGAGATTGAAAATTATTGCTGTATACATTCATCCCTTTGGTAATCTCATCTAATTCTATAATTTATTATATCACCTTTATGAAGATATTTCTAAAATTTTACCCACAATCCTGATCTTACTTCTAAATTCTTATTCCATATTTCCAACTCCCTGCTAGGTATCATCACATAGAGTTTCTGCCAATAGTCCCAGACTGCTATACATACTCAAATTTCCTCATTAGAGATTACTGTAGAATTGATATAAATTTTATTTATGATTAATGTAGATATATTTCCAATGAATGTGGCTGGGATAATGTGATGACTGGACAAGGAAATAGCTAGGTTACTTTACTGTAATCTTGACCTCAACATGAATAAAATTTTGTTTTTATGATCATAGTATCTTCCTATCTACTTTAATAGAGTTCATTTACTTTTAATCTTCAAAATACATGGATACTGGACTTCGGATATATTACACATTCCAATAATTAATAAGAGCTCAGAGCGTCCGTGAGTATCTGTGGTGTGTTTTTGTGTGTAAGTAAATGTGAGATTTCCATTTATGGGATTAGACATTTTTTATACTCATAAAATAGTAACATTTTAAAAACGGGGACTTAGTTAAGCCTTTGATCACTTAAAAAAACATCCTTACACATTGCTGTGTTTTGAATTTCCTGAGTATAATACTCCAGCAACACATATTATAAATTAAACAGCAACTTGCCCCAGGTTGCAGAGTGTTGGATTCATATTTCCTTGCATAGTTTTATTAAATTGGAAGTGAGTCCAACACTTCTATAAACTTTCACTGCATACAATAGTTTGATAGATATGAGTTATTTTAAATTACCATAACTGAGGATGGATGTACTTTGAACAACACTATCAAAATTTTATAAACAGATGTGACATTTATCTGCCCATGTTATTAAAAAGGGAAATTTAAGGAAATCTTGCATACTAAAATTATAAACTAAAAATGTGTATGATAAAAAATAACCTTTGAACATTTCCATGGTATGTAAGACAAATGTTAATATTCTGTTACAAGGCCATGACACTGGAAATGCATTAGAATTCAAAGGACAGTGTAAACACCTTTCCCTGCCAGTTACCAAACCCTGATTAATATTTAACTTCAAAATTAATAGGGAGAGAGAAATTTGTATCTCTTATCAATCACCGTCCTTCCAAGTCATTCAGTAAGACAATTTATAAAGCACAGACATTATCCACCATTCCCATACAAGACAAACTGTGCATGAACAATTGATATATTATTGTGCTGCAGTAAAATTATATATAAAAAGAATGGGATTGGTATGACACCATGCCCTGTAGAGGAATTTGTATAGCTTTATTGGAAGTTATGTCTCCCCAGTGTACCCAGAGCCATTCTACAGTTTTCGTTATCTAAAGAATTTCTACTCCAAAACTTAAACTAATTTCAAAATATGCATCCGTCGATTAAATTGTTGCTACATTCTACTGAGGAACAATATTACTGATATTACAAAGTGCCTATTCTACATGTTGTGTTGTCATTCTTGGTGAAATAACTTCATACATATTTGTATACTTTAATTACTTCTATTTAAACAGAGACACCTGCCAGAGGTAATCCAATATACCTATCTAAGGATCAGAGGTGCATAACCTCTTTTCATTTCTGATATGCATAGAAAAAGAGATCTTACTCAGAGCTGCTGAGAAAATTTGCACCTTAATTAAAAACAGAAAAACATATTCCTTTTCCTGGACTTGCTAGAAAATAATCATTAAAAAAGGAACTTCCATTTGAGACCAAATACTGTTGAGAAATAGTTTCATAAGATTCCAAATAACCATCTTCTGAATAATCCCTACATTCCTAATCTGATGGTTTCCAATCTTACATATACGAGGAAGTTTATTTCTTCTTCATGTACGGGGAAAATAGTAATTTGGGAAAAGAAATTGTTGCAAGTCTAGTAGTAAGTAAATTGACATCTCAACACCAGGTACTAAACATATCAAAGCAGTACATATCTGGTCGATTTTTTCTCTTCCAAAAGAAACCATGTGTACCAATATGAGGCTGTAGTGGCTAAACAAAGCCCTTCTCCAAATGATGTCCATGTCTGAGTCCCTGTAATATGTTACCTTACGTGGAAAACGGGACTTTGCAGGTGTGATTAAGGACCTTGGGAAGAACTATGATTATGAAATCAGAGGTCACAGTCAGAGGCATGGATATTTGAAACTGTGCTGCTCTCGGCTTGAAGATAGAGCAAGGGGCCAAGAACCAAGGGAATGCAGGAGGACTCTAGGAGTTGAAAACCACAAGGAAATGGATTGTTCCCTGGAAACCCCAGGAAGAATGCAGCCCTGCTGACACCTTGAGCTTAGCTGAGAGATACCCTGTCAGAATTTTAGCCTCCAGAACTGTACAATAAAATCCCTGCTGTTGTAAGCCACTAAATTTGTGGTAATTTGTTACAACCCTAGGAAATGAATACAATTTTCCTTGCAGTATACCGTCACCTGAAAAATAAAATTTGATGTAGAACAGAATGGCTCAAATTCTTCATTCATTTATATCAAACATATGGTCACTGAAAGCACACAATTTGTTAGCTTTGTTGTGGCTAGTGGTGCTTCATTGCCCTGCCTGTAACGTACTTATTGGAACACAGCATGGTAGAGATAAATTTCACCAGTATTTTTCTTATTGGTTTAATTTTAATATGTTACTGATTTGTCTTACGTTGTAATGCATTCTAAGATCTCTTGCTCTGAGAATATGTAGAGAAGCAGTGTTTTTAGTCACAAGATAAATATATCCTTCTCTGATTGTATATAGTATAAAATATGATTTGATTTCTACTTTAGGGCATGATTCTTCTATCTAGTAATGTAACAACTGATGCGCATGACCTAATGAAAAACACAGCCTATAGAGTCTTGTTGGGTTCTGAGAGACACTAGCTGCATAACCTTTGAATACTCACTTCCACTTTAAAACCTGTTTCCTCATCTGCAACATTACAAGACAGCTTCTGTATGATAATTCATGCCCCCAATTTTATAATATGAGAAAGCATGCCCAACAGATCTAGAAAGAACTGAGGTATGCTTATTTTCTTTTCCCAATAAGTATGACTAGATTTATATAAGTGAGGGTGTGAAAGATTTAACTATTAGCCCTTCAATTCAGTACAATTGAATAGCAGGACATTTTGCATAGACATACACCCTAACTTTCAATTTGTTTAAAATATAACCACAATTGATGCTTTCTGTGCATTTTGTTTATATTATAATCTTTCCAGTGGTAGAATTATGTTACAGTTATTTGGAAGTGAGGTCAGAAAATCGAGAAAAACAAAACAAAATGTTGAGACTTAATCCTCTACTGTGTTTCCCACATTAGTAATATGCTCTCAAATTCCTGCTCTTCCTGAATTAGATAACATAAATTATCAAAAACATTAAACAACAGGCAATATATTTTCATCTTTATAGCATATACACAGAAAAATGGGAGATGCAGTCAAAAAATATGACCAATTTTGACATCAGCTTGTGATTTTCTGCCGGTTTCCCATGTGATTCTCAAAGTGTGTAGTTAATCACCGTGAAGTGCAGCTTCTTCATTTACTGATTTATTTTTATAAAAGTGGAAGCTTTGGCATCAGGCAACTTGGGTTTGAATGCCAGATGAACCACTGAGTGACACTGGACAAGCTACTTAACCTCTCTGATCCTCAATTTCCTCATCTGCAATATGGGGTGAGGTCTCCCTAATAGGACTGTGGTAGTAAACGTGTCCCCAAACATCAATTCCCTTCTCTACTACTACATTCCCTTCTCTCTAGAAAATTTGTTGCATTCACATGAAACTGACCAAATTTGAAAACCTTAGGAGTTTCTTGAAATTGGCATGAAAACAGAAGTGTAACCTCTATCTAAAGCTAGAAAGGACCACCTAACCTAGATGAGGAAAAACAAATGAGGAAAACACACAGGTTTAACATAAATATGTTTCCACGATCCCCAAACTTTGGGAGGAGCAAATGTAAAGCAATTCAAGTTATTATGATTCAATGGAAAACAAGCTGACCCTAACAATGCTTCATTAGAACAAAAGCATTTTGAAATATGAACCAGAAAGTGTTGACTAGTCCTGTTACTTAAGATGTAAGGGGCTATGTAGGTAAAAGAATATGAGGGTGCGTGTGTTTTTAGGCACATATAAAAGGAAATAAATGAGCCAAGATCTAAGTTCGCTCAAGCTCCTTCTCCCCTCTCTCTCTCTCTCTCTCTCTCTCTCTCTCTCTCTCGGACTTTCTCATTTTATGTTGATGCAAAACCAAGTTAACTGTTGAACTGCAAGCACATCATTTACTGGGCTTACTCTCATGCTACTTATTCATTAACAGAAAATGTGAACAATTAAAACAAGCATTTACAATGAAATAGGGGAAATGTCAGGCTTCTAGGAGAGCAATTCCTGAGGGGAAGGAAAGGCTTCTCTGAGGAACTGAAGTTTACGCTCATATCTGAGGGATGATTACATTGATTAGAAGTCAGCCATGTAAAGTGGCCGTGAAAGGGATATGGAGAGGAAAGACGAGAGCGATGATGCACAGCCCATGGGGGACGAGAGAACTGGCTATGCCCTAGGAGATGAGTTTTACTCACCTTCTTTGGAGTACAGATCGTGGGAGGAATGGAAGTGATGGAATTGGAAGAAATAGGAATGAAATAGCAGGAATGTCAAGAACAGATGTCCTTGATGACAATAAATTGTTCTCTTTAGCTGAGATCCTCCACTTTCTCTCTGCATTGGTTCTGGTAATTCACAGTCAATTCCCTCCACCATCAATGCTCACTCCTACCCAGAGACACCAGCACTGTCATCCTGCCAGCTGTCCAGTGGCTACGCTTTAGGGGGACTGGAGACCAGACTGACTGGCAATTAGTGCTAGACATTTTTAATTCCCTAGAAACTTCAGGTTTCTGGTTGGTTGTTATGAAAATATGCATAACATATATGCATAATATGCATAAATATGCATAATATGCTGTTCTGAAAATATTTCAGAAGCAGAAACTTTCGGGCCAAATTATTAAGAAAAACTATCAAGGAATAATGTGCTTTTCTAAATAAAATTTATCATTAGGTTCCAAACTTATTATATTGTATATCTTATATCCTTAATACTTGTTTTAATACCTTTATGTTATGACGGTGCTATATGATGACAAGAAATAATAAAGAAAAATAATATATGATGGTACCCCCCAAATTATTTTCCTTGCCTATTTATTACTTTGATTTCTTAATTCAAGATTGGCTTCTGCATTTCAACTGAAATGTTTTTACCTATGGAGTGCATTTTATTTTAAAAGTCATAACCTATTATATGAATTTCTATATTTTTAGAGGATTTCAAATGCAAGATTTTGTACTCTGATTTCTCTATAGAATATAAAAATATCCACACGGTATTCTCAATATGGTCCATATTCAATTAAGGAATTACTGTCAAGAACTACCAGTAATATTATAGACTACAATTTCTAAAATTTTATATGTTGGAAGTGATTTATTTACAAATAGTTATATATAGGTGGCTTGGGAAGGTACTGAATCAAATGGCTTGACAAGACAATGACTTATTCTGAGAAAAAAGATTTGCTTGGAAAAATGAATGAGTCAGAGACAAAAACAAGCATTTTGTCTGTGTGAACTATCCCTCATTACTAAGGGATAACTCTTAAAAACCTATAACAAGAGAGATTACTATTTTTCTGTTTTCTCTTAAATAAAAATAGAAAATATAGTATATAAAAATGTCGGGAAATTCTTTTAAAAATTTTTAATCACATCATTAGGTTTTCATGAAATGTAGAGAGAATGAAAAAGTATAATTCTGTAAATTATACATTTTTTTATCCTGAAAAGAACTTTAAAATACCATTTACTGCTCATTAATAATATTCAGAAGCGACAGATAAAATGTGCATATACTCTCCAAAAGGATTTTACCCTTTTTGTGATAAAGGTTTTAAAATTGAATATTTCTGCATTGAAATTCTACAAAGGCATCATATGCTTTGGCAAAAAAAGGACACTATTCATTTTAGCCATTGTTTTTCAAAATGAATCCCAGTACTTCTTTATGTTAACATTTTAATAATGCCTAGCATTCTGTAACATACTTTATCAAGTTATATTACACACAAAAAAATCATTTGTATGAGACATTGACTCTTGTCATGCCTTAGGCAATATAGAGATGGAGACGTATTTACTATGATTTACATATAAATGTTGCATGTTTGAACACAGATCTCTGACTTTTGAATATACATAAATGTGTACGTGAATGATTACAGATGTCATTGGGGCCCTTCTATTTCCACTGGAGCTCACAGTGTGTTCCAGAGATTTCCAGCTGCCAGTCTCTGTCTGCCATGAAAACTGCTATGCCCATGTGGCCACAGGCCTGAATGCCACATAACTAAGACATCCTGAGAGCTGTCCTCAAACAATAACTCTAGGAAATTGATGTATAAACACTTTAGCCTCCTTGCGAACTGAGTGAAATAATTCAGAGACGTCTGTTTTAGACAAATCTCAGAATTCCCCAGTAGTATTAAGTTCCAAGCATCCACACTGCTTCTTGGTTTCATAAAACACCATTTAACATATTATTTCCTGTATCACTTCCCACTGGTCTATCAGTGTTCCCTGCCCCTTCAGACAAACTACTTAGTGGCTCAGTGTCAGCGGCTGGGGGACATGAAATTAACACCTCATGTGTCTTTTTATTATGCTTCACGAATAGGAGACAAGTCCATCAATATAGGTAAATAACTATATATATATAATTTTGTGTAACATTTTTAAGGATATATAGATATATTTATATTAGCACATGTGTTAATCACAAGGGGGTGTGTGTGTATGTATATATATCAGAGGTTTCCATAAACCTCCTCGTAGTTTCTCTTTTAATGGCGTTTTTCCCTGGTTGTCTGTTCCTTCCCCACAAGTTTGCATTTCTATGTGTCTGTGGTCTTTCCTCCCTTCCCTCACCCAAAGGAAAAGTTGTGTGTGTAGAAAGTTATGTGTGTGTTCGCATAATATACGTAATATCCATTACTTGTAAAATAGACAATATACTCTAGTTGTAATATGTCCAAGTATACGTGTGTATATATCTCTATGTCTATGCATATTTAAATAGGCATAAATAACTTACATTCATCATGACTGGTCATATAAATTTTTATACTACGTTTAATGTCATCCAACCCCAAAGAATTGATTGTGAATTTTTGTTATTTGAATTTATGCTTGCTAAGGTATACCCAGATCCTCACAAAGCTTAGGGAAAAAGTTGTAAAAACAAACTTCACAGTTCACCTACTTTTAAGGATAAGCCTATTGATATTTTATGAAATGATTTCCAGTTTATAAATGACTATCATGGTATTAAAATTAAACATAAAGAAATCATATTTTTCCATCAGTGGGGTTATTTTAATATGGATATACAGGTGGAGTGGGAATAATCTCTGGAGAAAATATATATTTCTATTTATTTTGATAAATCGATATGGTGTGAAAGACCTTAACATTTTCTTAAAGTGTATGCTTATTGTAATTTTATAACCATAATGAATTAATTCATATATTTAAATCATTTCATTTTGGTTTTCCCAATATCCCAACATAAGGTTCTTCACACTCAAGTTAAATAGGAAAAAATAATTTTGCACTGAAAGAAGTTAATTGCTTGTAACCAAACACTTGCTTGCTCTTTCTCAGGAGCATTTTATGTTTATATAGACTTACATGTGGTATGATTTAAACTGACTTTATTTGTTGTTACTTTAAATGTTGAAATGAATTCTCACATAAAACGCATTGAGCTTGGCATACTGGATAAGTTACTGAGAAACTAGGAATTTAAGATTTTAGAAAGCAGGGAAGAATATTGAGTAAATATTACATTATTTTAAACTGCAAAGAATATATGTCAGGTTTCATCTTTTATGACTACTTATTTTTACAATGTGCATTTTCTAGATCTGTGTTAATTGACATTCTCATATTCAATACCTTTCATAAAGCATTTTAAATTCTCTTATTTAGAACAGTATGGAGGTTCCTTTAAAAACTAAATATAGAACTACCTTATGATCCAGCAATCCCACTCCTGGGCATATATCCAGAGAAAACCATAATTCGGAAAGACACATTCACCCCAGTGTTCATTGCAGCACTATTTGTGATAGCCAAGACGTGGAAGCACCCTAAATGTCCATCGACAGAGGAGTGGCTAAAGAAGATGTGGTACATATATATTGATACAATAAAATATTATTCAGCCATTAAAAAAAGAACAAAATAATGCCATTTGCAGCAACATGAATGGACGTAGAGATTGTCATACTGAGGGAAGTAAGTCAGACAGACAAATATCTACGGTATTTCTTATATGTGGAATCTAAAAAATGGTACAAATGAACTTATTTACAAAACAGAAATAGAGTCACAGATGTAGAAAACAAATCGGTGGTTACCAGGGGTTAAGCAGGAGAGGAGAGATAAATTGGGAGATTGGGAAAAAAAATTGGGAGATTGGGATTCCCATATACACCTACTATATATAAAATAGATAACTATTAAGGACCTACTATAGAGCACAGGGTACTCGGTAATGACCTATATGGGAAAAGAATCTCAAAAAGAGTGGATATATGTATAAATGATTCACTTTGCTGTACACCTGAAACTAACACAAAATTGTGAATCAATTATACTCCAATAAAATTTTTTTTAATTCTCTTGTTTAAAAACAAAAATACATCACCCCTAAATGACCCAGGTTTATGAGGCTTTATGCCGAAGTGTAAAATAGGCTTGTCAATTGGACCCTTGTCCTTTTCTTCAGTTTACCAATGTGAAGTAGGTTCAAACTGGAAGAAATGCTTGCTCCATTTTTCAAACACAAAATTGCTTGGGATATTTGGAATGTGCAGGAAAATCTTGGGGGTCATGTATCTCTGTCTACAGAATCACAGTCTCCTAGTTTGATACCATTTTACCTCATGCAAAATAATCTGTAAAATGTTGAAAATTTGCTGGTTTGAAATGTGTCTGTGCCTGCTTACTTTTAAGCCCTTGGAAGTCCTTATACGAGCAGCGTCTAAATTTTGCAAGTTTCTTGAATTCAAGCACACTGGGAAGAACATCTAATCTCTGAGGCAGAAAACAGGAAATGCACATTCAAAGAAAAGAATGAATCATTTTTCCATATCTATAGGAAATAGGTTATTTTGTGTTTCCTGAGACTTTAAGATGAATAATGCCAATTTCAAGATGCTTTAGCATGTTATAACCATCGATGTTTTTGTTAAATTATCAGGAAATGGTTGAGGGCAATTTATATCCATCCAGTGATGGTGATGATTGCTGAGATTGGCAAAGGTATTCTTCCACAAAAACTAAATACAAATGTTATTTTTCCTGTCTCTGGAAAATACATGTTTACATATGACTTTTCAGTCAATAGGAGGAAATTGTAGGAGATTAGAGATAGGGGGACTGAGAACTGTGGATATCTCAAATCCCTCCCTCTCTCTGTAAGGGGTCAGTTTGGGCAGTGATTGCATCTCCATTGAGAGCCAGCTGGGGTCTCTGTCCCTCTCTGCAGCTCTCCTTCAGTTCCTTGTGCTGCTTGCCGTTGTCCTTTTAGACCAAGGCATGGCAGGACTTTCTTCTGTATTAGTCCCTGATT
The DNA here is from genome assembly GCF_964165515.1 of Mesoplodon bidens. Lineage (NCBI taxonomy): Eukaryota > Metazoa > Chordata > Mammalia > Artiodactyla > Ziphiidae > Mesoplodon > Mesoplodon bidens. Next base: position 83,623,215 of record NC_138169.1, on the reverse strand, counting down.
CCCTAGCTAAACCTTACTGTTTCCTTTACCCTATCAAATCTCTGCAAGAATCCCTTTTAAAAACTCTCTTCAAGGGGCTTCCCTGGTGGCGCAGTGGTTGAGAGTCTGCCTGCCAATGCAGGGGCCACAGGTTCGTGCCCCGGTCCGGGAGGATCCCACACGCCGCGGAGCGACTGGGCCCGTGAGCCATGGCCGCTGAGCCTGCGCGTCCGGAGCCTGTGCTCTGCAACGGGAGAGGCCACAACAGTGAGAGGCCCGCGTACCACACACACAAAAAAAAACAACAAAAAAACCCTCTCTTCAATAACTCCTTTAGGAAACCACCCATCCATTTCCTGCCAAGAACATCTTAATACATACTATGGATGGGGTTCTAGATATGGCACCATGGAAAAGCACTCAAGCCTGGAACAAAATGAAAGCCTCTGGGCTAGGAATAGTAAGAGTCCTATTTCCTTAAAAAATTTCATATAATGAAGCAAAAGTGACCAATGATGTTAAAACACTTAGACTCAGAAAGTTTGTTGACAAAAGCATAACTTAACAATCATCCAAAACTTTTCTGATTCACTAGGTGAAAAAATGAGGTGGGGAATGAAGAGGATATTTTCTAAAGAATACATTATTCATATTTCTTGTCATATAACTTGAGATTTTAGAGTTGGGTGTTTTCATCTGGTACCATAAAGAGTGACTACAGGTCAATGCCTGTAACAGAAGATAATAAATTATGAATCTGAGTTTTATTGCTAAGGTAAATAGTGACCACTGATTGTTAAACTAAAATGTTTAAACCTGCAGTCCATTTAATGGCACTCACCCTGGCCACACAATGCCATTTTAACCTGAAAACTGAAATGTAGGATTAAAGTTGAATAAAAACTAAGCAATGCATATTCTCCACAAAATACTTACTGAAAAAATAATATATTATAGTTCTTCTCCAGGGTGTATATTTTATAGTATTTTTTTTCAATATAATGACAGGTACTAATTAGAATTTCAAGAGTATGAGAAATAAAACTGTCTGATTTTCAGATACTTATTAAATAGACATATTTTGTAATTGAATTTTTCCAACTTAATTGGAATTGAACAGATGATATACAATTTTTATTGAAAACAAAGTCTTATGAGTTTCCTCCAAATTTATAGCTGAAAAATTTAACTGGAAATTTCAAATCAATCCTATAATGATCATATCATGCTTCTGCCATTAGAAACTGTGTCTATAATTAAAGTTAATTTGATTGTCTGAATAAATTAGTTGATCTGTTAGAACACATAATAAATTAATATATATATTAATCCATCAAACAATTGTTGGCATTGCGTAGAGGCAATTTAATTTGTTCGTTACAGGTAATCTGAGTGGGAAGGCATAAAAATCCACTGTCAGAATTCAAAGCCCTAGTCAGCCAAGTAGCCAAAACTTAGAATACAGAGATATCCATGTCCCATGCAGTTTTTTTAAGAGACCTTCCACAGTGGTTTAAAGGTTGTTTAAATACATATTTTGGTAAATAATCATAATAATTTCTTCATATTTCATTTTTATTAACTATTTTTCCTATAGTCATTATAATAAAAAATTTCGGATATACTGAATCAGAAATACCTCAACTGGGAGAATCCAATGGCCCTCTGAACTACTGACTTTAACCTGTTTTATTCTCTGAATATTTAATTTTTTGAAAAATTATGGAAAGCTGCAAATATTTCTATTAGAAACCTAAATTTTCATTCAAATACAGTTGACCTTTGAATGATGCATTGGTTAGGGGTGCTGACCCACTGCACAGTCGAAATTCCGAGTACTATAATTTGAGTACTGTAAAATCTGAAAATCTGAGTACTGTAAAATCATGTAGGACTGTAATATTTACTAATGAAAAAAATCTGTGTTTAAGGGAACCCACACAGTTCAAACTTATGCTGTTCAAGGTCAACTGTAGTTGATATGATGATATTATATAACTGCTGAATATAATAAATACTGGCACATTGCAATAAAGATAATAAAATGTTCTTCTAATTTTATCTAACTGGATCCTCCATATACAGCAGCGATTTGATCACTGCCATATCCATTATATATTTACACACACACATTTACGCACACACTCCATGTTTAGTAGACTTTTACATTAATCCCTCTTCTTGTTCAACTTCTATTTACATTGACTATATTCCCCCAAATAGATATTATAATTTTGATAAATAATTATGAAACATAAAAGAGAACTTTTATTGGAAATGCATTTCTCAAGGAGGCAGATATGATTTTTTTTGGCCTCAATTTGTTTGTTACTGTGAGAACAAGACAGGTCTCAGCACTAACTCCATCTCTAATTTTGTACATTGTTTTGAGAGTTGAGAACATTTATTTACATAAATAAATATATTAGAATTGAAAGACTATTTTATAGCAATGCAATTTTAGTTTTAAATTTGTTTTAGTTAATATGACAAAATTACCTAGTGATATCTTACTACTGATGAATCATTTAGTTGCTTCTACATTATTGAAAGCAAGATATTTTACATCATATTTGCAACAAGATTTCTTACCTACGAATTAGAGTGTTTTTCTTTACATTCTGGGAAATATATCCAATATTTTTTACAAGGAATTATCAAATTATTATTAATTTTAAATTTACTATTTTATTTACAAACATTCACTTATCCTACTATTTTCAGAACTACTGGAGACAACAGAAATACTGTGAACTTGCCATTATCAGTAAAATGTTTATGTATTTTCATGAGCTTCACGTGGATTTTCTGTAAACTTTGAAGATTTACCTCATTCAGTTTGTGAATAGTGGAGACTTTGAAGGGATCAGTGTTTCCAGTTATTCTCTGAGTCCCCAGAGGTTTCTATACTGTAGGTCAATGCACCATAGTATAAGTCAGGATAGATGGAATATACTTGTCTAATTTAAAGGAGGAGAAGGATGCTTATGAAAAGGGGGGTGGGAAAGCAAAACGGTGCTTTGACAAGTGTCTTCCAGGCAGACCAGCTTTAAGAAGTTGTGCTAAGGAAAATGAAAGTTTGCACAGTGATCCTTAAAGCTATACGTGCCTGGGTACCCCCAGGAGATTATCTGTAGATTTCCAGAGTCAGCTCAGTTTTATCTCTAAAAGCCACTGCTTGTATAAATAAATGGGAGCTAGTCTACCGAATCTTTCTATGCTGCCATGCACACAGTTAGTATCAAGATTAGAACATTCTACCCTTGCTCCTTCCAGGTCCCTGACCAAATGGATAAGCCATTCACCGTTGTCCATCCAAAATGGGTGGCCAGGGACACTGCCTGAATCTCTGCCCTCTACTCTTTCAGGATCACCTCTGAATGAAAACTGTTCAACCGCACTGTTTGGTGTTTACTAACATATTGAGACAACATCTCTATGAACCCTTACCTTGGAACCACTGAGAGTGTCCACGTCCACTGTTAGGGCTGTGGAGGAAGGGGCTCCACTTACTACCTAATCCTCATTGGCCCCCCAACAGGGATGTCATGAACACTATGTGTCCATAAAGATCAATGTTAGCTCATGTCTTACATACAACAGTCCTCAAATCGTGTGCATTTTACTTTCCCCAGTATATGGCTATATGGTTAAGAGCTCATGGAGTTCTTTGGAGAAAGACTGGGATAGTTCCTTGCACACACTTGCTGTGTATTGTGAGCTACAACTCAAATACATCACCTCTCTCCAGGCCCACTAATGCTACTCAGTACCAGATGTCTTCCTAACCTGGTCTCAGCCCATCACTTTCCTCCATGCCTTAGCCCTGCTGCTTCTTCATTCTCTCTTCATATTTCCACCATGTTCCTTCTGAAAATGAAAATCATCTAAAACTATGAATTGTAAAATCCTTCACTGTCTTCCCATTATTCTGAAGAAATAATCAGGTCTCCTGGCAAACATGCTAGAACCTTCCCAGCAGCTGTGGTCCTGACTCACGGTTTATCCTCTACTTTCCTTGCAGATTATATTTCTTCTGCGCCCTTATCATATTAAGGCCTTAACATACTAAACGCTTTTTCCTCCGACCTGAACTTCTCCTTGTTCCTCCTTTGTGGTTAATTTGGGGTTAGAAACCCTCTCCATGCTCACATAGCACACTGTACATAATCATACAATCTAACAATCTCTCTGTCTCTCTTCCTATGCTGTAATTTGCATGAAGGCACAGGTGTGTCAATCACAGTAATATTTTTTCACCAGCTTATAGCACACAGCCTACTCTGGAGGGTCCCATGATTTCAATTCATACTTCAGACTTGAAATAGTGATTTATTAATCAATGTTATCTTTTGTATTAACTGTATGGCAGGGGAATTTATCAGCTAATTTTAGATTTCGCATCCCTGTGTACTTTTTCTTCTCAAAATTGTCAGTTCTGTTTTATTTTTCAGCTACATCACAATACTGTTTTACAACAGGAAAAAAAAAAAAACTACCCCAAATGATTTCCTTTAAGCATACCCTAAAGTATTTAGAGCTCTAAGCATTTTAGCTGTAACTCTAAGAATATAGTTTACAGGGCTACACTAGATATTATCCCTGGTAAAACAGAAATGCAAAGTACAAAATGTATGTTTCACTTGACTATAAGCAAAAACTCATTTTCAGTAAGTCTTTTGACTTCTTTATTCAATATTTTTCCTAGATATTTGTCAGAGTTCAATATTTTACAGCATCTTTGTACTTGAGAGATGGACTGACCTAACAAGTCATTGATTTCATGACTGTAAACAAAGGAACGATTTAAAAGACAAAGCACTCAAGTATTTTTTTTTTATTTCTCCATCTTACTCCATAAAATATCACTGGATGTTAAAATAATTAACAACATAAAATTGTACAATGTTCTCTGACTCTAATTTAGAATAATAGTCAAATCTTGATCCTAAAAATTACATCTTAGTAGTAATTGCTATTACTGCTTATTAGTAATTGCTTAGTAGTAAATTGCTATTATTCATGGTAAAATGTATTTCCACTTATCATTTTCAGCAACTTTCAAATTCTACATGGTGTGTAATTTTATGTTTATTACCAGTTTGCAGGGTCAGTAGCATACAAGATACAGAACACAGGTGAATGTGTTTCTTTTAAATACTTAAAGTATACATGACCAACAGTCAGCTAAACCTTAAATCCATAAATATCCTTTTCAGTGTGCCTGAAATCATCTTTATAATCATCACATTTTAAACATAGGAAGCTCATAGAAATCCTACTTATATTTTTTACACTTTGATTGAATTAATAAATGTATTTTGTGGATACAATTATGGACTTTGGTTTCAGGTAAACAAAAAAGTGATATTAGTCAATAAGGACCAGATTTTACTCTGAGAGAAATGAGAAGCAAATGGGGTATTCTGAGCAGCAAAGTGACAAGACCTTACTTACATTTTAGAAGCATCTCTCTGATGCTTATTTGAATAGAGTTAGAAGAAGGCAAAATCCAAATATCTATTAAGGAGCTATTGCAATGTCAACTAAGATATATAAGTGGTCACGATGGAATTTTTGAGAAGTGATGACATTCTGAAAGTAGTTTGGAGGCAGAGACTCCAGGATTTGTTGCTGGCTTAGTGGTGGAGTGAAAGAAAAAGAGGAGATAAGGATAATCCCAAAACATCTTCCCAGAACAAATGGAAGAATAAATTTACCATAGGTACAATGGGTAAGGTTGATAGTGGGGAAGGGGCAATAATTAATCAAGATTTTTATCTTCTTTATGATAAATCTGAAATACTTAGATGACACACAATTGCAGAAATCATGAAGACATCTAGTGTTAAGAGTGAAGTCAGGGCTGAGGATCAGAGTGTGAAAATCATTACATACAGGAAAGACTGTGTCCTGTAAATTCACCTCGAAGCATCACTCGAATTTCTTATTATCCATTAACCATCATTTATCTCTGTACTCATCAACCACATTAAGGGATGAAAAATGCCATTACTCTATTTCAAGCCCTTGTAATTTCTGATTTAAAATAACAGATTATTTTTAACTCTTTATGTTTCTGATCTTGTGTAATCCAATTTAACGTCCATACAGCCACCATATTTATCTTTCAAAAGTAGAAATTTGACCATGTCACATCTGAATCTGTTCAACTCCTTCATTAGTTTTCCACTGTGCTTGGATAAAATTTAAAAGTCTTTAGAAATTTAAAGTGCTTTTCAGCCTGAGTGTACATTTTAAAAAATGGTATTAATGTTATCATTACTCATGCTCAGAATCCACTTTGTACCAAGCAAATCTGATGAAGCATCTCGACATCAGAGATGTGTGAAAGTTCCTTGGTGATGCTGATGAGTGGTCAAGGTAAACACCCAACGTCTTAGGCTCTCCTAAAAAGCTTTTCGTAGTCTGGTCCTCATTCTGTAGGGCTCATAAATCATCACTCCCTTCCTCAAACCCTTCTCTCTCCTGAACTTGACAAGCTCCTTTATTCACACACATTTCCCTTTTCCTGGAAAATCCATTTTACCCATTTTCTTCAACTTTGATCTTTTCTATCAGGGCTCATTTCCTATTCCCAGTCCTTTCTCTAGTCTTCCCAAGTACATTCCCTCTAACCCCTAGTCCCCCACAGACCTACAGTAGGTATTTTTCTCACATGCATCGTAAGTTCTTTGAGGATAACAAACTTTTGTCTTACTCACTTTAGTATATAGAACAACTCCATACACACAGAAGGTGCCTGAGTAGATAGAATAATGCCCTCTTTCCTGAGATGTACACATCCTAGTCCTTGAAACCCGAGAATGTCACCTTATATGGCAAAGGGCACTTTGCAGATGTGACTACATGAAGGAACTGGGGAAGAGTAGCATGGATTATCCAGGTGTGTCCAGTCTAATGAGAAGTGTCATTATAAAAGAGAGACAAGAGGGTCAGAGTCAGAATTAGATGCCATAATAGAAGGAGAGGTTGGAGTGATCTGGGTTGGGGGCCAGGAGGCAAGGCATGGAGGAGTCTGTACAAGGTGAAAAAGTTAAGGAAGGAGAGTTTCCTTCCTCCAGAAGGAACCAGCCTAGTCAATACCTTGACTTAATTCCACAAGACCCATTTTGGACTTCTGAGCTCCAGAACTCTAGGATAAATTGCTACTTTTTAAAAACTACTCAGTTTGTAGTAATTTGATACACATGCAATAGGAAACGAATACAGAGTTCAAAACATTTATGGGACTGTTTAAATTTTTTTACTAATAAAATTAATTTCTATAAGATGTGTCATATATCATTACCTCATATACAGCATTTACAAAACTATGAATTACAGTTATACCTACAAGCTCAATTTCCCAACATAGCATTTAGTTCACGTATACATCTGTATGATTGTTGCTCAATCTGTAAGCCACATATTATTGTCATAATGAACCTTATGTAAAGTCGGTGCCATGACCCCTGTGTTACTGTTGATGTTCATATACACAAGGCTGACACAGAGTCATCATTCATTTTGCTGCCTTCATCTTTGGTTTTCAGGCACACCTGCAACTAACAATCAAGCTGAATTTCTATTTGTCTTTTCCCTTTGATCACCTGTGAAGCCCCTGCCTGACTTTTCTTGGACCCCTTTCTTCTGACAGTAATCGTGTATCATAAGATGGTCCTAAGAAGCATCCTGTTAGGGTATGTTTAAAACTGCAAAACCCATAAAGATAAAATATAGTCAGTGTTTCTAAGTGAAATAAGATTCAGAAATCCTTTGGATGGAAGCCAAGGTGACTTAACAAGAGTGAGGAAATGACCTATGAATCTAGAAAGATTGAGCTATATTAAATTCCAAAAAGTTGTGGATCTGTGACAGCTTAATTTTTATTTACTTCGGATTTTCCAGAAAAAAATAGTAAGTTCACCAAGGTGAAATGTTATGGAAGAAATCAAACAAGAGTTGAAGGTGAGTCTCGAATCCATAGAAGGAAATGTCTATAAAGTTTATTATGTATCACTTACCTATGTCTTCAAACCTCTGCAGAACTATTCAATCTGCTGTTATACACATACAATATCCATGGTACTGGAATGGCAATAAATACTGCTGGAAAATCTGTTTTCTCGTCAACTCATTGAGCTCCTTTCACGATTTATGTTCAACCTGAAGCCCACCAAGGAATGATGATAAAAAAAAAAAACCTATCCCAGAGTAATAGAGCTGCTTGCTGGACCAGAGTTTCCTTCACACTCCTCTCTGCAGTAAGAATATGAGACTTACTAAGTAACAATCTAGAAGGAGATTTTTCTATAAGTCTCTCCATCATATCTTCCAAATATTTACAATTTCGGAGCTACTGGGAGAAAAACTCTTTCCAGGAGATTTTTTTCATGGTTCTTGCATCATTTAATGATTTGATGTATAGTTTTTTTTTTAATGCACATTACATAAGCTAGTACCTTGCATCTTACTCTGTCCAGTATTTAGCATTTTAGAGCAAAATTTCTGAGATTCCTTAGTCCTGACATATTCACAGGTATCACACATAACTATTATACTTTTACTGAAATGAAGACAAAACATATTGCTTTAAATACATTCACACAGATGTGTGTTCCTTTTCATGTGCAAATTCATACTTAATGTGACTGTTTCTAAATTGTTTCCAATGTGCTCTTTATCCTTATTTTTTTAAACATCTTTATGGAGTATAATTGCCTTACAGTGTTCATCACAGCTCTATTTAAAATAGCCAGGACATGGAAGCAACCTAAGTATCCATCGACGGATGAATGGATAAAGAAGATGTGGCACATACATCCTTATTTTTTTAACGGGGAGCTTATCCAGTCAAATTAATTGCTGCAGGTTCTACCATTGTCACCTTCTCTAACCCTGCAATTAATGCAAAAAACGTGTGAAATGCTCTCTTAGGTAAAACGCTCACTGTCACACATACACACACACTTATAAAATAAAATCAGCCTCTATCAAACATAAATGGATGAAGGTGAAGGCATAACGATCTTCTCAGAAGCTGTGTTTTACAGTACCTCGTACACATATCCAACCTTTAATGGCGAAGTGTTTTATCAGTATAATCTGTTTTCCTCTCTATATATGGGTAATATTCCCAAAAGCACAGTATTATATTTTCAATCTAACATTAGGAAAAGGAAAATTTTATATATAAAACAGAACAGTGCTCTAAGCATTAAAAGAAGATGATTCAGAACGCTTTTCATTTTCCATCTATTCTGACATATAACAGTTTATTGTTTGCAAATAGCCTTTGATACAGATATTTGGAAATTGAAACCGTGTGTGTGTGTTTTCCCTCTGCTAGCTTCTAAAGAGAGGGATGCATGTATTGATTTGCATCTACAATAAAAAACACTTTGCCCGAAGTGAGAGAGTGGCATGGACATATATACAGTACCAAATGTAAAACAGATAGCTAGTGGGAAGCAGCTGCACAGCACAGGGAGATCAGCTCGGTGCTTTGTGACCACCTAGAGGGGTGGGATAGGGAGGGTGGAAGGGAGACGCAAGAGGGACGAGATATGGGAACATATGTATATGTATAGCTGATTCACTTTGTTACAAAGCAGAAACTAAAACACCATTGTAAAGCAATTATACTCCAATAAAGATGTTAAAAATAAAAAGTATAAGCAGGGGCTTCCCTGGTGGCGCAGAGGTTGGGAGCCCGCCTGCCGATGCAGGGGACACAGGTTCGTGCCCCGGTCCAGGAGGATCCCACATGCCGTGGAGTGGCTGGGCCCGTGAGCCATGGCCGCTGAGCCTGTGCGTCCGGAGCCTGTGCTCCGCAACGGGAGAGGCCACAGCAGTGAGAGGCCTGCGTGCCGCAAAAAAAAAAAAAAAAAAAAAATAGTGTAAGTAAAATGATGTGTATACTTCTAACCTTCTAACCCTTTCTAGAATAAGCATCCATCCCAGGAAAAAAAAGGAGCCCATGCATAAATATCTCCTTATTCATGACATATGATATACTCGTGTAAACTTGAAGTAAATTTCAAATTACCTAGCGAGGCAACCACAGTTTTAATTGTTTTTCTTATTACTATAATATTTGATGCTTATGATTTATATATTCACCTATTTTATAAAACCACTTACATTAAAAATTTAATTATACAGAGATACCATGATCTGACCTCTACAGTCATAGCTATTAGCTTGTTGGGGAAATTCCATGGTTGATTCATTTTATTTTGCAGCTGAAGAAGCCTCATGCTGAGCAGAGACACATCTGACTGGCTCACCATCTCTGCTGGAAGCTTCCCTCTTCTGATATCCTCGACTTTTATGACCTCAAAAGTAAGTGCTCCTAGGTTCTTTATGACATTTTTTTTCTTAGATTCCATATATATATATATGTTAGCATACGGGAATAAAGACACAGACCTACTAGATAATGGACTTGAGGATATGGGGAGGGGAAGGGTAAACTGTGACAAAGCGAGAGAGTGGCATGGACATATATACACTACCAAACGTAAAATAGATAGCTAGTGGGAAGCAGCCACATAGCACAGGGAGATCAGCTCGGTGCTTTGTGACCACCTAGAGGGGTGAGATAGGGAGGGTAGGAGGGAGACGCAAGAGGGAAGAGATATGGGGATATATGTATATGTATAGCTGATTCACTTTGTTATAAAGCAGAAACTAACACACCATTGTAAAGCAATTATACTCCAATAAAGATGTTAAAAAAAAGAGTTCTTACAAAAATATATATATAGACAAGGAAATAAAAAAAAGTAAGCGCTAATATTTTACAATTAATAACATGCAAGAAAAAATGAAAACAGGAAATATGACTAAGGGGTTCATTTTAAACCACCATTTCCTTAATTCATTCATATCTTTAGAATTGATTTGCTTGATCAACCAACCACTGGCACCATGCAGCGGGCAGGAAAATCTGAGCATCTGCTGTAAGACTACTGAGTATACGCATTAGCAGTAATATTTTAAAGGAGAAGGAAAATTCAATGTCGAGGAACCTTTAAATGTTAACTATGCCTTTTTGCTTCAGAATTTTTTAACAGAGAATAGGCACGGAATTTTATATAAGTGAAACTCAAGATTTGCCACTGTATTATTTATCATCAAGCGAAACACTGAAAAACTGAATTCCTAACAACTGGGGTAGATATCTCTGAAATGTTTCCTTCCCTTGCTATCTGAAAAGTGATTTGTATTTCTACATCAATTGTTTTAACTACAATATTTTTATTCTACCTCTGTTCAAATTAATTGGAAAGATGAAGAGTAAAATAAAGGAAATTCAAAGACCAGAGAAGTAGAAAAATATTACAAGTAGCTGTACAAAACTAAAGTTTGTTGGTTGATTATATTAAAATATCCCTTCCTTCCCATGTATCTTCCTCATGGATATGATTCCATCTAATCTTGTGAAAACAATTCCCTCCATAGCGACTAAGTGAATACTGTAAAATTATATAAAAAGTGTAAGAGCCATTGAATGTTGAGACAGAAAGAGGCAACGTAGTAGAGGAAAAAAGGAAAATTAAATATTTTACTTTGCCATTAAGAGTGTTAAAAACTTCACCTACAATAAGTCTGATTCATGCTTTTGTGTCAGCAGTATTACATACAAATTTTTTAAAGGCATGGCCTATTTGAAGAAGCTATATTTTAGATCTTTTATAATTTCTTAGGAAAATAACCTCACCATATTCCACCCAATTAATTGTGTGTATTACTGTGTACTATGTAAGTTGAATTCCATGAAAATAAGCCAAAGATATAATTTTATATCTAGCATTATAAATTAAATATTCTGTGTATTTCTAATAATCTATCATGTGATCATACAAGAACCCATCAATCAATATTTATGCCAATAGTCACATTTACATTTATTAAAAGGCCACAGTAAAATCCTTTATGTGCATTGTTATAGTATTATGTGAGTACTTTTTAAGTAAAGATTTCTAAAGTAAAAGAAAGGAGTTCTGAGGTAAAAGTTATGTATAATTCTGAATTTCAAGTATATTTTAAAAATATACTAGAAAAAGTTCTTACCAATTTACATGCAGTCATCAGGAGTGAAGAGAAACTTTCAGTTATGCATTTTCTCATTACTTATCTGTCAGTGTAACAGGTAGAAATGTTGTTTTACAAAATTAAGGATCATCTGCTTTTGGTTATCATGCATTTGCTTATGAAAGGTCAATGTCCCTCTGAAAACATGTAAGTAGGAAACAGTAGAAAATTTCCTATGAAAGGATCAAATAAAGAAAAAAATGTATTGGAGCACATTGAAAAGCTATTTAGTTCACCAGGACTTCAGATACCTTAATCCTAGAGAAATCATGAGAGAAGAGGAAGAGTGATATTATATTCTTCTGGAGGAAGGTAAGCTCTTTTAGAATCTCCACTGTTTTTCATACAAATAGTTGACATCCATTAAAAAACAACAAGGCAGGCCAATATAGGACCAAGTGAGGTAAAATAAGAGAAAAAAATGATATTAGAAAATCATCCCTGAGGATTTAGATAATGGCTTTGTTATCAAAGTTCTTAAAATATCAGGTTTATTATCTTTAATAAGAATGAAAAGAAGATTAGTGAAAGGGAAGACAGGCCAAGGGAAAATAACCAAATAAAAGCACTCAACAGGGAAAAAAAGGTAAAAATATTTTTTAAAAAGCATGAAATTCAAGGAGCAGAGAAAAGTAATAAAAAGTAGTAATGTTTGAGGAAACAATGTCTGAGAATTTATAAAACTGATGAAAGACATCAAATAACATATGTAAAAACTCAGCAACTCCTGAGCAGTATGAATATAAAGAAAGCAACACTAAGTATATCACAGTGTAATTGCTGAAAACAAAAATACGAAAAGAAATTCTTAAGAGCAGTCTCAGAATTTGCCATCAGCAACAGAGCCATTTTAAAAACAAGTTGGCATTTGACAAGTTGACTTATAAGAATTACTATGAGGTGTTGTTGAGAAGACAAGCAAGGCACAAAAACTATCTTTAAAAAAAAAAACCCTAAAAACTATGATTGAAAATAGTCATGTTCATATGATATGCATATTCATCTACCTAGGGTTATATGAACATGGAGAAAATATGGAAAAATCTGTCTTAGTGTATTACCACAGGAGATAGATGAGATTGCTTTTCTACATAGACGAAAAACAAGAAGGGAAGAGCCAAAGGAAAAAAAAAAAAAAAAGCACAAGGAGTGAAAATGTATTTGCAGAGAAAAAACATACTTGATATATTATTTTATGTAAAATTTTATATAAATGTCCCTGCATGTGGGTATGAAGATATTAAAAAGCAAAGTAATATCTTCTAAATCTGGAATTTAGCTACTTTAAGGAGATAGGTAGCATATGTTTTTTTTCTAAATAGTACCAAATTGTGCTGTAGATAGTGGTTAAATAATCCATCTTTCCCCTATGATTTCTAGCAGTACACTGAAATCTTACATGCATTTATGTCTATTTCTTGTCTTAATTTCTGAGAAAATAGCTAAATGACCTTAAAGTAATCTGAAACTTTTATTGTTAATATATTATCTAGGAAAATTTTTGTCAACATATTTAATTACAAATATTCTAAAGTGTTTGGGTTTTATTAGTACAGTGTTAGCTTTGTTAAAAAAAAGAAACCATTTTTTCCTCTCTTAGCATTTTATATAAGTTAAATAAATTTGGGATAAAAGCTATTTTTGACAATTTGAAAGTATTTTCCTCCTAAAATGTTTACCCTGGATACTTGTTTCATAAGTTTCATATGATGTATAATTCTTTGCTTACAGTTTATTTTTATTAACTTCTGTGGTGAATTGGTGAGTTAACATATATTTTCAAAGAAAAGCATTTATTTTATCAAGATTTCTGTATATATAATTTAATAAAATATTTACTTACTATTTTTAATTTCCTGGATACCTGTTGCTATTTCCCCATTATTTCCCTTGTGATTTCAAAAGTCAATTTGTAAACAGATTCTCAGGCAGCTGATGAGAAAGTTTGCTTGCCGCTTTGGCGGTCAACTATTTTATTACTTCTATTAACTGTGCCTTGAGATAAGACAGTTAAAGCCTTTTACTCTCGTAATACGTCTTCCTATTTCTCCTGTTGTTTTTCCTGTAAATTTTTTTTTTTTTTTTTTTTTTTTTTTTTTTTTTTTTTTTTTTTTGCTGTACGCGGGCCTCTCACTGCTGTGGCCTCTCCCGTTGCGGAGCACAGGCTCCGGACACACAGGCTCCGCGGCCATGGCTCGCGGGCCCAGCCGCTGCGCGGCATGTGGGATCTTCCGGGATAGGGGCACGAACCCGTGTCCCCTGCATCGGCAGGCGGACTCTCAACCACTGCGCCACCAGGGAAGCCCCCTGTAAATTTTTTAATTCATAGTTTTACGTTACTTGCTTCATGAAATAAATACTGCATCTTTATCACAGATTGTGCACTCATCAGTATAAAGTGGCCACTTTTGTTTCATGGTAACATACTGTCTCCTGATTGCTATTTTGTTTATTTGCTTGGTATATGTTTTCTTATCCTTTTACTTCCAAACTATTCAATAGTTTTTTAAAAGATATTAGTACAAATGTCATGGTTGCCCCTATTAGCTAACCAATGATTTATTTTTTTCTCTTTGGGGGGTTGACTTTATCACATTTTCACATCTTGATATGTCACCTTTTTTCATGTTTCATTTATTAATTTTAATGCATAATTTCCTTGTTTACTATTAGTCTTTCTTTTATTTAATTGCACTTAAATACTTTGAATGATTTATGCTTGATTTCTGCTTTTCTATTTGTTAGATTTTGGCATTATATTAATATGATACACTTAAACTTCCATTACTTGAGTTATGACCTTTAAATTGCATTTGTTGATTCACCACCATAAAAGGCGAGGAAATTAGTACATTTACACTGTTTGCATTTTTAATGCCAGTTATTTGGCATAAGGCTTTAAATATTTTTCCATGAAATAAAATTTTATTGACTGAAGGAATTTACATATGTATGTGAATTTTATTTATGTACATATATAGACATAGAAAGAGAGAGAAAGAATATATATTCAGAACAATGAAACGATTCTGCGCAGTGGAACGATGCACTGGTTTTGGTCTCTGAATTTTCAGAACTCTTATACAGACTTACTGACAATTTTTCAGTGTGTAAATTAAAACAAAAATTTACAGGCATTAGGTCTGTATCCTGTTAGAAGACCTGGATTGTACTGACTCACTTTCTGATTGTGAAAACATCTGGAATTCAATTCAATTCAGTTCTTCAATCTATTTAAAGACATGGATTCAACGGTATCTAAATTTTCTTTCCATTTCTAATCTACTATGACTCCTGAATAATCCATGGATAATAGCATTCAAGACTATAGTAGTAATAGTACTCTTCACATAAGAAGCAGTCAAGAAATGTGTGATGATGTGTTTTTGCCTTTAACTGTGTTGAAACATATGTAATAAACTGATCTAATAAATGTCAGGGAATATCATTATAGATAAATAGTAGATTTCAATTTACAGCTATGTATTTTGAAATTGGAGGAAAATAAATGAAAATATAAGAATATAAAGGAAGAAACAGTTTTATAGAGATAAAAGTATGAAATTGAGTTTGTTCAGCAATGGGGGAAAGTTTGCTATTTAGACCCTTATTTTCTTCCCAATGCCATCTAATTACTCTAATTGACTCAAAGTTATTAGTTTTCTCCTTTTGATTTGTTTAAGGCATGTTCTTTTTATTACTGAATGGATTTTAATATATCAACTAAATACTAATGTTTCTTTCTCTACCTGATAACATTCCCAAGTTAATTCAAAAATGACTACTGAGATTTTATTGGATTTCTGCTAAATTATTTTCCTTTTCATAATTGCATTGTTTTGTCTGTCATATCTTGAATTTCTCCTGAGTGTGTAACTTCATATCCTCCTCCTGCATTTTGATATTTTCTCATTTTTAGCAGCTTGTTCATGGATACAGAGAGAGAATAAAGATAGATCTTGTTTACGACAGAGCGAGAATAACTATTAGTAAATTGATAATAATCACATTTAGATTTCTTTAAAAGGGATTATGTAAATTATTAATTTAAACAAGATAATAAGTTTTAGGGACAATTCTATTTTATGAAAATATTTATTTAGTTTGACTATAAGGTAAAAATAAACATATATTAACAAAATTCAATAAGTCACATGCAATGATAAGCATTGTGAACATTATACATTTATTTGGGTGTCATTTTTGTTATTGCTAGGAATCATTTGCTTTCTTCTCTATTTTTACCTTTTACTTCCATTTTTAGCTTCTGGCACCTCATCTGGCACATGCCATAAGTAACAGAACTGATAAATCAAGGAGTTCTTCAATTAAGCAAGTATTTTTATACTGTTATTTAGTAAATTATGTTTCATTAACCATTGTGTTGATTGTTGATAGTGTAGTAAAAACTCTTCTTTGAATTATCAATCTGTTTGAGGAGACACACATACATACAAAAGAAAAATAATGCTAGAATCTACGGTAGGTACCAGCAACCATACAAATCATGATTGCTATGGCATATTAGAAGGTGAGATCCTCACTGAGGCTATGGGTGTCAAGGAAGGATTTGGGGAATGTGCAGGACTGAGCTGAGGTGCTGGGGACTGGTCTCACTCCGAAAAAGGGCAAGGCTGGTGAAGACAAGTGGCATCAACCAAGGCATCCCTGGAATATTTTACAACAAGCTTTGTGGCAATAATTCAATGCACCAATATTAATAGACAGGAAGGATGTTGTAAATGAAGGAGATAATTCATCACGGGTCATGTATGCTGAGCTAAGACTGTTGAACTTCAAATTGTGGTCAATGACACAATCATTTATATTACTGGGTTATGGGAGAACAAGTGTTCTGTGATATTCTTAGAAAGTTGATTCTGTCAGTATAATGTAGGAGGATGTGTAATGGGAGCAAAGAGCAAGGAGACCTATTAGGAAACTAACTCAATATCAAAATGCCACATAAACTCTACAAAGGAAGGAAATGTCTCACGTTCGTGCTCATATCCTCAGAACCAATAAAACTTTTGGGTACTAAATGCATATGTGTTGAATAAATACACTGTTGAAAAGAGATAAATTTTATATTTTACTTGTGTCACTAACTACATGAACATTGGCAAGTTATTAATGTGTGTTTGGCCTTTTAGTGAGTGTACAAAATAGTCTTATATAGATAGTAAAATGCCATATAAATTTAGCAATCCTTTTCATTATCGCCATCATTTCCACCCAGGTCAAGAATTGACTTCCTGACACCCTGACTGTGATGACACCATAGGGCATCTCGGTTAAACTGTCCAGGAGAAAGTTAAATGCATAACATTACTGTAGAAGAATATATATCAGATGTGCTAATAAGGATACAAGTACAGATTTGAAAATAATTTTCATAAAGCCAAAAGTAGAAAATAAGAGAGTGACTGACATTTCTGTTTCTGAGAAGTGTCGATAAAGCCAAGAAACCTGAGCACTTTCTTGGTCTTTAAATTTCAAGACCTATTACTAGTTTCTGACGGTAGTTCAGTTTTCCTGAGTTGGTGTCCCAAATGAAGAAAACTAATTTTGTTAAATTAGTCCCCTGATAAAGAATTATTGGAAAATGGCTTCTGGAATATTTGATTAATGAATAACCTATTTTAATTATCTCTAGGCATGATTTAATTCAATGGAAGTAAGAGATTTTTATGAAACACATGGGCCAGTATTTTTTTTTCTCCCTAAAGAACTATTAGGTACAGTGAATAAAGAGGAAAAGCTAGAAATGCAATTTGTTCCTCTTTTAATCTAATCCCTTTATGCCCCACAGGAGAAAATACTTTGATCCAAGCTTTCTTCTACCAGTGGGATATGGTTGGTAACAAATGTATTGTTAATCAATTCCTTTTGGATCAACTCAGCTACCATTGCCTACACATTTTTGGTCGACTGATTTTATTTCATTGCATACTTAGGGTTGAACACATCATCTGAACTGGTTACAGGATGGCTCAGCACTCCACCCAGCCCTCTTACAATCTCCTGCATATCTGGCCATCACACCAGGACTTGTTTGTTTTTGTTTTTGTTTTTGTTTTTGATCCCTCACCACTAGAAGCCTTTAGATCAGAACAGAGATGAGAAGCTGAGTTATTTTCCTTTTATCAGCTAATCTACTTTGCCTAGTTGGGTCTTTGACAATACTGATAGCATCATTGAATATTATAGAACCACCTTAAAACAGTGTATATTTTAAAACAAAATATATTTAGTATCTGAATATTGCCATGTTCTCTGTTTCTTTGTAAAAGAAAGTCCGGGTACCATATCTGTACACAGACTCTCCCTGCCTTATGATGGTTCAGCTTATGATTTTTTTCCACTTATGATGGTGCAAAAGGGCTATACATTCACTAGAAACCTTATTTTGAATTTGGCTATTTTCCTGGGCTGGCGATATGCTGTAAGATCCTCTCTCATGAAGCTGGGCAGAGCAGTGAGCCTCAGCTCCCCATCAGCATGTGACCACGAGGGTAAGCAACCCATACACTTACAATCATTCTGTTTTTCACTTTCAGTACAGTATTCAATACATTACATGAGCTATTCAACACTATCATTAAATAGGCTTTGTGTTAGATGACTTTGCCCAAACGTAGGCTAATGTACATGTTCTGATCGTGTTTACGGTAGGCTAGGCTAAGCTATGATGATCAGTATTAAATATACATTTTCAATGAATGATATTTTCAACTTACAATGGGTTTATCAAGATGTAACCCCATTGTAAGTCCAGGAAGATCTGAACAGCATAGAAATGACTCAAAACACAAAATGACTATTGCTGTAGCATTCCTTTTTATCTGAGTCCAAATGTTTGGTCAAAGCATAACAGTTTTAAAATGTCCTTTGTATGATCAACATCAGTGTAGTATCATTTTCCTTTAAAAAGATGTTTATTCCACAGAAGTGAGTTCAATAAATTCTTCGTGATCTCATCCCATAGCCACGTGTCTGTTTGTCATTGTCTCTGTGTGTCAGTGTGTCTCTGTACAAGTGCTACATAAGGCAAATTCCTTATTTAAGATGATGGCGACTACTTTTCTTGGGGCTTATAGATAGACGGGGGTTGCTGTTCTAACCTTCTACGTTAGCCACATGCATGGGTTAGTGCCCAAAGTAGTCGAGAAAGCACGGTTTCAGCCTCTTTCAGATCGTTTAAATACTTTATATGCCCCTGGCTGATGATACAAAGTGATGTGAAGTACTTTTCGTTTGATCCTATGAACGATGAAAGCGTTCCTGGTTTTCCTGAGACTGCCGGTGAGATCTAAGAATGTTTGCCAAGATGTGCCTTGTAAATAAATCAGTCCTATCTGCATCATAAGCTCTTTAGACAGGTGGTCATTTAGAATTCAGTGTTTCACTGGGAAAAGGAAAGAACAGAAGAGGGAAGGGATAAAACAACATGCTGGTGCATATCTTAAACCACAGTGCAAGCACTGTAAAAACACAGTCAGAAATAATATACCCGTGAATGGAGAAATACACATAGCTCTTTTGTATGCATAATTAGAAAATATGAGCTAATTCACTTGTAAAATGTGCAAATTAAAACTCATCTATGTAATCTAGAAAATGTGTTATATTTTTATTGTAATAGTTTACTACTAATAGATGTTTCAGGGTAACGTATATGGTTAATTTGACATATTCATTAACATAAAGAAAATCAACGTTCACAAATTATCCAACTTAACATGAATTCTTAATTTTGGGATAAACGACACGTGCATGTGTTTGTATATGTGTGTGTATAATCTCTTATGAAAAATATACCATCGTTTAATTTTAAAATTTTAGAGGGGTGATATTCTTGTGACATTCAATTTCGGAAGACTCTTTTGGGGAGTAGCAACATTGAGAGAAAGGTACAGAGAGTTCCCTTAAAGCCCCTGCTCACACACATGCATAGACTACCTCTTTATCAACACCCCCCGCCCAAGAGTGAGACATTTGTTACAACTGATGAACCTACACAGACACATCATAATCATCCAAAGTCCTCAGTTTACGTTAGGATTCATTCTCAGTGCTGTATATTCTATGAGTTTGGACAAATGTATAATGTCATGCTTTCATCATGATGGTATCATAGAGATTATTTTCTCTGCCCTAAAAGTCCTCTGCTCTCCACCTCTTCATTCCTCCTCCCACCAGCCGTTGGAAATCACTGATCATTTTATTGTCTCCATAGTTTTACCTTTTCCGGAATGCCATATATTTGGAATCATATAGCATGTAGCCATCTCAGATTGGCTTCTTTCACTCAGTGATATGCATTTACAGTTCCTCCATGTCTTTTTATGACTTGATGGCTGATTTCTTTTTAGTGCTGAATAATATTCCATGGTCTCGATGTACCACAATATATTAGTCCATTCACCTACTGAAGGACATCTTGGTTGCTTCCATGTTTTTGCAATTATAAATACAGTTGCTATAAACATCAATGTTCCAGTTTTTGTGTGGATGTAAGGTTTTTTTGACTATTTAATTGGTCTTTTTATTCAAATATTTTACTTCACTCAATCCTTCCAGCATCTCCAGTATGACTAATTATTCTTAAACAACAACAACAAAATTAGTCATATTTTCATTATAAAGTAACTTCCAATGGCACAATGTTGTAAATCAACTACACATCAATTAAAAAGTAACTTCCTAAATATTCATAATCTAAACGGACTAAATGTGGTCTAAATCTATCTTTTCATTTTTATGTGTGGTCATAAGTTTTAAACTCCTTTGAGTAAATACAAAGGAGGATGGCTGTTGGATCTTACTGAAAGAGTACGTTTAATTTTGTAAGAAACCACCAAACTCTTTTCCAGAGTGGCTGCACCATTTTGTATTCCCATCAGCAGTGAATGGGATTTCCTGTTGCTCTATATTCTCACCAGCGTTTGGTGGTGTCGGTGTTCCAGAGTTTGGTCATTCTAATAAGTGTGTAGTGGTATCTCATTGCTGTTTTAATGAAACTCAATTTTGAAAATAAGTAATTTCTGACTGCCCATTTTCTGGGCATTTCCATGCACATCTAGTTTATTTAATCACCACATATGTAAGATATGGATATGACTATATTTATATCCACAGAGAATACTGAGACACTGGGAGAATAATGAATTCTCCAAGGCCAGTGAAAATATGAGGCCAGGCTGGATTCTAGGACTATCTCTGAAGCTCATCTCTACATGACTCCTTTTGCAATGTTCTGATTATAAGTAGTATATTGTGCTGGAGAACCTATAATAGTAAAAATGTACTTAATAACTTAGATATGTAACATAAATATAATTACATGTGAAGGGTTTTGCAACACAAGTTCAACCATAACTTTCCTAAAATTGTGAGAGGTGAGCTATTAATCCTTATTATTCCAACTTTTATTTTTCTGACACATTCTATTAAAAATATATAGCTATAAGCTACAATGTAGGGATATATGATGAATAAATTCTAACCTCTCTCCTTTTGCCTTGACGCCTTCTTCTTTATATCTCAGGTTTCTGTTTAACACCCTTAGTTTCAATGCATTTAAAACATGACTGAAAGATATTGCTTTCCGTTACTTTTTATTGGCTTACCTTCCCAAATACAGGAACTCACAAGGGGCATGCATTTTCCAGAGAAATTTAGAATTGGTTTTAGCGTTCAAAACCATGAACTCTATGAAACAAATCAGGGGCTTTTTCAGTTACAATTTGGAAACAGTGGGCACCAATCTCTTTTTGCTCTAAATACGTTATCATTATTGGAAATCTCAATGAAGGTCATTGTTTTCCAACTCATAGGAATAAATATGACTTCTTTTCTTATTTCTGAAAACCTGGACAAATGGCCTTGAATTCTAAAGGAAAAAATACTTTGTTTCAAGTTTTTAAAAATAGCATTTGCTTAATTAAATAGATTCAAATGTATTTTCGTGTTTCCTCAGTACACATGCCCAAATTATACACACCAGTCTTCCTGTTTTGTAGAACTGCTATGCCAATGAAGGAACAAAAATTGTTATGGCCACCACAGAATGGTGATGAGTGTTTGCCAAAATCAGCATCTTTTAATTGCTAATGCGGAAGAGAAGTTTTATTTTTGTTGATTCCATTTAATTAATTTCTTCATAAACACATGCACACCTATACCACACAAAAGCTGCTGATTCAAGTAGAGAATTATAACCCCAGTGTTACTCCAATTTCTCAATCTCAGGTTCTTGGTACCACTTCAAGTTTTATACCCCAAATCATGAGCTTGGCTAGAGCAGGCAAGAGTCACAGATTTGTTTTTGCTGTTGTTACAACAGGGATTTTATCCAGAATTTCTCTGACCTCCAAGAAATCTCTCTCCACCATGTAACACTGATACTTTAGCCACAGATAGTTGAAAAGATACTGCTTGCCCCACTGAACTCTCAAACTGTCAGAGTCCTCAAATCATTATTTTATCTGCAAATAAGATAAACAGGTGCTACACTATCAAGAAAATTATGCATCTAAACGTTTAAGCCTCCTGCTCCGAGAATAAGGGCACAATAAAGGAGATGATATTGACTTTAAATTCTACTCTGAGGCTTAATCATCTGGGCAGGGTGGTAAGAATGAGCACACTGACTATGTTGTATGGCTGCTCACCTAGAAATGTGTTCCATGCAAGAAAGATCAAGACATGTTACGAAACTGATGGAAATGAAAGTCACTGATGACTTCCATTTCTGGACTGCGTACTTGATAGGCTCAGAGTAGAAATTTATTCACCTAATTGTGCATGAAACACATACTTGTGGCTACAGAGGCCAATTGCTCTTGATCCTATTATTGTGTCTGTGATTCCCAGAGTGCTTGCATGTTTGTTATAAAACGTCACTGTTTTGAAACACATAAAGTCTTTCATGCATCAAGACATTGATCAGGTAGAGCAATATGTAATAATGTCATTTACTCCTCATTCATTTAACAAATGGGGAGGAAAAGTTATTTTTACAAAGTGTGGTAGGTGGAATAATATCTGTCCTCCCACCCCCAAAAGGTTCAGTCCTATTCTCAGGAAACAGTAAATATACTGTATTACAGGCAGACCTCAGAGATATTGTGGGTTCTGTTCTAGACCACTGCAATAAAGTAATAAATTAAATTAATAAAGTAAATAATAAAGTAAAAAATAAATTTTTAATTAAAAGAAAAATGTTTTACTTAATTTTTTGGTTTCTCAGTGTGTGTAAAAGTTATGTTTATGCTATACTGTAGTCTGCTATGTGTGCAATAACCTTAAGTCTAAAAAATACTAAAACATACATACCTTAATTAAAAAATACTTCATTGCTAAAAAATGCTAACCATCATCTGTGCCTTCAGAGAGGAGTAGTAGTAACATCAAAGATCACAGATCCCTGATCAACATAACAAATATAATAATACTGATAAAGTTTGAAATGTTGTGAGAAGTAATGAAATGTGACACAGAGACACAAAGTGAGCAAACGCT
Organism: Mesoplodon bidens; assembly: GCF_964165515.1. Taxonomy (NCBI): domain Eukaryota; kingdom Metazoa; phylum Chordata; class Mammalia; order Artiodactyla; family Ziphiidae; genus Mesoplodon; species Mesoplodon bidens. The sequence goes on along the minus strand of NC_138169.1, from coordinate 83,599,608 downwards.
GTTGGAAAAACTGGTGCCCCAGCCTTGCTCAGTGCAGTGTTGCCACAAATCTTTAATTTGTACAAAAAAACAAAACAAAACCAAAAACCGCACAGTATCTGCAAAGCACAATAAAGCAAAGAGCAATAAAACGAGGTCTGCCTGTATAAAGTAGGATTTGCAGATGTGATTGAGATGAAGGACGCTGAGGATCCCTGATCAACATAACAAATATAAAATTATTTGAATTACCCACGTGGGCCCAATTTCATCACATTTAAAGAAACTGTTCCTGATGAGGGAGGATCATAGGAGATGCTGCTGTGAATGAACAGTCAGAGAAACGCAGCCTTGCTGGCTGTGAGTGAAAGGAGGAACCGCGGGTCAAGGAAAGTCACAGGCCTCTAGAAGTCGGAAAAGGCAAGGAAGCAGATTTTCCCGGAGACATTACCTAAAGGAAGCAGCTCTGCTAACAGCATATATTTCAATCCCTGAAACCCACGTGAAACTTCTGACCTCTGGAATTGTAAGACAATAAATTTGTGCTTCGTAAGCTACCAAGTGTGCAGTCACTTGTTATAGCAGCAATAGCAAACTAATACACACAGGTTTTATTAATAGATCCAATGAGAAATAGGACTTACTAATTCAGAGACAAGTAGGTAACACTCAAATCCCCTTTCCTCTTCCTGTTCCTGGGCTTGTTTGCACATGCATTACCTGGAACAGCTGAGGGAGCTTGATCTTTCTGGGTTTTCTCAATCTGTGGCCTGCAGTTCTACTGAGACTTCTGGAAACCCCAGCTGCTCCAATTCAGCTTGCTCCAAAAAAAAAAAAAAAAAAAAAACCAAACAACTCTACAAACCACATCAACAAATCCTCTGGACAGAATAAACTCTTGTTTGTATGGGGTGAGGGTGGGCAGGGGTCCTTCTATCCTTTCCTTTCCTTTTCTCATTTTCTTTTCCTCCCCTGTACTCTTTGTCTCCCTTCAGCCACCTGAATATTGCTTAGCAGAATTTTCCTGAACGCATGTTTCCTACTGCGTTCACTAAAGCTGCATTAAAAAAATCACCACTCCCATGGAAGTCATTCGGGGGTGCCATCATGATTTGCTTTACTGTTCTCACCACTGTTTATCTTACATCTTCAAACTCACTGACTCCAGACCTTCCTCCTTCCCCTGTCAGCTTTCTCTCCATTTTTTAATGAACCTTTCTAGATCTTTAACAGCCAGGAAACTTCCAATAGAGTTTTCTTTCCCAAGCATGAACCTTTAGCATTTTATTTTCACCTCATTCCTGACTAGAGCCTTTTTTAGGACTTCTCTCCAGCACCCAGATAAAGGACAATACTGTGAATTCCTTAGATGCCTTATCTCCATAAGCAATATTAAAGAAATGCATCTTCCGATTCCTCTAAAAATGGATTCCTTTTTCTGGGTTTTCATTCATTTCAACAGTTTGAATTTTCAGACAGACTAAAATCTCCTTCCCTCCTATAATTAAACCAGACAGAAATTCCCAGTCTTCCTCACAGATGTAGAGCACATGGGCTGCAGAGGAAGAGATCTCAATGCCAAGCATTTCTAGCACGCTGGTGTTATTGTTTAAGAAAATAACCTTATTGAAGCGTCAGATCAGGTGGCTGACTACAGGAGCTAGGTCACATTTTAAAAAGGTCAAAGGGTACAATCTTGCAGTTAGATTCCATATATATGTGTTAGCATATGGTATTTGTTTTTCTCTTTCTGACTTCATTCTGTATGACAGTCTCTAGGAGATCTCATGGACAGTTCTGTGATTACAGTTAATACCATATTATATACTTCAAAGTGGCTAAGAAATTGGATCTTAAATGTACTCAGTACATAAAAGGAATGGTAATTATGGGACATGATGGAGGTGTTAGCTAACGCTACGGTGGTAATCACATTGCAAGATATGAATGTATCAAATCAATGTATCGTGTGCCTTAAACTCACACAACGCTATATGTCAGTTATATCTACATAAAATAAATTTACACTTAAAAAAGCACATGTCAACACAACTGAAAATTTAAGTATGTTAAGTAGAATCTAGTACATCAATCTCATTGACAACTGTGCTCTATTTTCTCCAAACACATAGTCTTCACTCCACAGTTTTATTAGCCCCTCAGCCTCCAAAACACAATAGAAAACTCCCATTCCTCATCCCAGATTTTCAGATGTATTCCCCCTTTTCCACTTTGAATTACGAAGACAGACAGCCTCTTTCACCAAGTCCTTCCCCTCCAAGCACCTGCGCTTTTTTGTCCAGTCTTGGTATCGGTATCGACAGCACTAAACAATCGGGAGGTGACTTGGAGGACGCTACGGTCTCAGGCATGTAGAGCGAACATGGAAGATGAAGTCAGCTGTGGAGTGCGGGGCGTTGAGTGGGGTGAGCCGTAGGCGAGACAAATGTTTACCTTTACCACCACCACCACCCCGCAGGGTTCTTTTTGGCTGAGCCTGAGAACTAAACTGACATAAGACTGATCAACAGGGAAAAGCATGCAGATTTATTTCATACAAGTTTTACGTGACACGGGAGCCCTCACATGTAATGAAGACACCAAAAATGGGGAGATGTGCTTTGCTCTCATATTAGGTTGAAGAGAAGAGGTAGATCATGGGAAAGTGACTCAGCTCCGTGGGAGCTACAGGAAGAGAAGGGTTGTTTTAACAAGGTCCGTCTGTATAGAATCCTCTCAGTCTCAACTTCTCATCCTTGATAAGAACCACTGTCCTTCTCAGTGGTGGACAGTTTTAGTAGGGAATTTCGTCTCCTGCTTTTAAGAAGGAAAGTTAGAGTGTTTTCCTTGTATCTGCTGTTTTCCAAGTGCCTTTAACTCAAAATAGTCAACATGCCAGAGCAGCATATTTTGGGGTGGCATGTTCTGAACCCTTTCCAGTCATCACAGATTTCACTTTCTCCAGACTGAGGAAGCCTGTAAGGAGCGAAGAGAGGACACACTAAGGTACCAGTCAGGTCACTTCTTTTCAAAAGAAGCTTCACAGAGGTGGTCGCTGAGGCCCCCTACAGGCCAATGCTGGAGCTACCTCACTCTGCTCTACTCACAAATCATTTCAACACGCTGACACTGCCGAAAGCAAAGGAACAAAACCAGGCAGTGTCCTGAACAGAACCACACAATGTCAAACGCATGCTGGGCCTGAGGAAGGTTCCATGTGTAGCTCTTTCTCCTCAGTACCTTATTTTTGACATTACGACTACTACTGCATTATTCTTGTTATTATTATTGTATGCTATTTCCATCCTTCTGCTGTTAAATTTTTCTGATACTGCCACTTTCTAAGATCTGTCCACGCTGTCAGAAACCTCACAAGAATAATTCCTTTTTGTAAACTGGTGCGGACACCATGGAAAACAGTATGGAGTTTCCTTAAAAAATAAAAAATAGAGGGACTTCCCTGGCGGTGCAGTGGTTAAGAATCCGCCTGGCAATGCAGGGGAAATGGGTTCGATCCCTGGTCCGCGAAGATCCCACATGCCACGGAGCAACTAAGCCCATGCACCACAACTACTGAGCCTGCACTCTAGAGCCCACGAGCCACAACTACTGGAGCCCGTGCACCTACAGCCCATGCTCCGCAACAAGAGAAGCTACTTCAATGAGAAGCCCGCGCACCACAACAAAGAGTAGTCGCTGCTCGCCACAGCTATAGAGAGCCCACATGCAGCAATGAAGACCCAATGCAGCCAAAAATAAATAAATTAATTAATTAAAAAAATAAAGTTACCATATAATCCAACAATCCCACTCCTGGGCATATATCTGGAGAAAACTCTAATTTGAAAAGATACACACACCCCAGTGTTTACTGCAGCACTATTTACAATAGCTGAGACACAGAAGCAACCTAAATGTTCACTGGCAGGTGAATGGATAAAGAAAATGTGGTATATACACAATGGAACATTACTCAGCCATGAAAAAGAATGAAATAATGCCATTTGCAGTGACAGGGATAGACACAGATTATCATACTAAGTGAAGTAATTTAAAGAAAAATATTATATGGTATCACTTACATGTGGAATCTAAAAAATAATACAAATGAACTTATGTATGAAACAGAAAAAGTCTCATGGACATAGAAAATAAAATTATGGATACCAAAGGGGAAAGGGGAGGGGGAGAAATAAACTAGAAGCATGAGATTAACAGATACACACTATCATGTATAAAACAGATAAACAAAATGGATTTACTGTATAGCACAGGGAACTACATTCAATATCTTGTAATAACTTATAATGGAAAAGAACCTGAAAAAAGAGTACACACACACACACACATATGACTGAATCACTTTGCCATATACCTGAAACTAACACAGTATTGTAAATCAACTATACTTCAACAAAAAAGAAAAAAAGAATAGTTCATTTTTTTCTTCCTCAAAGAATACAGTCATCTAAATATTAGGATATCCCCAAGTTCTAGGTAGCAGCTTTGCCTTTCTCTGGCACAAAACTTCCCTTTTCTTGCAATAGCAAGGAACTAGCTTAAGTTGACACAAACGGGACTAGAAACAGATTGTTACATAGGACATCATGAATGAATTCTTAATCTTCATCTTCACTCATGTAAATCATATAATGTTCATTGATAGGAATTAAAAAGGACATTATATACTTATCTAAATATTGTTTGAGTCAAATATACCCTTTGTAAAGTAATGTTTGAATAACTGGATATTTTTGAATTTTTTCAATACAAGAAAAAACTCACAAAAGCAAAGAATAACGGCTATCATACTTGAGGTTATCCCATTCTCAGAGGGACTCACAGGGTTTCAAGTCCATTCATCAACTGTGAGTTAAGCAAGACAGCAACAACTTCAGCTGAAGCATCTTTCTTCAGTGTCATTGGGGTGCTATCCACCAAAAAAGAACCTTTTGGCAAAAAGTCTATAATCAACATTGACTTGAGGTTTTTAGAAATGCAGGCAGAATACAGAATATTTAGGATTGCTTATAACTGCTCACGTGTTTGGGTTTTTTCTTACATATGTTAAAAGAGGGAAAAAATTGTACCATGGAATACTTATAAAACTATTAAAAATAATTAGGTTCATTTTCTATGCCTGGTATGGAAAGCTGACTATGTTATAGTGTTGAAATTAAGAAACAAATTTGCATAATAATATTATGTAACAATTTTTTTTTTTTTTTTTTTTGCTGTACGCTGGCCTCTCACTGTTGTGGCCTCTCCCGTTGTGGAGCACAGGCTCCGGATGTGCAGGCTCAGTGGCCATGACTCACAGGCCCAGCCTCTCCACGGCATGTGGGATCTTCCCGGACCGGGGCATGAACCCGTGTCCCCTGAATCGGCAGGCGGACTCTCAACCACTGCACCACCAGGGAAACACCTATGCAACTATTTTTGTAAAATATGTGTGCATAGGCATGTGTATATGTTACAGAAGGTCTGAAAAGACATGTGTCTATTAATAGGGCTTACTGCTGGACAGTTGGATTTCATAATTTTATGTAATTTTATTGTCCTAATTTCTTATAACAAATTTAAGCCTTTTGTAAAAAAAAATAAATAAACTTAATAATGTAAGTAAAAAGCTACTCTTATTTCAAATTTATATTTATATAACTATAAATGATGTCATTTTAGTTCTCGCAAAATTTAGGTAAGATGAGGAACACAGGCGGTATGTATATTTATCTATAAATCGATTCCGTATCACACTTTCTGTGGATCATGTTTAGACCCCCTGAGAAAATAGTAGCATTCACGGCAGTACCAGGGGAGTCCTCCAAGTAGCAATAATTTTGTCCGGTGAGAAACCTGCAATGGTTGAAGATGGGTGAGGGGCATACTCGTGACCTTGAAAGGGAATTCTAGTTATTTAAGTTTGACAGAATATATGGTAAATGTGCCAGAGCAGAGGCAGAAATAACTTACTATAAAATATTCCTAAAATGGTGAGAAATGTTCGTTTAACCCAGAGCTAGCTCCCATATTATGCTGGTCAGATTCTACTGGCAAAGGGAGGAAGAGATTGAGAGCAAAGGCTCATAAGCCACAGGCTCGTCAGCATCAGCTGTAGGGTAGATCAGGAAATGTTGATTTAAATAGAATTTTACTGACAATGGCACTTTAAATCTGGAATGAGCTGCAGAAAATGACTATGTAAATGGCCATCTTCCATTCACGGCAACGCAGCAGGAAGTGGCACCTTTGTGGTGTTTTGTTTCTCACTGGAGCTGTGGAAGCTGCATCTTGGAGAAAGCGAGCCCTATGTGCTGCTGTCCCGCCTCCTGCCCTCTCTCTGGATGGTGACGGCAAAGGTCCTGCACATGCAGTGCAGCCTGTTTATTTCTTAGGCCTTTGGTTCTGTCAGCATCTCTACTTGTATATTTACAACGGAAGGTGATGTGATGGAAGGAAAAAGGGGAAAAAAAATTATAATCACGTCTTTCTAATCAAAATCACATGTTTCCAGTCACAGCTGTTAGAGTTTGTGTTAACATGCAAAATAATAACAATGTAGAATAATATTGAATGCAGGACTCTAAACAAATTGTTGTTAAGTCTTCTTTGACATATATCTCTATATCTAGCTATACACATACATGTGTGTGTAATCTTATAATTAGTGGTTCTTAACCAAGGGCACTTTTGCCCCCCTGAGGACCTTTAGCAATTACTGCAAACATTTTCAGTTGTCACAAGTGTGGGAAGAGCTACTGGTATCTAATGGGTAGCAGCCAAGGATACTAATAAACAGTCTATATTTTACAGGACAATCCCCACTACAACAACAAAATTATATCAGCCCAAAATGTTAATAGTGTCAATATGGAGAAACCCTGATATACTGATGAACAAAAAATATGTTTATATGAGACACACACACATACAAAGACAATATGGCCCCAACCATCTCTGTTAGATATCTATCTCAGGGAGCAATGCACTTGGCTTATATAAGAGAGCAATTATTTATCACTTGCTTGTTGTGTCATAATTATTCACATTTATTTGTCTCCTTTATTTCATACTTCTGAAATATGGCCTATTTTTTATTCAGTTTCCTTTTCTCAGGTCTTTTTTGTACAGATAGGAATTCATAATCTAAAATTTTAAGTTAATAATAAAAATGCTTTCTGGAAAGTTAACCTTAGTGAATTCTAGACTCTATAATTATGGGGCTAGAAAGGTCTTCTAAGTAACCTAGTCCAACCCTCTCATTTTATAATTGTGTTGGTCTTCATCCTGGAAAGAAACTACAACCTGCAGAAGGTCCAGAAAATGTATAACAGAGTATAGATATAAGGTCAGGGTTAGGGAAACCACGATGGATTATTAAGGCACATAGAGATTAATGGTGAGATGCTGTTGTATCACATATAGGAGAGGGAAAATTGTTTTATTGGGGCCCTGTGGCTTTGCACCCACAAAGGTGGTGCCACCTACCAGACCTGTCACGAAGGGAGACAGCCACTTCCAAAAACAAAGCAAAGGGCAACAAACCTCAAAGCAGAGATGAGGCTGGAGAAGGAAATCCTTGTCTCCCACTATTCCTGCCCTTTGGTCACGTGTCAGAGCCTCTCAAGGCCTGAACCCAGCTAGAAGCCACTGGGTTGCCAGGTGACTGCAGTCATCAGGGTTAGAACTTTGTGGGAGAGAGGGGATCAGGAATGGATGGAGACCACTTGTTCATGATCAGAGACCCAGGGAAGACACATCCAGGGCAGAAGACAAATCTTACTAAAGTAGACTGTCACTCAGTGTAATAAATTAAGTGTAATTTCTGCTGAGAATTAGAGATATCAAAAGAGTGTGAGAGGGCTTCCCTGGTGGCGCAGTGGTTGAGAGTCCGCCTGCCGATGCAGGGGACACGGGTTCGTGCCCTGGTCCGGGAGAATCCCACATGCCGCGGAGCGGCTGGGCCCGTGAGCCATGGCCGCTGAGCCTGCGCGTCCGGAGCCTGTGCTCTGCAACGGGAGAGGCCACAACAGTGAGAGGCCCGCGTACCGCAAAAAAAAAAAAAGAGTGTGAGCTTTGATGGGATGATACAAAGAAGTCTTGTCAGGCCCCACTCTACTGAATTGGAAATGCAGGGACAGGCAGAAGGTTTGTTTTATGTATGTATTTGTACCCATCAGTGTTGATAGAGGTGGCTCAAACCCCCTCACGGAAACCGATTGTTAAATTTTCAGGAAGTTTTTAAAATTAGAGTTACCATATGATCCAGAAATCCCACTCCTGGGCATGTGTCCAGAAAAAACCATAATTCGAAAAGATACATGCACCCCAATGTTCATTGCAGCACTATTTACAATAGCCAAGACATGGAAGCAACCTAAATGTCCATCAACAGATGAATGGATAAAGACGTGGTACATATATACAATGGAATATTACTCAGCCATAAAAAAGATCAAAATAATGCCATTTGCAGCAACATGGATGGACTTAGAAATTGTCAAACTGAGTGAAGAAAGCCAGACAGAGAAAGATAGCTATCATATGATATCACTTATATGCGGAATCTAAAACAAGGGTACAAATGAACTTATCTATGAAACAGAGTTACAGATGTAGAAAATAAACTATGGTTACAAGGGGGTGAGGGATAAATTGGAAGATTGGGATTGACATATACACACAACTATATATAAACCAGATAACTAATTAGGATCTACTATATAGCACAGGGAACTCTGCCTAATATTCTGTAATGGCCTATATGGGAAAAGAATATTAAAAAGACTGGTCACATGTATATGTATAACAGATTCACTTTGCTGTATACCTGAAACTAGCATAACATTGTAAATCAACTATACCCCAAGAAAACTTTTTTAAAAGGTAAAAATTAAAAATTAAAAAAAAATAATCTACCAGAGGGGTAGATAACCCAATTAGTAGAACCTGAATTCACCAAAGAACCTGCACGATGTGTTCAACACTTGGCCAAATATTATAATCAACTGAGAAGTATATTATAATGAGGAAGCCAGCCTACTCCCAGAGATTCTGATTTAATTGGTTTGGAGTGAGGCCTGGACTTCAATATGCTATAAAAGCTCACCGGGTCATTCTTAAGGTCAGGACTGAGAACCACTGCACTGTTCCCCGGGCCTCTAAGCTAGGCAGTCAGTCGGGCTGTGCCTATGTCTGCTTGTGGCTGAGACCAGACTACAAAAGGTCATTTCTCTCATTCAATTTGCAAACAGAATAAAGTATAATCTTACCGCAAAAAAAAAAAAAAAAAAAAAAAGTTTTTTTTCCAGGAAGCTTTGAGCTGTTACACATAGCCAGAATTAAAATTAAAATGTATACATTTGCAATTAAATAAGTTATATTAAAACAATGCAATATATGTTCAAAACTTATCACTTCCTACTTGTTTCACTATATTTTCTTAATTTCTTTTTTTTATTTATTTCTGTCTGTAGCATCTGGATGGTGGAAACATGACACTCCGTGTGCCACTCTTAACTCCTTGTTCACTAACATCGTGTTGGTTGCTTGGAATTAGCCACGGTGGAAACACAGCATGGGAACTGGAAAATGCCGTAAATCAGGGCTTGATTTACTTTCTGATTTATTGTTCAGATGGAACATGATGGAGAAAATGTGAGGAATGTAGGACAAACTTAAAAATATGTAGTGTCTATAACTGCTACATTGTGAATAGCACAAAAAAATAGAGATCATTCTTCCAGTGTTTGTTAAGTGTCAGCCAAGATGATGCTCACATCATTGATAAACATGTGAAATCCCAACAAATGCAGAGCTGAAGGCAGTTTCATCCAATGAATAAAAGCTGCACTGGGGAAGGGATCGTTTAACAGTAGGTTTTCTGTCAAATTTAATGACAAATACATTGGAAAAAGAGTTCATGAAGTGGGAAGTAACTGCATTTGTTAAATAATGATTTAATTGCAAGCCAGTTTGGCTGTGAATATAAGGACTTGGTCGAAATCAAAAAAAGCATACTTTGAGACTCCATTTGGGTATCTGAAATTTATAATAAATAGTATTTTACATTTTATTATTCTCGGTAAATTATGTGATATATATATATATATATATATATATATATATCCTTTATTTTTATTTTTTTTTTTATTTTTTTTTTTTTTTCGGTATGCGGGCCTCTCACTGTTGTGGCCTCTCCCGTTGCGGAGCACAGGCTCTGGACGCGCAGGCTCAGCGGCCATGGCTCACGGGCCCAGCCGCTCCGCGGCATGTGGGATCCTCCCAGACCGGGGCACGAACCCGTGTCCCCTGCATCGGCAGGCGGACTCTCAACCACTGCGCCACCAGGGAAGCCCATATCCTTTATTTTTTAACATCTTTATTGGAGTATAATTGCTTTACAATGGTGTGTTAGTTTCTGCTTTATAACAAAGTGAATCAGTTATACATATACATATGTTCCCATATCTCCTCCATCTTGCGTCTCCCTCCCACCCTCCCTATCCCACCCCTCTAGGTGGTCACAAAGCACCAAGCTGATCTCCCTGTGCTATGCGGCTGCTTCCCATTAGCTATCTGTTTTACGTTTGGTAGTGTATATATGTCCATGCCACTCCCTCACTTTATATCAGTAACATTTACAATAAATATATATATGCCTGTGTGAATATATTTTTTCAGAGAGAAGGCTATGAATCATTTTCCAGCTTACCATTAGACATGTATTTTTTTTCTTTTATCCCCGTATACCAATCTATTTCCCTTTCTTCAGCCATAGGTAGTGGACTATATAACTTATTGTCCGAACTAGGATACATTTCTGAGAAGGCTAGTGGCAAGTTAAGAAATGGGCTGAAAATTTGCCTTACCCATACTTAACATTCTAATATGTTTAATGCATATATTTTGTTTGTACTTACTCTTGTTAAAATATTGCATGTAGCCGTTTTGGGGGTATGGTCATCTTTTATCATTTCTATATCCTTCATTGACTTTGCTTTAATCATATTCATCAACTTTTGCCATATGTTTTGTGACTTTAAAGGTTTAAGATGTTATTTCCCCCACTAGGTTCACAAAGATATTTTCTTCAATTTTTTTCTATTACATTTACAATGTCATCTTTCACATTTTGGTTTTAAACACATGGAGACTCCACCCATGCAGTCAGGATTAGACAGGGAATTATTTCTATCCTTCTCCATCTAACACTCTGCATTTTCCCCATTGATTTATGGAACTAAATGTATTGCACATTAAATTTCCAAGTATTTATGTTTTCTCCCTGACTTCTACTCAGCCCTTTCATCTATTTGTTTTTACTCATGCCAATACTAATCTTCTTTTTACTGTGGACTGGCAATATATCTTCCTACCTGTCCAAGAAAACTTTTCTTGTTTTATCTTTGTTTGTCAAAAGTATTGCTAGATGCATATGGCACTTGGGCAGAGTATGCCAAATGAGCAACAACAAGGCAGCAAGAAAGGGGGAGGCCGGGGTCTTTCAAAGTTATTACCCTCTTTTCTCAATGTTTGGTCAATTCTCAAGCCAATGTTGCTGTTTTTATGCACTTCACATTATTCCTCATATGGTCCAGAAAGCAATGGACAATATGAACCCCTAGTGGTTTATAAAGGTCAAAGAGAATGTTTGGGGAAAAAAAAGAAGTCATTGCTTAATAAGTTAAATGTGGATTTTATACACACCATATACTACACACCACACACATAGACACACACACATATAACTAATTTATACCTAACTATATGTAACTAATTATAATCTAACCATTGATATACATTTTTAACCAATTTATATTTTGAAAGAATTTTCTATACTCTTCCATAACACAGCACTCTTATAATCAGTGTGTTTTATTTCTTGCCTAAAGTGTCTCAGCATCTTTTGTTGCTCACCTCCCTGAAATTGAAGACCTGGGTTTCCTCTTTCTTTTCATCCTGTAATAACTTCCAATGAGATTTCATCTATATCCCTAGTTCAGTTGCCAAATACTGGTGGATGGTTCACAACTCTAACTCTAGAGACCATCTTTCTCTGGGATCCAGACTCAGTGATGAAACTATGTAGAATTTCCAGTGGCATCTGGTACAGACACACACTCCTTCTGCATTTGCTGTTTCCAGGAAACATATTCCAAGTCTAGAGCTGGACAAGGTAGGATAAAAGCTTGACTACGGAACTGCTTTAACTTTCATGTAAAACTTGTCACCAAGTCCTAGTAATTTTATACCGATAATGTGTCTCTACCCCTATTACAGAGAACAAGTTATCATTATCTCACTGGAACTATTGGAAACCTCTCCTCGCTGCTCTATCCTCAATCAGCTTTTAATCCCGTATCTACGCTGCAGCTGGAATGATCTTTAGAACATACAAACGTGGCCAAATCATTCTTCAGTGATTTGAATTTTTCTTTGTCCCTGCATTATCTGGCAACTGCTTTCTTTTTTTACCTCATTTAATACCCCTATAACCTTTGTTTTGTCAATTGCCTGTTTCACATCTCTTTCCATTCCTTGAAAGTTATGTGGTCATTCTACCTTTAAAGACTTTGCACATGTAGCTCCCTTTGCCTGGAAAAGCATTATCCCCATCCCAGTGAATTCTTACATATCATTTAGATCACAGCTCAATAACCACTTTGTCAGAGAAGCAGTCCCTGAACCTATGAACCAAATAATATCACCCTGCTGTATTTTTTCCCATCTCTCTTCACTTGCTGAGTGTGTAATCATGGTAAGTGTAAAAGTGGAAGAGACCCTCCCTTTCCAGAGACTGTAAATTCCACATGGACATGCATTCCACATGGAGATGCATTCTGTTTTCCTCACCTTGGTGTTTCTACTGATAAATATTTGTAAATTTAATAACCACTATCTTTATTGAGGTAGATGAAGAAAAACAATTATTTTCATGACTAGATATAGAAACACACAGAAAATGAAAATGAAAATACAATACCACTTACAGTTACTAAACGAGAAGTACACAGCTGTAAATCTCACATTGTTTTGTTCCTGATCTTAGGAGAAAGAATTGCCTTTCACCACGAAGTATAATGTTAACTGTAGAATTCTGGGGTGAGCACTACTTATCCAGTGGAGAAGGTGCTCCTGTATCCTATTTTCTGAGAGTTTTCATCCTGAAGGTGTTGAACACATCAGTCTGTAGTTTCTCTCTATGTCCATATACAACGGTAAATATTACATTCCCATATAACTGCACCTTGCACAGATTTCACTCTTGCTTTCTCTCATTTTCCCTCTGTACCCCATCCCACGGGTCTTTTCTCCTTAGGAGGCACTATCCTTTCTGGACTTCGTCCCCAGCCTCCTACAATTTACTCACCAATTTCTCTTTCCTATCTCCTAAGCATGTATTACAATTTCATCTCACACATGGATGGCTTTTCCTCTGAGAAGCCACTCTGACTGAATGCTTGTATTTCATGAGCAATTTCTACAGATATAAAATATTTTCTACACATGAAAGCATAGTCAACATTATACTTTGATTAGTGTTTATATCTCTATATTCACTCTAAGCTCATAAACACGAAAACTTTAGTAACTACTTTTTCTTCCCAGTTTTAGCTTCACTGGCCATCATGGCACCTGAGCTCTGGTGGACACTCTATATATATATTAAATAAATGGTGGAAAAATTTGGAGCATATTTATAAGACTTCAAGTGGAGATAATTCTATAAATGTGCTTGCAAATATCATTCAAAATGTTAAGAAGTGGAGTGAACAAAATACGGTTTAATAAAGCCAACAATTTTAAAAATAAACTGTCATTGTTTTTTTCGCACATCACTTTGGCTTATGAAACTATGGAGCCTACCTAGCACGGTCTATTTGTCCCATTAGTAATCAAATGTTACTTAGAAAGCATTGTGACTGATTGGTACTATTGTTCTAAGAGTAATATTCTGTAGAGACTTATGAACAATAACAGGGAGAAAAAAAGGATTGTCCCATTTATTCTTCCATCATGACTATGCCTGTGTAGCCTAAAACTGCCAACTCTCTTGTTTCATTTAAAGCACAAAAGGTACACAGACACAAAAATAAAGGAGGAGCTGTGAATTTCCATGACAGAATCTAGTCAAGAATTTCAGAAACTGCAGGGATTAAAAGATTTGGATAAATATTTATAAATGTGAACTCAACGAACTGTAGTCAACAGGATACTCAGGAAGAATTTTCTGCCGAATGTTTTCTTCCTTGTATAGTCAGACTGCTCCTTGAACTTCAGATCTAAGAATGAAAATGACTTTCATTCTAGCATCCTTCCTAGTCTACCTGTACTTTCTGGAAACAGACGTTAAAATATTGCCAAATTGGATTTTCAGCAAGTTTTCTTCCTACTAATGATGTACTCTTTCTTTCAATACAAGTTCTAGTCTCTTTATATTTCCAGATTTGTATGATAAGTTCAAAGATTAAAAGTATAAATTGACTTTCATTTAAATATTAATAATATCTGTGTCTTTAATAGAATTGGCAATATCACTAACATTTCCTGATTTAAAACATATCGTATGTGTGTTAAATAACTTATGCAATGTTTTACATTATCCACACATCTCTCATTGCAATGTTATTTACTATTAATAAACATCATGAGTTAAAACTTTGGGTTTGAGTTACACACCTAATAGACATACCCAGAGACAGTTTTACCAACTATTTGGACATTCACCATCCCAATAAGTTGACACACAAAATTAACCAGCACAATACATAAACTTTGCCACGTTTTCCTGGTGGAATTTCAGATTTGCTCTGGACCAGTGACTGGTATGTGTCTGCTACTTTCCATATGTTCTCATGTCAGAGATCATTTCAGTTGTCCTGTTTATGTTGGACCACTGTATGCTGGGTGCCTAGTGAACAGAGCTGCTTTTAAATTGTGCCACGTGGAGTAAGAAAATAAATGGTGCTTCATATATGATATGTATACAAATTTAAATTTTATAAACTGAGCTAATTGCTAGAAAACATTTGTCTGATCTGTCAGTGTATCTTTCACTGCTTCAGTGTTGTCATTAGGAGCAACTGTCATTTTTATATATAGCACTTTAGACACTAGGGCTGTTTATGGCATTCTCTACATGTTGCTTTTCTACAAAATAAATTCCCAATGTCAGGTTGAAAAAAAATACTTGTGTGTATATATACATATATATATATTCACATATGTATACATATATATACACACATATATATACACGTATATATACATATATACATATATACATATATATATTATATATATGTGTATATATATATATATATATATATATATATATATATATAATGACCTAGAAAGAAATAGAAGTCAGCATTGTTAATTTCTTAAAGACCCTCCCCAATGGGCTGATGGAGGAGAAATCTCTTTGTTCTTGCTTTACCCCCTTCTTTCTAACTCCAGACCTGTCCTACACCAGGAGGCTCCTTGAGTACATACCTATGGACACCGCAGCCAACAATCTGTAGGTGTACTTCTTCATAAACAGTGTTGTCACTTGGTTACCCTTTGGATCTAGGGAGGGACATGCTGACGGGACACGAGATTCTCAATAGGGTAGATGAGGGAAGGGCCATGTAGGATATATCCTCAAGGCCATGGGTATAGGGAATTCAAAGGTCCTAGTAACTCAAGTGTGGACTAGAAGGGAGAGCATAGGTTCCAGGCATGCTCATCCCTTGACTACATGATCTCTTGTCCTTAGAGAAAAGTTACAGCCAGAGGAAGGTCAGAACATGTTCCTCAAAAGAACAAGATCCAGTGCAATGGCCCTTTTGAAAAGATCTAAGGGGATCTCTGATAAGCAAGTTGTCTTTCATTCAGATTTTTTACAAAAGCTGTATCCTGACATAATTTGGATTACAGAATCCTGGAATTCAAGTCTTATGTCACCTTTGCGTGAAATTCTTGGAGAGTCTTGGGGACTTTATATTGTGTGCAGATGAAAGCAAATGTTTGTGACAAAGAAGGAAGGCTGTAGACAATTGGATTATTGCTACCAATTATTTGCCCCTCCTTGTAATACTATTATATATCATGCCCTCTCCTTGTCATGTGATTTGTCTGATCATCTGGTAGGAAAAGCACATTACACAGCCTCTTTGATTTGGGACCTGGCGATGTGATGTTCCTTGGCCATATCCTAAACACAGGACAGCTCCTTCAGCCAATGATTTACAAAAAGAAAACATTTGAGGCCAAGCTGGGTAAGCACAGAAGAGCCAAACAGAGCAGCAGCTGACTTGCAGCCTCTGATAAGATGAGCAAGAAATAAATACTTGTTTTTGAGAGCCATTTAGATAATGGGTTTGCTATTAGCCACTGCTTTCTAATATACCATATTACACAAGGGGAAACAGTTAAAAAACACAATGAGGTTAAGTGTTATGAAACTGAATTGAAACTATTAATATAGATTCACAATTTTAAAAACTTTCACTGAAATGGCCTACAAACAAATATTACCCCAGTAGGAATGATAACTTCAAGAACCCAGATTACAGCTTCTAATATTCCCCTGTGTTAAGAACTTGAGTCTGAATAAATTGTTGAATTCTGGTCTGCAGCATGGAAAGAACAAGATAAGCCTGTGACAAGGTGGTGCAAAAAAGTAGGAAGGAGTTTGCATGTTCATCTTGTCTTACAGGGAGGTAATGGGTTTGGGGGAGAGGATGTGGATAAAAGGGAACACCTGTGTCTCGTTGGTGGGAATGTAAAGTGGTACAACCATTTTGGAAAACAGTATAGAGTTTTCTCAAAAAATTAAAAATAGCACTACCTTGTGATTCAGCAGTGCCACTTCTGCTCATATAACCAAAGGAAATGAAATCAGGATTGCCAAGAGTTATCTGTGATCCCAAGTTCATCACAACATTATTCACAATAGCCAAGATATGAAAACAGCCTAAGTGTCCACTGACAGAAGAATGGATAAAGAAAATGTGGTGTATATATTTTTATACATTGGAATATTACTCAGCATTAAAAAAGGGAAATCCTGCCCTTTATGACATCATGGATGAATCTGGAAGGCTTTATGCCAAGGGAAATAAGTCAGGCACAGAAAGACAAATACTTCATGATCTCAATTAGATGTGCAATCTAAAAAAATTTGAATTCATAAAAGCAGAGGGTAGAATACCAGTTTCTAGGAGTTGGAGACGGGTTAATGGGGAGATGTTGTTCTAAGGACACAAAGTTTCAGTTATGAAGGATGAATAAGTTCTGGAAATCTAAGGTACATCATGGTGACTACAGTTAAAAATACTGTGTTGTATACTTGAAATTTGCAAAGAGAGTAGATCTTAAGTGTTCTCACCACACATACACACAATAAAAAGCCAATTATATGAGGTGCTAAATATGTTAAACAGCATGACTGTGTTAATCACTTCACAATTAATACATATGTCAAACCATCACGTTGTGCACCTTAAATATATACAATTGTTATTTGTCAGCTATACCTCAATAAAGCTGGAAAAAAATACATGGGATAAGTTGTTTAGTAAATATATATATATATATATATATATATATATATATATAAATCTTTGATAAATTAAGAAACTTAAGAGACAAAAATTAAATAAAATATAAGTGTAGAGTAGATAAACCATCTGTTAAGAACACATTTAAGTCGATTAGGAAACTATGAAAAAGAATGGGTATTGGGGCTTCCCTGGTGGCGCAGTGGTTGAGAATCTGCCTGCCGATGCAGGGGACATGGGTTCGTGTCCCGGTCCGGGAAGATCCCACATGCCACGGAGCGGCTGGGCCCGTGAGCCATGGCCGCTGAGTGTCTGGAGCCTGTGCTCCGCAACGGGAGAGGCCACAATGGTGAGAGGCTCATGTACCGCAAAAAAAAAAAAAAAAAAGAATGAGTATTGGATGAAAATTTACTGAAATGAAAAGGTAGATAATACTGCCTAGAAAGAAGAGCACATTAATGAGGAAGATGAACAGTATCATTTCTTTTTTTTTTCTTTTTACAGTATGGATAGATTGTTTTACTTGGTTTCATGTGTGCTCATTTGATCACACAAATTATGAATCTTTTGATTATACAAAGTATCTATTATAGAATACTTTGTATAATAATTTGGTTTTAACAATAGTAGATGTTAGAAGTGAGGGACAGGATGACTTCATTGTTTCTTGTTTTGCCTATTTGTTTTACTCTTATTTTCTGAGATGATACAAAGTCATTAGAACAAAATAAATGAGTTGGTCCAAGGAAAATATTTTGCCCAGGGAAGGGTTAAGGTTAGAACCTTGATTTCCACTGCTGGTTGCTTATCCTTTTCTCTATACCTCCACTCCAGTTTATGTTTCATTTAAACTCCCAAGGAAATAATTAACAGATTTTAACATGGGAAAGAGCATGCATTTATTTAAATTGCAACATAAAAGGGGTGCATCAGTAACACTTAGTCTGAAAAGAAAACAACTGGCTGCTGAAATTGAGAAATATCAATTAGGATTAACTAAAGTAACCTCTCTTAAAGGGTTTAGTCCGTTTTCTAGAATGATTACATTACAAAAATCACTGTGTTCTATTTCCCAGGGAGGTCTCTATTTCACAATAAAGCTTTCTTCTTCTAGGGCTGTAGTTTATTCTCCAAACAGCCTCGGGAAAATTAAATATACTATGAATGTCTATAATGACCACAGGATGGAATAAAAATGCAATCAATGAAACCGAATTAGATTTCTGTTTGCAAACAATTTTGCTCACAGACTGGACATTTGTTAATTGGTTGGCGAAATTCTGCTTCCATTTGCATTTCTTTCATTTGAGCGTCTCTAAGTAAGGTTTATACTTAATAATAGACCAGTTGATGACCTTTTTATGCATAACAATAAGGCCTCAATTGAATATCTTATTGTTAACCATTACTCACACAATAGCTTTCGTTGTGGATGAAAAATATTTAATCCATTCACATATCTATTATAGTTTCTTCACTACAGCATCTCAGATGCGGAATAGCTAATTAGGCTTTCTGAGTATTTCCTGCTCTCTGAAATTTCTTAAGGGCCTCTGTTTTCAAGTTTTTACTTCATATTAGAATTTGATAATATTTCCACCCTAAGCAACCAATTAAGCTCTACCACTTTTATGGGCCTATTGATTTACCAAGAAAACAATGGCAAAACAATAGTGTTAAAACCTTCATTCTCCCAGATGTCTAAACAAATAAAACATTTTCTACATTGTTCAATGAAAGAGTTTCCTCTACTTAGGGTCACTGTGACATTTTAGAAAAACTACTGTTTTTCATTATATGACTGTTAATGTGCTTTTCTCTGCATTCAAATTTTACTAGAAAATTTGTGATTGAGAGGATACTAGTCTTAGCACACATGCATTCTGTGACCTGGATATATTGAGAACCCCCTTTTCACTCTTAGATACTCTGAACTTTATCTGAGTAAAATCAGAATATCTTCCTCTTAAACACCCATATTTTATGATAAATACTATGTATTGGACTGCCTTCCCCTTCTACTTTAGTATTTATAAAAGACTTTATTCTGAAATTTGGAGAACAAATCTAGACCCTTGTTTTCTATATTAAATCGAGCTTGCTCTTGGCTTGGTGTTCTTAGTCTAATTCAGGATTGCTTCCTGGGCTTGTGAGCTGTGCAATCACACAGGGCCCCATACTCAAAAGGGCTCCTGACTTGGTATAATATTCTGCTATCCCCACCTTAAAATTCTTAATAATTTTTGAGCAAGGACCGCTTGGAGCTCCACAATTTAGCTGGCCTTGGTCTAACCCCTTATAATTCCTTACTCATTAAAGAAGTCATCTGATTATACCTTTCAATATCTTTTTATCTCAGTCACTCTGGTCCATCTTTTCTCTCCATAGGTACAGTATGTCTAATTTTGTCACATCAAATCTACTAATTCTGATGTAAAGGTGAGAATTTGGGTAACATGTGCATGCTTAGACACTGAGTAATGCAGAACAAAATGGACACTTTTTTCTTATCAAGAGCAGGTACCTTGTCAGAAGATGCCATTTGCCTCTGAAGATAATAGCTCTCATCCGATGCTAAATTGGAAAAGATGGTTATTTTGCATGCTTTTTCTGTTCTTATCTTTCGATAGTCCTTAGACCACAAATCATGGGATACAATATGTATCTGTAAGCCCTCTTAAGATTCTGGGAGCTATTAGACTTCTCAATATTAAACTAGATCTGTAAATGACGTCAGTATTCAAATGGCATAATAGTGGTGGCAGTGATGATGATATGGTAGTGGTGATAGAATAACAGTGGTCTGGATGGTGGTTTATGGGGCTAGTGCATGTCAAATATTGTCTAGATTTCAAAGACTCATCCCAAATCCTACATCAACATTGGAGTCCGGTGTTATTTTAAACCAAATAATCATCTCCTGTTGGGATTCATGTAATATTTTTTTCTGTGGCTCTATTATAAAACCATATTATACCATATACTATGTCCTATATTATTTTATAGACTAAGGTTGAAGGCTTCACAGATTATTCAATAAACACTGTGATATATACACAGCACATGAATGAAAACATCCTTGCTGATGTTTATTACTGACTTACTGAAATAGGTTTCCATACCTCATCAAAGTCTCCAAGAAGGAGGTATTAGCCATGGGGAAAGAATTAAAAAAGAGTGGCATAAGTTAATTAGCACCAGAATTCCAATTTATCATTATTCCAAAGAGAACTAGACCTGTGATACATGAGAAAAATTTCTAGTAGTACCCTTATATAGATAATGAGTGTTGGAAAACAGACCACGATTTAAGAATGGGCCTAATCTGAAAGGAACCACTGAAGGCTGCTCAGGAGTTGAGGGATGCATGAGGCCAGTTTACTGTTATTGAAACCATTCGGATCATTTATCGGATCCAATCTCTCCCGAAGACCTCAACTCCACAACTGAAAATTTACAAAAGAAATGAAGAAAAGTGAGTTTTAGGCCTCCTATACAAGTTTTTGAAATTTCATTTCATTGTAACTCAGTGAAACTTTGGTAGTTCATTTTACTTTTAGTTAAAGTGCATTATTATGACTAACGCAATAATAATTTAAAAAGCTATTATCTATTAATTGTACATTCTACTGAATTTATTTTAATGAACTTGTTGGGATATGAGTATGTAAAATAGGGACATAGTCTTTTTAAAGTAATTTCAATAATTAGGTAAATGGATGGATGGATGGGTGGCTGCACAGAAAGATGGTTAGATATACACACAAATGTTTAACTGTTGTGTTAAATAAAAATAACTATATCTAATGCAAATTATAATCAATTTATTTCACTTATTCACCCATTCAGTAAGCCATAATAGTGATTTTTTTCTAATAAAATATTGGGGAATAAATTATATATTTAAATCCTTAAACTTAATGATTTCATAACATAAGAGCTCAAGTCTCTAATGAATAAACACAGGAATCACAAATGACTTAAATACATTGGGTGACCATCATACTGCACATAACAAATGAATTCAACTGCATTGGAGTCTTGGTTACATTCATTCAAGTTGCATTTTCTGTGCCATTATTAAATGCAAAGTACTTTATCAACAACAGGTAATGTGCAAGATTAAAGGAGGACAAGTTTGCTTCTCAGGGCGCTGGCAGTGTTGTAGAAGGATCATATACATAAACACATTATGTTGAAGAAAGTGGTTAATAAACTATAAGATACACATTTTGCTCAGATGCACAGAGATCTTGGCGTTGGTTCACTAAATAACATGTTAAATGTGCGTGCGCACCAGTGTATAAAAGAATCACAGCATTCCAGGCATGACTGAAATCCCAAAACCCTGTGCTCTATGAACCTACCAGTCTTGCTGTGCCAGCATAACTGTTAGGACACATACAGCGTGTCTTCAAGTTTGTACCCCTATGACAGAGGACATTTTGACAGGCATCCTTCTTAAAATGTATTGAATAAATTTTGATAATTGAAATGATGAATATAAAGGTCAAGAGTTGTAAAATATTTCTACTGCCTAGGAATCTAGAGAATCTAGGCCTGAGTTTATAGTATATTTATGAACTATGAATGCAAGTATCCCATTTGAAAAATGTTACCTACTTTACTACCTCTTTGCAGATTTTAGAAAGTCTTTTGATATTAATTATCTAATTCAGTTAAAAAGCTACAACTGTCTTGCTGAATCTTACACTATTTTGTACTAAATAAATTTTAGTTTTTAGGGTTTTTTTAGTTTCTTTTTGCGGTACGCAGGCCTCTCACTGTTGTGGCCTCTCCCGTTGCGGAGCATGGGCTCTGGACGTGCAGGCTCAGTGGCCATGGCTCACGGGCCCAGCCGCTCTGTGGCACAGGGGATCTTCCCAGACTGGGGCACGAAACCGTGTCCCCTGCATCGGCAGGCAGACTCTCAACCAGTGCACCACCAGGTAAGCCCTATTTTTTAGTGTTTTAAAACACCAATTTTTTACTGGAAGGAAGAAACAGATCATTTAAACACTATGTAAAATGGAAAATGCCATCTAGAATTTTAATCAAAAGACATGACACTTGTTAGAGTGTCCGACACAGTCAAAACTCCAGCAATTTCCTTCTGGGAGGAGAAATGAGTTCTCTCTCTCGTTTTTGCATGCACATAATTTCTTTACAAATGATTATGCCAGTTAGACATGTAAACCTCCTATCAAAGTTACTGAATGATAATGATTTCTAATTGTTCTAGTTTTCCCTAAGTTGGAGCATTGATATATTTTTTACAATGACAACAGTAAAGAGGCACAAGAGTATGACACTTGTGTTGCTATCTCTTTGTGTTGCCCAAGGGAGGACTGCTCATTTTTCATGATTGATAATTAAGATGAAATAGAAATAAATAAGTTGCTTAAATTTACATCACAAGAAACGAAGAGTAATATGGAGAATGTTATGTTTGAGAATGTAAAATTTCCTGTTTGATGTTAAATAATGGTTGAAAGAATATGAAATAGATTTAAAAAGTAAAACGGAAGTAGAAAAATAAACTTTCCTTATAACAGAAACTTAAACCAGAATTGAAAAGTGAATACTAAACCTACATATAAATATGCATTTCTTTTGATTCACACCACACAACAGAGGCATATTCTGTAGTATATTGTTTGCTATATATTTTCTTTGAAGTCTGCCTTATTTTATCAAGGAATAGAAATGTGCGTATGAGGTATAAAATTTCATGAAGCTAAGATATGTGGTTCAGAATAATTCAAGTCGTGACTTAAGCGATTATGATATTCAAATACAAGAGCTTTTCCACCTTGTTTTGTACAATTTTATTAAGGGCCGTTGAAAATGAATTTATGTCACATTGTTCAGGAAGTAATTATCGTGAAGCATTAGAATTTAAAAGAAATGCTTTGTTAAACATTTTAAAATTTAACCTTTCCTTGTAATGTCAAAGTAAAATCAAAACTTCCATTTTAAAGGAGTCACACCATCTACAGAAGAAAACTGCACTCCAAAGCCATCTAGAGTAAGTCTATTACTTTAATATTTTGAGTAAGTGATCTAATAATTTCTGGCACTTCAGAACAAATGCTTAAAAAGTTACCTTAAAAAACCCTAGGGCTTCTCTGGTGGCGCAGTGGTTGAGAGTCCACCTGCCGATGCAGGGGACACGGGTTCGTGGCCCAGTCTGGGAAGATCCCACATGCCGCGGAGCGGCTGGGCCCGTGAGTCACGGCCGCTGAGCCTGCGCGTCCGGAGCCTGTGCTCCGCAACGGGAGAGGCCACAACAGTGAGAGGCCCGTGTACAGCAAAAATAAATAAATAAATAAATAAATAAATAAAGTGGATATTATCCCTTTGTCTTCCAGGTTATATTCATGCTCACTATTCAAATCAGTGGTGTTCGACCAGAGTAGGTTTTGTCCCCAAGAGGAATTTTGGCAACATCTGAAGACATCTGAAGACATCTGCAGTTGTCACAACTGGTAAAGGTGTTGCTACTGGCATCTAGAGGCCAGGGATACTGCTAAACATCTTACAACACACATGACAGCACCTGCAACAATGGATTACTCAGCTCAAAATGTCAACAGAATTGGGACTGAGAAACCCAGATCTGGATGAGGCTGTCCTGTCAGTTCAAGTACTGGGTTAATTGTAATTTACTAAAATAATTGATGAATATCATCTGTC
The DNA here is from genome assembly GCF_964165515.1 of Mesoplodon bidens. Classification (NCBI taxonomy): domain Eukaryota; kingdom Metazoa; phylum Chordata; class Mammalia; order Artiodactyla; family Ziphiidae; genus Mesoplodon; species Mesoplodon bidens. The sequence continues at coordinate 83,575,384 of NC_138169.1, read as the reverse complement.
TTTTGTGGTGTGTTTGGAGTTCTCAAAATAAAACACAATATTTGCTAAATGGACACAAAAGAATCATATCCTACAAAAGCATTATCATATAAAAGTTCTTACAGATTTAATAAATGATGATGTAACAATGGAAACTTCTGTTACTGTGACCCCCTTCTTAAAAATGACAGCTTGATTGTTAATCAGGATTACAACAGACAATGCTAGATGGCTATTAAAAAATAGCTACAAACAGAAATTATGTGTCAGATTTTAATGGTTATGTTTGTACAATGTGTAATTCAGTGTTGGGGGCAAAATATAACCTCTAAGATAAAAATTATTTGTAATCAATCCACTTGATTTCACAAACATAAAGCAATTTCAAATATAGGCAAATGTAAATTAATTTGTATGCTTTTTCCTCAAAATATATTTTTAATATTGTAAGGATATATTTTGTAAACTAATTTGTAAAATAATTATTTCATACAATTTTTGAAATACATGATAGCAAAAAAATTCCTTCACTAGCTGAACTTGGAAATATGATTTTATATTATGTTCACTCTATGCCCTAGTTAAGACGTCAGACTTTTCAGCAGGTTCATCAGTATATTTTTTTTAAATATACTTCTCTGAAGACACACTGAAATTCTAGCAGTGACATTTCAGTGCAGTAGGTCAGCATGGGACAAATCTAACTTAAATGTAGATATAGTTATATATTATTTTATGACCTAGGAGAATAAGCTGAAAACCCAAGTATATTTGAAATTTCAATAATCCAGCTGTCACGTTGTGAGGAAGCGTTATTTTAAAGCAGTTATAATGACTGGTGTTCTGATATCCTGTTTCAAAACCGTCTGAAATAAACGGAGTGTAAATTTAACTCATCATAGTTTTCAAATATTTAGTGAAATCTTTGTTCAGAAAAAAATTGCAAGAACTGTCCAGTTCCTATTTTTGTTGGTACTAGACACTCTCACAAGCAAAATGTTATTTAACAAAGCGGTGCTTAAAACTACTTTTGTTGCTATTTCCTCTGTAGCATCAAATCCACATTAATGATTTTATCAGCTTTAAAAGCCATATATCAAAGTAAGTACAGTGTCCTGGAAGAGGCGTAACAGCTCAGTGATGGCCGGAGACTCTGAATTCTGAGGACATTGCATCAAATAATGTTGTCTTTAGTAAGAGATGGTGGCTCTACAAGAATACATCCTGCTTTGATTTCTGCCAGCGATAATTTAAACTGATTTTCTCTTTATTTAACAAAAAATAAGAAAAGTCATTACAGAGGATAGATGAAATAGTAAGAGAAGTTTACATGTAAACATGATTTCCTCAAGATTTATATACGTCTATTTTGTTTCTTGCTTCAATAGCTGTGTTTGCTTGGATTAGATATTTTCTAAGAAACAGTTATATAAAATTATATTTTTAGTATAATTTTAGTTTAGTTTTTAGCATAATTTTATAATGCTGGAGAAAGTCTAATGGCACCCATCCCAACTACTTGCTGAGACATAAAACTTTTACCACACAGCACACCCATCGCTACTTAATAAAGTTCACACAGCTCTGAGAGGAAAATGAGGAATGCCATTAAAAATGACAGAAAGCTTACCATGTGGAAGAAAAAGACTTCAGAGCAAAAAGCAAAACACAACACCACCAAACACACACACACACACACACAAAAACAAAGCTAAGAAACAAACATGAACAAAAAAACACAACAGATATCAACTTTGATAATCAGTTATTCTTAAACCATATCATTATTACAGAATACTTGAGAAAGTTTATTCTTGAAACCAAATGAAAACTTTATTAAAAAGATTATAGAGCTCCATGTTTATATTGTGAGATACATCTCAACAAGAATTGGGCCATTAACAACCTGATTCTATAGAAATCTTACAGGTAAGTAAATATTTTCACTGACAGCATGAATTGAGCCATCACAGGAATTCAGCACCTTGCAAAGTATTTGACGCAAAGCTACACTTACTGACAAACAGTGACAATGCTATTGAAAGGTCCATTAAGTATGTGTGGCATCAACTTCCAAAATACACTGTAAGGTTACAATATTTTCAACACTTAACAAGTCTTTAGAGCTGTGGTTTTATAACCTCAGTAACTAAGACAGGTGAAGAAAGTTTTAAAATTTCTTTTGGTAAGAATACCAGATGTAAGCAATAAAATAGCTAATGTATAAATTTTTTATATATTTAGTTATAAGTAGTCAGATGTCATAATGACAATGTTGTAACAGTTGTTTTAGTCACAGAAATATCTGCCTCCAAACTGTTGAAATTTAATAGAATATAAGCCCATTAAGAATATATAGAGTACTGAAATAACAAAACCACACAATATCTGCAATAATTCCAAAATGCTTTTGATGACAAGATGGTAGTTTCTCTGATAAGCAGCTCACACTTTGTCACAGTTAAAAATTGTTGATTGTTTTCGTATAGAAGATATAGTATGGAAAGCCATGGAAAGGCACGGAATGCAGAGCAGAAAAGTATATTATAATTTAGAAAAGCACACGTAAATTTTAAAGAAAAATCCCCAATTTATCAATTTATCTGTTCTTTTTTTTTGCACTAGTACAGTGCAGGCTGATTTTAGCTGCCACATTTACTTGATGATTAATGTAGAAGGGAGACAGGGCATTTATGAAATCCAGTATTGCTGCTACAGGGCAAAAGAGTAGACATAGTTGGTCAGTATCTAGTTCAAAAATATTTTCAAAGCAGCAAGGAAAATATCCCTATCTCTTTTGTTTCTCATAACATCACCCCAAATTATCAAAATATATGCTGTAAAAATTGACAAAGAGAAATTCGAAAGACTTTTGATGAATATTCATATAGAAAACCAAAATTTTCCAGATACTATATGCTTTGTTAAGTATTTCGTACCCTCCATGTAGACTTGCACCGAGAACACACGCAGGGAGTTTGCCTGAATAGCGAAGCAAGCCGCTCTCATGGACAGAGCAGTGGACAGTGCTGAACAGAAGCCATTTTCCTAAACCAGTGGTTTTCAGTGACTCCCCCCTCCTATGTATCATATTCATCAGCAGCACAAGTCTTCTTACCTCCAGAAATTATCACAGACAAAAAGTCGCTGACTTGTGTTTGTTGGGACTAGTTAATCTTCTTAAAAGTATTAATAGCTCACTCAGGTCTACCATCGTGCCCTAAGAGGAGATCAGGTCCCTAAATCTTAAAACAAACAAACAAACAGGAAAATTGCCTCTTCTCTCTATACTTAGAGACCAATTTCGTTTAGGCATTGTTAGGGAAAAAATTGGATGGAAAGTTTCTTAGGGTGATAGGGCAGTAAGAACACATATGCTATAGATCACCATTAGGCACAAGTAGATAAAATATCAAGCTGAATATTATTCTCTCACTTAAAAATAATTTTGAAAATATACCATGTGCCCAGTTGTGCACCAGGCATTGTGGGCCAAAGGTCATTGAACATATTCCCCGCCCTCAAGGAGTCTACCCATCAGGTGAACAAGATGATCAAGCAGGAAATTAGAGCAGAGAATAATAAAGGCTAACAGCCCTGTGAATCTGTTTCAACAATTTCATCCCTTTAATCACAAGAGCCCACACAGACATTAAAGTATCCAATTAAAGTCATTTTAGAACATTATTCTATTATTCATCTTCCAAAAAAATAAATCCTAGAAAAAAGAAAGAAATGATGAGTCTGTTAGATATATGAGATTTTGATATGCCAAAATCAGATGAGAAATAAGAAAACCATAGGAAGAGAGAAAAATCTCTTTATACGGGCACATCAGCATCAAATTCTGGAAGACCTTGCAAGCAATGCCATTTGTTTTAAAACAGAAGTTCAGTATATTCTTAATATGTTATGCATGTAGGCAGTGTTGTTCCTGGATGGACAGAATAAGACAAATTATGCTCATTAATCCCAATTACAATAATCTACATTGAATTTGAGGAGACCAGAGGCCATAAGGGGGAGGAGAAAAGAAAGGATGAGGGAAAATTTCAAAGGAAGAATCAGCATAATTTGGTGTTGATTATATGTAGCGTAGCTAGAGTTAAGTCAAAAGTTATGCGGAGCCTGTGAGCCTGGACTGTCTGAGAATGTATGAGCCAAAGACAGAGGCAGAAATGTTTGAAAGAAACCAGGTCCCAGGCTGGGGACTAGGGTGCATGAGCCACTTAATGTATGCTGTCACTCCCTGGGGAAAATGGAATCTCAAATGGTACCGACTTACTAAAAAAATAGAACAAACCAACAACTGAGCTAGGAATGAAACCCAAGACCCTAACACCAATAATTATAACTACATCACAGAGCCATCCTACATACAGACAATCCTTAGAACAAACACTGTATTTTATTCTGTAGCTAAGAGAGTCACACAAAAAGTCTCTCTTTTCATTTGTTTTTGTTTTTTGTTTTTGCGGTATGCGGGTCTCTCACTAACGAGGCCTCTCCCACTGCGGAGCACAGGCTCCGGACGCGCAGGCTCAGCGGCCATGGCTCATGGGCCCAGCCGCTCCGTGGCATGTGGGATCTTCCCGGACTGGGGCACGAACCCGTGTCCTCTGCATCGGCAGGCAGACTCCCAACCATGCGCCACCAGGGAAGCCCAAAAAGTCTCTATTTTTGAGAGTCAAATCGGTGCACCCATGTTAGGAGATAGGTAATATATCATGGAATTTCCAGGAGCATACATGGTAGCTTCATGTAACTTAACATCAAGTTTCTTTACCCAGAAAAAAAACAACAACTTTTTGACAAGTTGTCAAAAGCTTTGTTAAAAATATGCAAGGACCTCCGTGTAGCTCTGAAGTTCTGGTCATGTCATCAGTGCTATTAAAATTCTAAGCAGCACAACTCCTGAATGTATTCAATTAAACAGGAGACGTAATGAAGGCCCACAGCCCAGGCCTCTGGGTGTTAGGATCAAAGGGGCAGTTCTAAGACAGTTTATATGAATTTCCAGTCAAAACACTGGTCTTTCATCATTTGCTAAAATACAAATCCTAGGCTCTGGCAAAAAAAAAAAAAAGTATGAGATGCTTCAGAAGCATTTTTTCTGTGTTTGTTTTAATTCTTGTTGTTTTAGTGAATTTATTTGGAAATTACAATTTAAAATTTATACAGCATGAGTTATTCCTTGCCTGTAAACTTCCATCAGGGAGAAAGGAGGCTAAAAATGTCAGAATCCCCCATATCCTTTTCCAAATTCCAGTTCTAAAAATGTACTGTTTGTATGTTTTAAATATTATGAGTAGCCAAACTTGAACCCTGCTCAAACACTGACTCCAGGTATGTGTTTCAATTCATTTCCCTATTGTTTAAGGGGCTTGTCTTGTATATTCAGTTTAAAACATTATACATATGGAGAGAATATCAATCTAAAAACCTATTGGGGGGGAGAGAGAGGGAGAGAGAGAGGGGGGGAGAGGGAGAGAGAGAGGGAGAGAGGGAAAGAGAGAGGGAGAGAAAGAAAGAAAGAAAGAAAGGGAGAAAGAGAAAGAAAGAAAGAAAGAAAGAAAGAAAGGGACAAAGAAAGGAAGAGAGAGAGAAAGAAAGAAAGAAAAAGAAAGAAAGAAAGGGAGAAATCTCAAGAAGTATGTGTCTTGATTTATGTTACTACTAATTAGTGTGAAAATGGTAAGGTATTTATTTGCACTGTGACTTTCTCAAAGATTTTATAAAATTTTTAACTATAAGAGGTACAGAAATCACTTTCATTGTAAATTTGTCTAAATTGTACTTTTAAAGTGGAGTGATATTTTCAGAGTAATTGATATCATCTCAATATATATAAGCCTTTAAAGGCTTCATGTTGGGCGAGTATATTCTTACTATAAGGAAGATGGCATAATAACACATTCTTTGAATGTTTCCAGATGATAACATTTCTCATATGAAGCTGACTCATTTTGTTTGCTATCTTCTTATTCAGGTTATTCAAAGCAGCAGGGTGAGAGAAAGCAGAGAACTAGTTCCTCATTCTGAATAAATCACAGAAGCACCTCAATTAGCCACCTGCATCCCTTCAGTATTTTTCCAGCATCTCATCAAGAAAATATCATTTACTGTTATGATTAATAAAAAAAGGTCTGCAAAGTATTTGCTGTTTAATGGGAAAATAATGGGAAACATTAAGGAAGGGAAACACTATACATATGCATGGTCTTTGTGACATTATAATTTATTCAGAGCCTGGCTCTGCCACTATGAGAAGTAAACCATCAGAAAATGGAAATGAAATTCCTCTACAAATCATCTTTCATCTGAGAACTTTGTTTGACCCTAAAGCTAACCTTATTTAAATGGTTACAGATTCCTGGACCAGCTATCAACTAATATTGGAAGACAGAGTCAGTGTGGATTCTAGATGTGAATGAATTAGCTATGAATGGGTCCAAATGGAGTTTTTAAGTTTTTTGTGTGTGTTTGTTTTACTTTGTCTGCATTCAGTATATAGAGTGACGCTTCATCACCCTCTGCTCTTCACCTTGTCTACTTTCCCTGTGTTAATGTTTGTTTATTGACCAAACCTCTTATCTGCCCTTTCGACTTGATGATTTGAGAATGCCAGCTCCATCTTCCTCCATCACCTCACACACCACTTTTCTCCTGTTTCTCCTGCTACTCTGCTCCCAGCTTGACGACAGTGAATTTGCATACGTGATTGTTCTACACACACACCCCAGTCCACAACAGGACCTTTGTGATTACTCTCCCTCATGCTTGAAATACCCACCACATGAATGTCAATGCAGGTCCCCCTCTCACTGCAATTTTGAATACGGTCAAATAGCAAACTTATTCTCTCCAAATGTCCAATCAGCATGATTAAAATTGAACTCTTCTCCAAATTTGTTTCCCCAGAAGACTTTCCCAGATGCCCCATTTATCTCTGTTTTCTCACACAATGTATACATCTTGCAGGAAATCCTGCTAGCACCATCTTCAGAAAACATATCCAGAGCTTAAACACTTTGTACCACTTGCATGGCTACCAGGTTAATCTGAGTCACCATCCCTTCTTAGATAGATTCCTGCAGTTATCTGCTCATACTTGTCCATTTTTTAATGCTCACTCACTTACAGTTTACTTTAGAGAAGTAGTTAAGTAATTCCTTAAAATAAGTGACAATTATGGCCCTTTCCACCTCCAAACCCTCCAATGCCTGCCTATTTCATGCAAAGTAAAAGCCAACATACCGCAATGTCCTATGATGCCTATGTGATCTGAAAATACTCACACCAAAATACTGTCTTTCTGAAAAAATCACTGAGCTCTAGCTAGGCTGGCCTTCTTTATTTGTGGTACGCGGGCCTCTCACTGCTGTGGCCTCTCCCGTTGCGGAACACAGGCTCCGGACACACAGGCTCAGTGGCCATGGCTCATGGGCCCAGCCGCTCCACGGCATGTGGGATCCTCCCGGACCGGGGCACGAACCCGTGTCCCCTGCACCGGCAGGCGGACTCTCAACCACTGTGCCACCAGGGAAGCCCTAGGCTGGCCTTCTTGCTCTTCACTTATTACACCAATTACCCTCTTATATTCCCACTAGCTATTTTCTCTGTCTTCTGCATGAAAAGCTCATCTTCTTTATGCCCACAGGGTGGACTTTTTAAGACTCTTCAAGTCATTGCTCAAATGTCCCCTTATCAAAGAAGCTTACGAATGACTTTTACCAAACATTCAAGAAACAGCTAATTCCCATTTTTTGAAGATTTTTCCAGAAAACAGAAAGAGAACGACAGTTGGCCAGATTATTTAATGGGACAGGTGTAATCATATTTCTAAAACCCCAAAACTAATACATTAAAAGAAAATTATAGGTTCACTTCATGTATGAAGGTAAATATAAAAATTCCACAAATAGTATCCCATAGCATATTTTAACTGTGAATTAAAAATATACATTAAGTTTATTTCAGGGATGCAAAGGATGGTTCAACATAAGAATATCTATTAATGCATCTTACCATGTTAAAAGGCGAAAAGGAGAAAACAATGTGCAAAACTAGGGGTACAGAAAAATGCATTTGATAAGATACAGCATGCATATAAGGAAGCCAAAAGTCTACCTGTTGTGAAGCTAAGCATTAAATAAAGGAAGGCAGAGCATTGGACAGATATTAACACAGCAAGGCAACAGCAATTAAAGGAGTGAGGTACCAGTGCAAGAGCAGACAAATAAAACTATGTAACAACATGAAGAGATAAAACTCAGGCTAATATATCCAACATGGAAGCATACAATATGGTAGAGCCGCTATGGGAAATAAGAGATAATATGAGAAAATATGGGAAAATGATGTATTGTTTACTGATTATTCTGGATATTGGGTCTTTATATAAGAAATAAAATAAGTAGGGTCCCTCCTAACACCAGACACAAGGGTGAACACCAGTAAATTAAATGCTGTATATGAAAGCTAATTAAAAAATGGAATTGAAAAAAAATGGAAAATTGTGTTGATCTGAGAACAGAGAAGAATTTGTTAAACTATAGAAGACAAAAAAAGTTTGATAGGGTTTATTACCTAAAAATTAAGAATAATGGGTGTATATAAAAATAAGACATGGCACTAGCAGTATATTAAAAAGAATTACTAGCAAGAATACATAAGAACTGAATACATAGCAACTGAACTGGAAAAATGAACAAAGAATATAAGCAAGTAATTACAGAGATGGTAACACACAAAGCCACAAGCATGTCAAACAATGCTTAAAACCAGTAGTGATTGGAAAAAGTAAATTAAAATTACAATGAGTAATCATGTTTGCCTAAGGTAGAGATGTACAGATATTGTGATCCTCATGAATAGCTGACAGCAGTAAAAATTGGGGCACAATTCAAGAAGATAATGAAGTATGTAGATGCATAGACTATGAACCAGATATTCTGCTCCAGAGAATGTATCTTAACAACTTCCCACCCTTGTTTGTAGAGGCACATGTACAAAGATTTTTATTACAGCACTACCTTAGTAGTTGGAAGTTGTAGGCAAGCTGGTTATCTTAAAGTAAAAATGATAGGCTGTAGTTGGTGGAAGAACGCTCTCAGAATAACAGGGGAAAAAAAACCACTTGGAAATACATATTATAGCATGGTTGTATCTGAAAAAATATAAATATTGTGACACAGAAATATAATGAATGTATATAACTCACGGTTTACAAAATTAAAATTGAAAAATAATTTGAAATTGAAAAACATGAATAAAGTGCACATTTAAAAAGAGCATAAACAAACAAAATAACACATAAGTGCAATAAAATGATGGCAGGATATTAGTGATGAAAGTGCTGATGGGGCATTATTGTGATTTAGGGGGAAATAAAAGTTAACATGAAAATCAAATGACAGAGGAGACTTGCAGGGACCAGTAACTTTAATGGGCCATCAGCTGAAGGGTATGATGATCTTAACACTTCAACAGAGCTACAAGATTAAAAAGAGATGAGCTATGCTAGTCCTCCAGTCTTCTGAGAAACAGAAACAAAGATGGAATTACCTGCGCTATGATTTCATTAGGTGAAACACCTGTGACAGGAACTGGAGAGGGAACAGGGAGAAAGAAGGTGAGAGAATCATCAGGCCATGACTGCAGTCTGATCCCAAGAGAAGGAGAGAGGAAAGGGAGAAGTTTTGGATGGAAGTGCCCTAGACTAATGGGCAGTCCAAGAAAGCTTCAGCATGGCCAGACCACGTAGCCCTGGAAAGAGCCTGCCTTAGTATCCAACTCAGACTAAGCCCTAGGCTGTGAGCAGTCTGGGAATTGCGGTCTCCTGCAAGCATAATGATGGATTTCTGAATGTGACAACTGGGCCTCTGTGTCTGTTATGCAGTCTGGTACAGGAGAGAGGAGAACGCTTATCTTCCTTAAGCCTTCTTGATTCTTATATTTTCCCCTAAATTATCTTAGTAGAAACTGGCACATTTTCAATCACAAATCAGGCAGACAGAGAGTGTTACCTGAGACACTCATATAAAATCATACCTGATATATGGGCTCATTCCCCACTAGTGCTAAGGATAAGCCTCAAACTGTTTCTTCAAGCAATCTTGTAATTTGCAGAATTCCAGGGGAAGACAGAGAAAGATGCGAAAAGTGAATAGAAAGCCCCAGATTTTCCTCTAGAGCACCTCAGCTACAGTCAAGAAAGCCTTGTTATAAATACTTGTTGGGGAGGAAGAAATTTTCCTCTGCCTTTCTAGGTTCTTCTGGCTAGTTTAAAGAATCAAATTGTCATGAGACAGTAACAACAGGAAACCAAACAAATTTTAACAACATGTGTATATGGGAGAGATCCAGGAAAACTGAGCAACTCACCAAAATGGCTGAAACCCTCACCTTAAATACCGTCTTCAGCTAAAGACAAAGCAGGATGTTGGGGGGTAGTGGTTTAGGACTTCAAAAGGAGAAAGGCAATTGACATGGAGATGGAAAAGCAAATATTTGGTAAATGTTTGCTGGGCCTGGCAGAGACAATGGGACACAGAAGGGAATCTTAACAGGCAGACTTTGCTAGGTTTTTCCCTGTCTACACACCTAGCTCATACCACAGTTATCTAGGGTGATAGCTTCTTTCCTGGAACAGGTCCTCTATCTACATTCTTTTAGGCAGTTAGGGGGAAGGTCAAAGTGTTTGAAGCCTTGATTGTTTTTAGCTCAAAATAATCCTCATGCCAAAGAGACATCTAGGGGTAACAAATTTTGTTCCCCTACGTACTCCAAAAGGCATTGTGTACAACAGTTCCATCTCCTTGGTCCTCATACTCAGGCAAACATAGTGACACCTAAGGCCACATTTCCCAGCACAGAAAACAGACCTTTTGCTTATAAGATGTAAGAAGAATCACAGTGTCTGTCGATGCCACGTGGACCAACACAGGATGATGATATGTTTTTTATCGTGAAATTCAGTGTTACCCATTGGCCATGCAAGGGTTATCAGTCACTAATTTTGTGTTTTTTTGCCATGAGAAACAGATCATCTACATGACAGAACACAATGAAAGTGAGCAAAACTGAGATTGATGTTGCTGAAAATGACCTAAATCGACTTCCATTTTTGATTCCACAGATGCCAATTATTGGGGGTGTTTTGGCCAGTGTTTAAGGAGGTCGACAGTGAATATTTCCTGGGTGCCTGACCAGTCCATTGTAAATTATTACCTACAATGTGTGTGTTCTCACGAAATGATCCAGCTGGAAGAGGAAGTGGTTACCATGGAATAAAAATAATTTGGGAGTGTTTACTGAGTCCTCATAGGACTTCACTGAATCCTCGCAATAAACATTTTGTAGATAATATTGACGTAACTAAGAGAAAGATACTTTAAAAAGATAAAAACAATGGTTGTGAGACTAAATAGTTTGCCTAATTAAAATGAGCAGAGCTGCGATTTCAGCTGTATACTGTGGAGTCCAAAGTCTGTAGTATTAATCACTGTGATACATGCCTTTTAAAACCAAACCCTTTATTTAAGAGATGATAAAATTGGTTTTGAAAGTTTTAATGTTTATGAACACAAACCTAAATAAAGGGCATCCCAGCAACATAATGTCTCACCCTATCAGTATGAGTCTTACGATAAAGTCTCAGAGTCTATTCTGTTAAAGTAATATGTACTGCAAATAAATAAATGAACAAAAATAAATGAATGAATGTAAAATACCTACGATTTCATAAAAAGCACATTTCTCCTCCAACAAACCTTCTCTTCCAAGACAAATAACTTTCTGCAATGAGACTACTAGCCTTCCTCTGAGAAAATTGAACTGTAAGTATGGATTTTAATTTGGGAAATTTATATACCAATTAAAACCTGACTATTTTCATTTATTAAGCTTGGTCCCTAGCATACCACTGTGATTTTCCCCCAAATATCTGCATTATCTATGTCCACAGGAAGGAACAGACTATTCAAGTTTTTGAACTGTAGCAATCCGTGTAGCATTATTTTAACTGCCACAGAATTTGACTGCCTAATCCAAGGTTTTACACACAATTTGGTGCATTTATTTCACCTGAATGTCAGAACAGACTTCCATGTTAAATTGACATCACCAGCTTGAAAATGAAATCTTCAATATAACTTACATCTAAAATGTTTTAACAAATGTGTATTAAAGTCACATAGACATTAAAGTCAGTTACTTGTATGTGTAGGAAAATATATAATAACACACACACAATTTCTGCTGAATTCCCAAATGAATGGTTAATTTTGATAATTCAACAGTCACTTCTAATCTTGAAAACAATATTTAAAAAAAATATTTCACAACTCAGTAATAGATATTTAATCCAATAAATATCCATGAGTGGCATCTTTATATTAGACACTATACAAAAACACCAGAAGACATAAAAAGTGTGTAATTTAGATCCCGGTCTTGCAATCTTTATAGTGATCTGTAATACAAATTATGTAAAGATGTTTATCTAAATGCAAAATAATATTTTTATGTGGAGTAAAGGAATTATTAATAGATGACACTTATTTTAGATAAGGCTTGAAAGATGCTGAAAATGTGACAGCTTACGAGATCCCCTTAAATTAGATTTTTCAGAGGTTCTTTGGTATTAAAACACTATTAATTTGATTATTCCTTCTGATTTTCCAAACAATAAAAAACTCTTTTCTGGTGGACGATTGTTATCCTATATTTAATCTACACACACACACACACACACACATCCTTGGAGGTCTTTATGTGGTCTCTTCTAAATTAGGGATGCAGCATCACCCATTCTATCCCAGGGAAGAAGATTTTTAAAAATGCTGAGTGAAAAAACAACTCTTTTGCTTTTTAAAATAATACTACATTATCACCTGTTAAATATAAGGATGACCATCTAACGATCAGATAAGTGTAGCAGATTAACAAAATACTGAGTAACTAGAATTCAAATTTCCTATGCATCTAAGCAAATGTTTATGTCTATACGAATATATGCCTAATATATGCCTAATATAAACTTTTGATAGAATGGACCTAGAACATTAAGACATTTGTAAATTTAACAAATATACAAAGCTTTTGAAAATGTTCTGAATCTACTTCTACTGTCTTAATATATCCCATATGAAAAATAAGAACAGCAAAACAACTTGATAATAAGCATTAATAATCAATTCATTATCTATCTTTGTTTAGACATAAAGCAGACCCAAGCCGAGACTTATAAACTATCTACGTTAGACAATTTTTCCATTTTACTAGAATATGAGAATCTCTGGGAATTAATCCTATTCTTTTATGTGGCCTTGATGTAGTCTAATAAAGAAGTAGTAATTACTCCCAAAGCTTGTATTAAACTTGACTTAATTGCCCAGAGTTATTTAGTTATTTGGAGTATGCTGATTCTGACCTTTAAATAATGCTGTCTGAAAGAAATAATATAAAATGCATTCAGCACATAAAAATTATACATCTTTCACTTTATGTTGGTGATTTCTTTTTATATAGACCTCGAAAAAGAATTGTTTAAAAGATATTTACTTGTTATCACTAGACTCACGATTTCTCTTCTTAACACTAAAAGCATCTAAAAAATTTAACTAGGGCTTCCCTGGTGGCACAGTGGTTGAGAGTCCGCCTGCCGATGCAGGGGACACGGGTTCGTGCCCCGGTCCGGGAGGTTCCCACATGCCGCGGAGCGGCTGGGCCCGTGAGCCATGGCCGCTGAGCCTGCGCGTCCGGAGCCTGTGCTCCACAACGGGAGAGGCCACAACAGTGAGAGGCCCGCGTACCGCAAAAAAAAAAAAAAAAAAAATTAACTAGAAGAAAGATGATTATTTCAAAAGTACTACTGAGTCATATCAATTAATTATTAATCTTTTTTTGTTTTAAAATCAAAGAATATATGAAATACATTTTTAACATGCATGCATTAATATGGTTGCATCTTATATGCATGCTTGATTTTGAGTTATTTTCTGTATCTTAGTAAGAGCAAAACTTCCAATTATATTTTGAAATACCATATGATATCACTTACATGTGGAATCTAAAATACGACACAAATGAACTTATCTACAAAACAGAAACAGACTCACAGACATAGAGAACAGACTTGTGGTTGCCCAGGGGGAGGCAGGTGGGGGGAGAATGAATTTGGAGTGTGGGATTAGCAGAGGCAAACTGGTATATATAGGATGCATAAACAACAAGGTCCTCAAGGTCCTACTGTATAGCACAGGGAACTATATTCAATATCCTGTGATAAACCATCATGGAAAAGAATATGAAAAAGAATATATATATCTATACTATAACTGAGTCACTGCTGTATAGCAGAAATTAACATAATATTGTAAATCAACTATACTTCAATAAAATTTTGAAAATTTTTAAATAAGTAAATACATTTTCAAGTATAGGTGTTAATAAATGATAGATCTTACAACCCAAACCAGGGCCTTTGCAACTTAAGGTACTGATTTTTCTAGAAGGGTAATTTACTGAGAAATTTGCAACCACAAAAATATTTACAACACCTATATCATTTTGCAGTTGCAGGTTGAAAAAAACAAAATTTGTTTTACTTTAGCCTATAAAGTTTGAGACTAGTAAATTGATCTCGACATCATTTCCCACTGATCATGGATAGAGACCCAGACTCAGGATCCATCTTCAAGTATATCTCTAGAAGGTTATTCCTAATCTATCACTGTTGACATACAACAAGTAACTGTCCACGCTGGGTGTTTGTCCCTTCATAGAAATACTAATTAGCACAAAAAAAGGTGTAACGGAAACTCATACATCATACAGTTTTAAGAATAATGTGACAAGCGACATTAGGAGTTCTACTCTGAAAGGATATATCAGCCTTTCACGGAAAAGGTTTCTGGTGAATCTGTGAGCAAGATGAAGCACGGAACTAAAAGGTGAGTGTAAAGTATCTATTTAAATTTTAAAAATTAGACTCAACAAATTTACCTCATTTTTATCTCTTTTATTAGGTTTTAGAAATATATCTTTATTGTTATTATTATTAAAAATATAATTTCTTCTAAGGAACAATTTAGAAGATGTTTCTCATGTTACTCTGATAAATTGAGCAATACCTTCAGTAAATGAAAGCAAGCTGAGGCAAAAAAATAAATAAATTCAGATGGCAAGTAAGTAAAAGTTTTCATGAAAATAAAAGGCAAAGCCAAAGCACCATTTGCATACATCAATGTTCTAATGCTACTTTCTGCTATCACCCACAGCTTTTTACATCTCTAATGGGAATTGTATGAATGGACGAATTATTAACTTGTACAAGCCTTAGCAGAGAATGAAATCTTAGCTGGCTTAGCATATTCTGTGACATTAGTAACCAATCCTAAAGTAGATTAGAGAGACTTTGTCTGGTTAAGTGCATATATATATTATTTTAATATGTTTTCAAAATCATTTTCCAAATTAAATTGAACAGTGAAGCGGCCATGTTTTTACTGAACAGAATAAGGAATGGCCATTTTGCATTAAGGTTGGGAGAGAAGACATTTCTCCTTAAAAGCATTAGAGATGTAATGTGCTGCATTTTGAGTTGCATTTTATCAATTTATTTGACTTGGAATACAGTGATACATGAACGTTAGTAGTCACAAAGCACTTGGCAAGCAGGTACAGCATGCTTTGCCAGTGGAGAGCTGACATTTTTATGAGATCTCTCAGCTGGAGTAGCAAAGGAGCATGGGAGGAGTAAAGGAAAAACACCTGTCACCCAGTCATTTTATCTTCAACTGTAACATCCTGAAGGGAAAGAAATTACATTAAAATGAAAAATCTACCATGAATGAGATAGAGGCATTATATCCATGCCTTTTGAATCTATTACCTTCACAGTGAGAGAATTTTTAAGGCCTAATATTATTTCTCATCAGAATATATTCAGATAAATGTATGTTTAAGGAGCTAAGATGCATGATATAATATGTATGATAAACTACAACCTAAAATATATGTTCCTTTCCTTCTCTTCCTCCTTTTTTCTTTGTGCTGATGGAAATGCCTTAATGGAGTCACATTCTCTCAGTCAACGTTTTGACAAGTGCTGACTTGGTCAAGAGAACAATGTTAGATACCAGAAAAAAGAAACGCATTAAGAGCTACATGGTACCTGGACTGATCATCTTGTCGTTTCAAATGAGCACCTGAAATGTGGCTCCATCATCTACACCAAGAAAACAAACTGAGAAAGAGACAGCCCCTTATAAAGAGACTAAAGGAGACCTGGTTACAAAAAGCATAGCCTAAATTGGACCGAGTACTCAGAAGTTTTCCAGAAGGACAGATAACATTAGGATTGGAAGGCTACAATGAAATTATATCCTGAGGGAAAATATCACTCTTGAGAAAATAGATTTTGGGAGCATACAAGAAAAGGAGTACATTAGTTACATATTATAAGTGGGAAAGGGAATAAAATCTCTTTAGTAAAACCAAGAATACATGATTGCCAGTAATAATTAAAAACAGATTTGAAATCACTGAATGGAGATGATTCAGGGGGTCAGAATGCTTTCTCTTCTCTGTGGTCACCCTTTTCTCTAACCTTATCCCCTGCAATCTGAGGACAAACCAAAAATTACTAAGGACTGATTGAGCTGTAAGCTTAATTACCAAGTTAATGGGCATGGACTTTGTAATTTTATTCAAAGTCTAATGTAGGACAATTGGTTTTCTGGAAAGTAACACCAGAGAAAAGACAGACATAAAACTTAGGCATGAAAACAATTCTATCAAATTATATATACATCTATTATTTTAAGATATTGTAGAAGAAAGTACTGAATACCCAGAATGGGATATTCTTTTAAAACTCCTGTTTTCCATCTCTTTTAAGTCTCATACCTCCCTTCAGTAGAGTGATTGCACTTGAAACTGAAGAGAGCTTCCTTGATCCACTTTAGATTCCTGTTTTGAAGTCAAAAAAGAAACCTCAGCAAAGGAAAAACAGCGAAGAGAGGAACCATGGGGAGAGAGGCGAAGAGAATAGCTTTAGAAACAGAAGGAGCACCTCTAAGCACCATTTAGAAGATTTTGGTGGAGATGCAATAAAGGAGAGAGGCAGCTAAACTAGAGATATGATTGTTTAATTTCCACCAACAAGCCTGGAATTATCAGCTGAGTTTTGACAAAATGATCTCTTGGAACAGTTACGCACACATCTTTATAAAAGATGGAAAATCCTTTCCCCACACTTCATCATCATAAGCAAAAGAGGAAAACCTTCATCAGTGAAGAGATGTACACAGATGACAAGAAGCTAAGTGGCTGACAAAATATAATTGCTCACCCTGACTTTCACATTTTAAAAAATTAATTAGATATTCATATTAAAAAAATAAAAGTTTACTAAGTTGTTACTCTGGAAGTAATAAAATGCAGGCATAAAAGCCAATTCAACCATTTATCGAAAGACTATTATAAGAGAGGCACAGTTATGGTGGATGTGGGGATATAGCAACGAACAAAATAGATACAGTCCTGCCCAGATGATGTTCTGTACCAGTGGAGATGTCCTATATATAATAATAATAGAAATAATAACATGAAGAAGGAGGAAAAGAAGGGAAAAGAAAAGTATAAAGCTACTGGAGAAAAAGGATTGTGGACAGTCTACTAGATGACTCATGAGTTTAACACTTGTTCCTTGATAAATTCACTTTCATGATACTATCACCAAGAAGAGATGTACTTCTGAGACATAAACTGAAAAACAAATTCATTAGTGTAAATCTAAAATTAAATATATTAACTCACAGTAAAAGAGCAATATATTACCTTACATTCCCTCTGCAGAGGTTGTAGTATACATCTTTAACTAATCAGCCTACCTTCATATATTTATGCCATGAATGTGTTGTATAAGAATCTTACAATAGAACTTACAACTTGCAATAGAATCTTAACACTTCCATTTGTCCAGTCCCAATCCAATATCGTCATAAATACATTCTAATTTTACACATTCTAAAAGCCTCACTACACTGTGAATATCAATTTTGTGAAAACGGTCAATTACTTTTTAACAAAATTTAAATAATAAGACAAAGCATTTATTTACCTATACCTTTGCCATTATTCACGTAAAGAAATTAAGGTCTGCAGATGGAAGGAAGCTTGCCAAACATCTGGCCTTATAATTGTGACATGATTCTGGATTATTTGGGCGGGACCAATGTAATGACAAGATTCTTGGGAGAAGATAAAGGTAGAAAAGAGGGATATAGTGAAGCATTATGGCTGCCACTGTGATTATAGCTCATTAGAGTCACATTGGCCTTCTAACATATTGAACTGTAAGATAAAAAATTTGAGTTGTTTTAAGCCATTAATTCTGTGGAAATGTGTTCCACCAGCCATGGCAAACTAATGCCCCCTCTGCCCTTACACTGGGAAACTCTGGGGCAGCCAACTAGGTCTTGTCTTCTTTATTTTCTGCTTCTCAGGGATAGCTATCCTTTGTTGCCTAATGTCCAATGTGTTGTAGATGGCTGCTTTATTTATTTTATACATTAAAAAAAAATGTTCTAGGTTGTTCCAGGCAGAAGAGTAAATCCAGTCTCTATTACTCCATCTTGGCCAGAAGCATAATTCACCAATATTTCTTAATGATAAAAAAATATTAGTGAACTCAAAGCTCTTTTCTTTCCAGTAGAGCAATTAATTTATAAAAGATTAATCAAGTTAGTTAATCTCATTTTACTTTTATGATTCTTCCCAAATGATATTGGCTGCAATATTCTAGATAATTTAAGGCGGATAACTTCTTTAGAAGAAATATTTGTCCCATAAAGTATTGTTCAGTCATTACCTCCTGCATGAAGATGGGAAGAAATACGCTGCATAGTCCAATGCCAGTGGATGTCAACCAAGAGAGGTGAGGAAAAAGTAACGCTTGTCTCCCAGGAGAATGGCCACGAGCTAATTACCTAAATTAATTTGTGGAGATCTACAATCTGGCCTTTTCTCAGAGAGCTGGGGAACCTGATTGAGTCAGAAGAGAGTCACTTTAGCCAAGACTCTGAGACTGATGTCTGAATTGAAAATGCCTTTCTCTCTGTTACAAAGATAAATAGACCCAACAATAAACCAGTCACACTATGTTCTCTCCCTAAAATCTACATATGTAGAGAGAGTACAGAGTTCTCTCTACTGACTTTAAGCAGAGAAGTGGGGCAAAGGGTGAGAGCGTAAGCACACAATTCACATATGTACAGGCCTCAGGCTCAAATAACCAAATACCTTGGACTCCAAGAAAAACAAATTGATCTCAGCAACCAGACAGCTCCAGTCTGTATCCCAAATACTTCCTCCCTGAATACTGCCAATGTTGGTTCCATGAATTTTATTTTTTTCCATGATTTACTTTCAGAAAAATTACCTATCTGCATTTTTTGCATGAATAAGGTCCTGTTTTCCATAAGCCTCAACGAAACATGCCACAAGGAGGATCCCATGTGCCACAACTAAGACCTGGTGTAGCCAAGATAAATAAATAAATATAAATTGGGTAATGTCTTCAATTAAATTTCAGCTAAACTGTCAGAGTTTACAACAGATTACCCCCTCTAATTAGACTTTGAAGACGTGTGTGCCTGTGATCTTATTTTTCCCTTTCAGGAGTCAGGCATATGGGCCGATGATATATTCACAGGGTGGCAGGAGAGGCTGGGGAGATGGGGAAAGCCGAATTGCATTTTCTCCATTTTGTCATTCTTTACGAATTCGGGAGCCTAGGAATGCTGTCCCGAGGAGGGCGGGGGAGAAGCCTACTGCCCCACAGCCGAGATTTGGCGATTCTTGATTTCCAGCCCTCGTCCCAGGAGCCCCTGCAGCCAGAGAAGTTCCCCACGCACTGGCTCTGACTGCAGCCCGGCATGGCGCACACCGGCTCCTGCGCTGAGACTGTGCCTTGCTTACTGTCTGCTTTGCAGAGGCCCTGGGGCAGGAAGGAGCCCTTAGGGGGTTCCTAAGGGGAACTCCTGGAGGCACGGGGGCTGCTGCCTTGTTAAAACCTAAGGGGTGCATTGTTTTTCCTGTTCTCATTGGTGACAAGACAGACAAAGTTCCAGCCGGGTCACGGTGGAGGGCAGGGAATGAAAACACTAGCTGGGCAAACTCTCTCCTCAAAACCATCTCCTTGGTGTGGCCCTGAACCTCCTCTGCCCCAACCTGCCATGACCTTCCCACGCGAGTCACTTTCTGTTTATCCCCCCAGGGTTTCTCCACATGCCGTCTCGTTCCCTCTCACTTCCAGCGCGGAAGCTCAGGAAACACAAGCCCCTCCCTTCCGGCTACCGAACACACCACCCTCTCCGCATCCCCTTCCCTGGCATCCAATCAGCTCTCAGTTCTGACACCGGGACCACAGTCACCGTGTGTTACCTCCACCCCGCCCACTGTCCACCCTGAAGCCAGAGGGATAGCTTGCAAAGATAAAATAAAATGTGACTATATTAGCCACCCACTGAAAAGGAATTGTAATGCCAGCATGTCCACCCTTCCTGATCAGGCTGTTCATGACCTGGCCCTGCAGGCTCTGGAGCCCAAGAACCCCGCACTTTTCCCACCGCTCTCTCTTCTTCCCCAATGATTGTCTTGGCATTTCTCTAAATATCCTGTTCTCCATCGTGAACTGGGAAACTGATGTTTGTTTTCTCTCCCAAAGTGATTTTTATCATTTTTCTTGAATTTTAGTTTATTTAAATCCACTCAGACATTCAGAAATTTTTTTTTAATAGACGCATAGTTGACTTACAATGTTGTGTTACTTTCAGGTGTACAGAAAAGTGATTCAGTTATATGTATGTATATGTATATATACACACATGCCCCACACACATTTTATGTATGTATTCTTTTTCAGATTCTTTTCCCTTCTAGGTTATTATAAAATATTGAGTATAGTTCTCTGTGCTATACAGTAGGTCCCTGTTAGTTATAGAACCCTCTCTTGTATGCTTCCAAAAACCTTTCCGTTTTAAAATTTACATTTTCTGGTGGGATTTTCACATTTACTATCTGTCACTCACCTTTGTTTCCACTCAGCAGAAAATATGACTATTTTCATTCACTTTGTGTCTAGTAGTTAGCATGTTATCTGTATATAGTAAATATTCCAGACATATTTTTAAGTGATGGAATACATACTAAAATTAAACTGTGTGTATCCTCAAATAAAGTATTGGGTTGGCCAAAAAGTTCGTTCAGGTTTCTCTGTCACAACTTACATAAAACCTGAATGAACTTTTTGGCCAATCCAATACGTTAAATGATTCACAGATAGTGTTTCTTCCACATTGGCTCTGAAATACAGAGTTTGGGATATGCATTTCATCATGCTGACCTTTCATTTGACCCTTCATTACACAGTCTGCCATTTGCTCTTTTGGACATATATCTAAAGGCATCCTTCCTTCTTTCTTGGATGTAGGAAAATTAAAATTTGATTTCACATGGAAAATTATGTGACTTTTTGTTTGTAGGAAACACAATATGTTTGCTTAATGACATATGAACATTTCTTCCCAGTGATGAAAGCATGATAACAGTAGGAAAATTTTACTGTAAAAATATTTGTCATGTCTGTAGATCTGTTGAGATGAGAGAGGTTAATTATGAGGACAATTCACCAGCATTGGAGATACAGAGAGACACTAAATATATGTCAGTCTACGTAGCAGAAACAGAAGCCAACTCAAGGTCTCAGTTGACTGCTCCCATTAAGATTAAAAATGCCACATATATACTGCTCACAGTATTCCTATTGATATGTGTCCCTCAAGCTTTTGACTTAAATCTTTCTGATTCATCTGATCCCATGTCAGTTCCACGCCCTACAGGAGCCTTTCCTGAGTGCCTGTTCATTGTGCTATATAGGATGGGGTGGTGCATATTGTCTGTACTAGTTATTTAATGCTTAACAAATGCCACACCATGTTTCTTTTTTTTTCTTTTATGAATATGCCCTATCTCACAAACTAATCATAAAATATGTGAGCTCAGAGACCAACACTTACTTTCCTTTGCCAGATACATACAATCTAATCTGGAACACAGAGGATATCATTAGCCTAAAGAAACGAGAATACAAACTTTTTACATTTGACCAACTCGGACTTAAAATCCAACTCTGCCACTTTGGTTGTATGAGCTTGAAAAAATTATTTAACCACACTGACATAGTTTATCTATATACATCACCAGGTGAGACTAGAGAATAAAATATGTAAACCATTGCCATAGAGCTAATGCTCAATAAATTACACCACCTTCCTTTCCAGAGTTGAATATATAGAACAGAGGTGAAAAGTTCTTAAAAAGTAGATTTTTTCCCAAAGAGCAAAACCATGACATTTTCAGGCCCCTGTGTGTTATGATTCCTGACAAAACTTTTCTCACAGAAATCAATACTTGTGAATAAGTTGTATTAGGTTATATTGTATGTTCTAGTGATGCGCAAAAAAAAAAAAAAGTGTTACCCTCACAAAGTTGTTTTAAAAAAGGTACACTGCAAAACGTAGATTTTTTTCTTACATAAATTTGTGAAATTTACTTTCTTCTTTAGAGCATTTAATTGTCTGCAAAGAAAAGAAATAAGCCTTAGCCTTTCGGATATTCAGTGTAACCTTTTCTGCTTGAAAATGTCTTGAAAGACACAGCCTCTTCTGCAGCAGGTGTGGTTTTAATGATGCTTTGATGCCATATGTCAAATCTCATCACTTGCTGTGAGGAGTGACATTTCTCTTGAAAGCCCCTAGCAACGGCAATGCAAGTTGTTGGTGGGCATCTCACACAATACAAACAACTCCTGAAGCCAGCGCATTTCTTTTCAGCCTTCTGCAAGGTTGCACAGAAGCTGTAACCATTTCCACTACATTATCTTTGAGGAAGATAGTTTATATATTCACAGAACTTGGGTGGGATACCTTTTCTTAGCCATTATTTTATGAAACTGCTTTAAAACCTGGTCATTGCACTCATTCACTTTTTGAATGCTCATTCTACATATTTTTGTAAGTTATCATGCGGGTTTTTTAAATAGTAAAACATATAAACCTTAAACCATATTTAAGAAATTTAAGATTTCCCAATTATACCTTGTTTCTGTTACCAAAATACATATTTTCCACATTTTTACTTATCAAATCTTTGGAAATCATAGTTTAAAATAGTTCAAAATTCTATTTATCAAAGTTCCATGTTTAGTGGGTGACAGATAGAGGAAATATTTGAAAGAAATATTCTCTTTTTAGATTACTAATGCAACTTTACCGAAGCATGTTGAAAGATAATTTGAGTTCATTGCTTTTCCACTTTGCTTGCCAAACTGGGTTGGAACCAGGAATCCTGGGAACGTTTTATGAATCAGAGTATGCAAGTCCCCAGCCAAGTACTTTCCTCCCAAATACTCTCAAGAAATCTCCTCAGAATGGCAACCCCCATGATTGAGTTTCTCTGTTTATGGAAAGTTGGTGCCATTAAGAATTCACCTGACATAATGCAGCACACTTTTAATCTCCAAAGGGGTCATTAGGGAATCCATAATCTTAGTGGGTTTCTTTTTAACAACTGTTAGATGAAATATTATTAAAAGAGGTTACAGAAAGCCACTCATTTATGCGGATTCAAAAAATTTATTGTTTCACTTGTAAGAATCTATAATGAAGCAGAGTGTATTATTCAGTACACATTGTACTTTAATTTCCTGTATTTCTTTATAAAAACCTTGAAATGTAGAAAATTTGCAAGTATACAGTGAATGCTGATATGGGGTACTACCTAACTTCTGCAAGAATCAGTTTGTGCAGTTCTGTTTATTGCATGTATACCTGCCCAATCCTATATCCATCTATTAATGCTTATTTTTATGATATTCATACTTTACCTCTCCGCCCTGTATGTTATAAACTAGAGTTTAATTTATTTTTATGCTTAGTTAACACTTACGGAATTGGAATTCCTTGGGAATTCTGTAACTTCAATTTGTTTAATATATTTCCACTTAATATATTAACCTTGACCCCAAAATCCTAAAGTGAAAAGCAAATCAAATGCAACAATATATTCATTTTCCAAGAATAGTGCTACTTGTTGAATGCACTTCATCTCAGGTAGGTAAGGATAAGATGATATTAGGAAAACAAATGATAGTATTTCTGTTGGCATAGCTTCATGGCCATAGAAATGGTTAACTATTTCTATGCACCTTTGGAAGTACACTAAGAATCAATTAAATTTGATTCTATCTGGCAAATATTAATCTTAGAATATTTTCCTTTCCCTCAGCCTCATGGGCTTAGAGGGAAGACAGATTCTGGGTCATTATATGACCCACCCTGTGACCTATGGCTAGTATGCCTTCTTCCCTGCACCATGATTGGTAAGGGAAAAATAAGAACACCCTGTTTATGAACGATAGGGAAAATAGTGACAGAGAGTGTTTCATCCACTCCTGGCCTTTAACTTCATCCATGAGGCAAAAAGAGACCAGAATCTCAGAAAATTTTTCTGCCAAAATCTCTTTTAAAAACTGAGGTTGTGGGCTTCCCTGGTGGTGCAGTGGTTGAGAGACCGCCTGCTGATGCAGGAGACACGGGTTCGTGCCCCGGTCCGGGAAGATCCCACATGCCGCGGAGCGGCTGGGCCCGTGAGCCATGGCCGCTGAGCCCGCGCATCCGGAGCCTGTGCTCCGCAACGGGAGAGGCCACAACAGTGAGGGGCCCATGTACTGCAGAAAATAAAATAAATAAATAATAAATAAATAAATAAAAACTGCGGTTGTGTGCCTATGTATTCCCTCCCTGCCCGCTCCCTTCTTTACATGTTCCTCACCCAACATACAGAACTCAAACCTTAAAGAGAGAAAAGTCTCTTTCCTTAAATACATAAAAACTCTCTCTCCCTCGCCCTCTCTCATCATTACTTAATTATTTGGTGCAGAATGAAAAAAGGAAAAGAAAACCAACATGGAGTTTGTGGACATCTATTTCATTCCTTTGTTTATCACAGGAAAATAATTCTTAGAACAGTTCTGCAGCTCCTCCTGTAGCTACTTCTTAATAGATGCTTTGTTTTCTTTCCTCCATGTCCTAACTGCAGCCAGCAATCATGTTCCGCCAGGCCCCCTCATAGACTATCTTCATTGGGTTTTGTGCTCTGTTTGGGTCATTGCTTTGTACCAGTAAACAGTCAAGCTTTCAAAAATCACTTGGCAAGGAAAAGGAGCAAAGAACAAGCCTGGTGTTCCTGGCAGGGCACAGAGCAACTGGCAGAAGGTGTGCCCTACGGCAGAACCCCAGAGGAAAGCAGACAGGAGCCACAGTCACGCTGGTCAACCCTTTTGAATGAGTGAGCCTATCAATAATTCAGGCTTACCATCTTTTTAAAAAAAATGCTTTCTTTGTCTTCTTTGAAAAATGTTTCTGGCATCCCTCTGAAAGGGAGGGGCACACATGCCCACTATATACTAAAAAGCAAACAAACAACACAGGGAAATGACAGATTAAAGAGAATGCACTCTTCGTGAAGTAGAGGGAAGAAAAGAAACATCACAAAAGTTTCACCTTGCCATTGAAATGAAATCAGAGATAAAACAAGAAAAAATAACAACACCACCACCTCAGAGGGGACTGTGAAATACAGACCCTTTTTTAAATTTGAAAAGCCGGCATAATTTTTACTTATCTTTTATGCATGCTTTAGGCCATACATTGATATGATTTTATCTATGACTTTAAAAATTCATCATTCAATTTTGAAGAAATTGAATAGTATCTATAAAATGATACTTACTCACCACTATTCTAAGATATTTTTGTAGCATTTAGATACCAAATCTAAAGTAAAACTCTTCTTCCTTAATTCCCTAATTTTGGATGTCTCTGTGAAAAACTGACATTTATCTCTGACGTTGATTTGAAAAATAGGACTACAGACACAAAATGAATACCATAGAGCACAAAGGTCTAGATAACATAGTGCTATATAAGGGAAGGAAGCATTCATGATTGGAAAAATATGAAATAAGTACCCTGGTGGAGGCATGCCAAACTGAACAGCAGGCAAACACCTTCCTGCACTGCCCACCCAGCCGAGAGTGTGAGGGTCTTTGCTGTACTTCCTCATGCTCCCCTCTGCTCCAAAGACACCGAATTAATTGCAATTTTTTGGTTGGCCACGTGCTTGCTTCCTGAAGTGCCTTTGGACCGGAGTTTTGAGAATGCGAGGAAACTAGACAAATGCAGAGCCTTGAACCACAACATGAAGAGGAGACAGAATGTTTGACCCTCTTACCACATGAATGGTCAGAAGAGATTTATCATTATTATTATTGTTGTTATTTTAGCTTAAACCTCAATTTTACAGTTTATTATCCTGATAAAAATTCCATCCTGGTAGGAAAGGTATACTGTGGGAAAAGAAAGAGAAAGTGGGAGTCACGCAGAATTTAGACACTGCTGGCAGAAAATGCATAGAAAGACAACATACATCCTACAGAAACAGAAGGGTCATGTGTCTTACAGAAATAGGTTAAGCAGTTAATCCCAACCATGAAACTGAAAGGTGAAACAAATGAAGCTGTAACAGAGACACTTGTTCTTTACCTAGAAAGCTATATATATGTACCTTTCCCCTTCACTTCCAATGTATATTTCCTTTCATAGCCAGGTAGCCTTGAATTAACTTTTGTCCCTGTGGGTCTTTTGGTCCATGTGTCTGATGTCTTTTTTCTCCCGATAGATAAGTTCAGCCTAGTGATGGGAAAGTGTCAGACGCTTCCCTTTAGGAAGGAGAAAGGGAGTATATGAACCCTGAGCTGAATATTTATTCTGTTAACTCCAAATCGCCTTCCACACCGGGTTAAGATCTTCCTCACCTTTCATTCAGATTATCATCTACAGCAGTCAGCATTCTATTTTCTTCTTCATCTGTGTCATCTTCAAATCTGTACTTTGCACTGACACAGAATAAGCCATCCATAACCAAAATATCATTTACCTGTTTATAAAAACTTCAATGAACCCAGATGCTATAGGGTACATTTTAAGATCACTAATAGAAAAAACAGTTCTACTCTGGGCTACTCATAGTATGGTTCTTCAACAGGTGCCCTTTTAACTTTAATTACCTGATTATTAATGGTTTGAGCCCTTTGCTATTTAGACACTGTCTTTTTAATGTACTTTGTTGATGACTGTGTCCATTTATTTATTGAAAAGATTTTTTTTTTTTTACTAATTTTTAGGAAATCTTTATATACTCTGGGCAACAGCTTTAGTTGTGTACATGAGTGTGTATATATATATATATATATATATATATATATATATATCTTCTTCCAAAGAATGACCTGCTTTATCACTCTCTTGACTGTCTCTTTTAATGAACAAAAGTTCTTAATTTTAATGTGCTCCAAATGATCATTTATTTCCCTTGTACTAGTACTAATGGACAATTAAAAATATCTTACTCCAAGGACAAAAAGTTATTCTCCCTTGTTATTTTTTAGAGGTTTTTTACAATTTAAATCTATAGTCAGCTTGGAATTAAGGTTAGGTGTGGTATGAAGAAAGCATCAGAAATTATATTTTTACAATTAATCAGTACCAATTAATGAAAAGAGTGCTCTTTCCTCACTGGTCCATGGAGCTGCATTTGTCAAGATTAAGTGTGTGTGTGTGTGTGTTGTGTGTGTGTGTGTCCTTGCAGAGTCTCTCCGGTGCCTAATTACTGCTCCTCTATCCTTGCATTAATATCCTACTCTGCTAATTGCTGCAGGTTCATCATCACTTTTGATATCTAGAAAAAAATGTCTTCCACTTGTTCTACTTCTTTAACTGTCTGACCTAATGTTGGTTCCTTTCACTGCCATGGAAACACTGCATTCTGCTTGAGGGAAAATGACTTCCTGGGATTTATCTTTGGTATTTGGTATAATACTAAACCTGTAGAGTATTTTTTGTGTGACAGTTGGTTCTTTAAATTAAACATGGAGACTTCCAATCCATGAGCATAATACATTCCTCCACTTAGTTGCCTTTTTATCCCTACAAAACTGAGTCATTTTCTGAGAAGAAATCTTGTACATTTTTTAAGGTGTTTGTTCCTAGAAATTTGTTTTTTATGGCATTGTAAATGGTAAAATTGTATTTTCTCATTAGCTAATTCTAGTATAAAAATGTAAATGATTTCTATATAATAATTTCCCATCTGAGAACTTTGCTCAGCTCACTTAAGAGTCCATAGAATATTTTGAATTTTCCATATAATCAAATAAAATGCCTTCAAATAATTAACATTTTATGTTTTTTGTCTTTCTGTTGTTCTTCATTTTGTATTCTTTCTTTTGACTTGCTTCACTCTCCAGAAACACCAGTAAATTTAAATACAAATAGTGAGCATCTTGTCAATAGTTCAATATTTGGCAAGTCATTTTCTGCAGTGTTTTGTACATAATATTTTGCAGATTCATGATTTCCACTTTTTTCATTGTTAGAATTTTAATACCATAAATTTTCTTGCAACTATCAAGATTGTCATGTGGTTTTCCTTTTTTTGTTAATCTAGTGAATTGCGTTGATTGATTCTGAAACTTTAAAAAATTTTAAATATTTACAAAAGTAAAAATAATAGTTCACTGTATCCCCATATATCTATCAGGTTCACCAATTACCAACACAGAGCCAATATTATTTTATCTATACTCCCCCCACCCCTTCCAGTGACTATTTTGAAGTACTACCCAATTCCAGTTTTACACCTGAACAAGTTAATAGTAGTCACCTAATATTGTACAATCTGCTATTCGGTTTCCCTCAGTTTCCCCCAATATATTTCCTCCAATAAATATATACTTACTTATCTATGATGATTGATTCATTTGAATTGTAATCCAAACACATCCCTTAGTCTATACACACCCTCACATTTTTATTTTGCTTAATTTAGTTCATGAAGACACTAGATCAACTTTACACATTTTGGATTTTGCTGATTGCTTCCTCAGTGGTACTTAACATGTTTTTCTGACCCACATATTTATTGTAAAGTACGATTTATATCTAGAGTCTTGATCAGATTCAGTTTCTTAATTTGGCAAGAATAATTAGTGGTCGCTGTTTTTTAAGCCCTGATATAATACATTGTAAACACAGAGTGTTTGGTTGTCCCTATTTTTTGATATGAAGATTAATCAGTATTTTCAGACATTTGGAGACTATCACATCCATTATAAAATTCACTATCACTTTTTCTTTTATTGCACATCGATTTTAACAGAAATTTGTGATCATTTCCTTGAAATATTATTTAGTTGGGCATTATAAAAGAGTGAAGTTATAATTCCGACATTTTTCATTGACTATTTGGTAGGTCTGGGGTAAATGTCATGCAGAAACAACAAAATATTTTCCTTTGTGATTTTCAGATAGTGACTTCTTTTCATAGAATCTTCTAAAGCTGAACAATTTGTATTAATGCAAAAGTATGACCTCATGCATCATATATTGGCCATGTTTAAACAAATTGCAGGTATTTCTATTTTTGATGTTCTAATTACCCCAACTTTGTTCAGTGGAATCCTATAATGTATACAGTGCTATCTCCTTTCTTTCTTTTTTTAGGTCTCATCATATTTTTTATGTTAAAATTTTACTTATTATTAAATATTTTGTTTTATCTAATAACCAGCTGTTGTAGCAGCCAGAGAATCCAGAATCACTATCTAGTACTCATAGCCAATGAGGAAATTGAAATACCATTAGTATTACTGTTTATTCAATTAATTTTTTATCTTTACAATTCCCTGTCTTCTATTATTTTGACT
Source organism: Mesoplodon bidens (assembly GCF_964165515.1). Classification (NCBI taxonomy): domain Eukaryota; kingdom Metazoa; phylum Chordata; class Mammalia; order Artiodactyla; family Ziphiidae; genus Mesoplodon; species Mesoplodon bidens. Next base: position 83,545,509 of record NC_138169.1, on the reverse strand, counting down.
GTAATTATGTTTTCCTCTATTTTCTTGAGATGGAATCTAAGATCATTAACGTTTAGCATTTCTCCTTTTATATGATTTTAAAGCTAAATATTTTCCTCTAGGGACTGCTTTAGCATCATCCTACAAATATGATATTTTATTATTTTTAAATTAACAAATATTCTAATTACCATTACATTTCCTTCTTTGGCTGATTACTTAAAGTGTGTTTTTAAAATTTCTAAACATTTAAGATTGTATTATTATTTTTATTATTAATTTCTAACTTACCTCTACTATGGTCAGAGGATATTTTCTGTATAATTCAATCGTTTGAATTTTGTTGAAACTTGCTTCATGAGTCCAGCATATTAATAGGTTTTCTTTATAACCCTTAGGTTCTCAAAAAGGGTCTGTATATTGTGCTGTTCTTTGTGGTGTTTTACACATGTCAAAAATGTCATTTGAGTTATTTCCTTGCTCTGTAATTCTTTTCATGTTCAGTCAGTTTTGAGAGAAGTATGCTTACATGTATTTAGATGATTTAGGATTTGACTCTCATTTTTATTATACTTAATGGAAATGTTATTAATTTCATATAGATAGATAACGCTATTGCTTCCCTGTGAATTGAAATTTTTATCATAATGAACTCTCTCTCTTATCATTAGTAATCCTACCTGCCATTAAATATTATTTGTTACTCATAGAGTGATATCAGGTATATTCTGGTTCTTATATGCATGTTAATTTCTTCCAGCCATGGGCAAACTGTCCAAAAATTTATAGCTTTTGTGTCTCTTATAAGCAGCATGTAGTTTTTTTTCTACTCAAGCCTGACAATCTTGCTTTTATTTCTAGAGCTATTCCAATGCCATGTAATATAATTACTCAGATTTTAAAAAATTCCATGTTACTCTTTGTTTTGAAATTATTCCAGATATGTTATTATCTTTTTTTAAACCTCCTGTCATGGCTTCCTTTATGATCTGACTGTGTGTTTTTTATTGTTCTATTTCCCTGGCATAGCTAAACATTTAAGATTGTTTTAATGGTTACCCAAGATTACAATATACTTTATTAATAGTGAAAGACTAAAATAAAGTTTTACTTTTATCTATCCCTGTCCAGTAAAAAGACTTTAGAACTCTTTAAATATATTTACCTCTATGATAATAATACACATGCTGTTATAGCCATATATTATGTGAAATGGGTCTCCGAGAGAGGGCGTCTAGAATTTCCTTTAATATGAGAATGTTCTTGATGAATTATATACATATTATATCAGATTTTTATCAAAAAATATATATCAAACATCTCTATTTGTCCTCAGTAAGAGAGTTGCTCCAGGTTCCTATATATACTATTAATAGAAGTAAAGTTCTAACATGTCTTATTAATATAAATTTCTGAGTGAATGAGTGAAATCACAAAATTCTCAAACTATCTCCAAATTCCTTCACTATTATTAAAATCAGTGTTTGTCAATTTTCCTTAAGAATGTCTTGGTAACCTCAAAATAACATACAAGATAATATATCAATTTGTCTCTGATAATTCAGATTCCTCTTGCGTGTTTTTTGTTACTTTCTTCCACTGCTCCTTCATAGATTACATTTAAAATGCTTAAGCTTTTGTATTGACACATCTATTTCAGCTTCTGGCTAAATGCTCTCTGAGAAGTTTGAAAAGAAAACACTCTTCCTCCACTGTCATGTTTTCTTTTTTTCTTTCCCTTTAGGAAAACATTGATTTACCAGCCCAGTGTTCCTTACAGAAGCATGCTTCTGTTTTTGTCTACTTCCTTGTTGATATACTGTACTAGTGTCACCGATAATTCCAGTACTTTTCTGGGAATAGCTGGCAGCTGCTAGCGCAGACAGCAGGGAGGCTGGGTGGAGTCTAAAATCTGTTTCCTAAAAATGCATTAAAAGTAGGTATCGGGCTTCCCTGGTGGCGCAGTGGTCGGGAGTCCACCTGCCAATGCAGGGGACACGGGTTTGTGCCCCGGTCTGGGAGGATCCCACATGCTGCGGAGCGGCTGGGCCCGTGAGCCATGGCCGCTGGGCCTGCGCGTCCGGAGCCTGTGCTTCGCAACGGGAGAGGCCACAACAGTGAGAGGGCCGTGTACAGCATAAAAAAAAAAAAAAAAAAAAAAAGTAGGTATCAGAGACCAAATGACAATTTTTCATCACAGGAAAATCCCAACTTCCTATCCAAATTAGTGAACATATTATATATTGTTTCTGTCAGTAGAAAACATCCTGTGAGTAAATAAAATCTGTTGAATGTTAAATTTATAAGTATAATTCTGATACATCACCATGTGATAAGAATTTTAGCACAAAAAGGAGGCAGAGATTTTGACTTCTTGTAACTATTCTTGGAATTCTCAAACCTTTTCTGTATTGTCATCAACAGCTCGCATCTATTAGTATCTACTTTAAAATATCTCAAAAGAGAAAGAATAATCCTTTAAGCATTACTGTAAACATGGGTCAATTCTTAGGTAGTTGAACTCCCACTGCAAATTTCCTTTTAAAATATCAACTACTTTACCCTTCCATGTAAAGCTGTGTGCACAAGTGTGAGTACACTTTTCCACTGAGGTTCTCTTGAGAAATCACTTTTAGATCATTAAGGAAAGGTCAACATTCTAACCTGCGGTCACTACTTCATATAAATTCAGTTTATTCCCATTGCTCTAGACATATTTCCTAATAACTTCTTTTTTGATTTTTGTCATATATCAGTGTCTGATAACCTGCAGAACTTGCAAGAGCTGTAGCTTTTTTCCCTCAAAATCAATTCAGTTCAATTCAACTCAATATTTACTGAGTGCCTGCTTGAAAGCATAAGTCAGCTCATGACATTCCTCTGTTCAAAACACATCAATATTTCTCATTTCACTCAGAGTCAACAACAAAACCATGATATGGGCCCTCGAGACCCTCTGCTATGTGTCACCTTCTCTCTGTGCCCAGCCCCTCACTAACTATATCCCAGGGTAACTGAAATCCTTGCCATCTTCCAACATACATGCCCCCCACCTAAAGTCTGCAGATTTTGATTCCTATTCCCTATATTTAATATCTGCATGACTAGCCTTCTTGCTTCTATCAAGCAATTTACCAGATATCACCTTCTAAGTAAGGCCAACCCTGAGCATGGTGTATAGAAGTGCAACAAGGAAGACTCTCCCTCCTAGGCACTGGCAATATATGAATGAAGGAAATAGCTTTGGATGGCTGCTTTCTCAGAACTCAGATAGGGAGGTGGGGTGACCTGGGTAGACAACAAAGAACAAATATTGTAAAAAAAGGTAAATTTTACAGAATGTTAAAATGGGACTACTCAATGGAAATGAAATATAGAACAGCTGAGGGGGGATTCAGGGCCCTGGAAGCAGGAGCAGGGAGGCGACACAGGTTTCCATTTTAGATAACTGATTGGGGAATGAGACAATCTTATCATTTCTTTCATATTTATAATGTCAGTAGATAATTTTTTTTTTTTTTTTTTTGCTGTACGTGGGCCTGTCACTGTTGTGGCCTCTCCCTTTGCAGAGCACAGGCTCCGGACACGCAGGCTCAGTGGCCATGGCTCACGGGCCCAGCCGCTCTGCGGCATGTGGGATCCTCCTGGACCGGGGCACGAATCCGCGTCCCCTGCATCGGCAGGTGGACTCTCAACCACTGCACCACCAGGGAAGCCCCAGTCAGTAGATAATTTGATACTATTAGTAACATGTTAAAGGTACAAGTTCTGCAATTGTATTTCAGTAAAAATGTGTCTCAATTAAATCACAATACTAAAAAAGCATTAAGTTATGAATCATATTATTATGTGTACTCTTTATTAATTTTTCTTATTTTAACTATATTGTATCATGTAATTCTTTGGAGAATTAAAACGTTTTATTTTTTTTCACTATTGAATTAAATTTTGAGGGGAAATATGGGGTTGCCTAAGGAATAGCATAAGGGGAGAAGACAATGAAGAAGTTGTGCTAATTAGTTACCAAGAAATGCACAGCTGAATGCTTAAATGAGCACGGGACTAGTTTGGTCCGTTAAATGTAGTTTGAAATAAATAACATTCTGGATCTAGTCATATATTCTTATTTCTGTATCTTACAATGTTTTAACCAGTATAACCCGCCGCTTCTGAAGGACAACTCTGAAATACTTCCTGCTCCCTTGAATAGAACACTACTTACAAACCCCACCCTCCTCCAAATCTGGCTGATAGATTAGAAAAGACAATATTTGTGGAAATATCACAAATGAAAAAGACTATATATGTTTCAGTAAAGTCTTAAGCCTTAAGACCTTTTGTAACATACAAGAAAAGTATTGGCTCTGTCAAAATATTTATGTAACCACAACTGCACTCAAATATAAATTTGACACGAAGAAGGGAGTATAACTGCTAAGGGAGAAAAATGCTGACTTGGACAGCTATAAAATCCATCTAATTACCAACAGAGATTTGCAGCCAGGTTTATAATACAGGGAATACAGAGGAATTTTCGCCTTCAAGCCAGTACAATTGCAGATATGCTATTTTGATAAGCTTTACAGAGTTTTAAAATGGCTAATTGGAGGCATACTGGAATCTCCCCCAAGAATAGACAAGGATAACTAAAGGGGGTCACAAAAACAAAAGATTTTGCTTCACCAGATGCCTGAGTGCCCTAATCTACAATAATTAACACCATGAGGAATTGGAACCAGGATAAACAAAGAGTCAAATGGAGCAAAAGACCTTAGAACAAGGCACACATGGGCATAGTCATGTTTTATGGTACAAAGCAATGTGGAAAGGAAGGCCTTTTCACTAAATGGTGCTTGATCAGCTGCACGTCCATATTCCAAAGAAGGAGAAAAAGGAGAAATGGAAAAAAAAGAGTACTATATCATGCGCTCTATAAAAATTATTTCCAGATAGATCATCAATTTAACTATGAAAAATATAACAGTCATGGGTTCTTGGGGATAACATAGGAGAATTTGAGAAATAGGGGGAATTTCGAAGCCTTAGAGATGTTTGAAGAATTAAATGACCAAACCTGTGCATGAGACCCTGGTAACAGTGCCTGGACATGCAATTGCTTCATAAAAGCTCAATACGGCCTCTGAGGCATTCACTGTATGAAGCCACATGGTCCATCCAAGAATGGACACTTTCATTCTCTCCAGGAAAAATGGAGACTGGGATTTTGATTTCTGTACTTCAACAGTAACTGTTCCATTCTTTGATATTCTACCCCACACAAACCATCCATGCTTATTTTTTTTTTTTTTTTTCTTTTTGCGGTATGCGGGCCTCTCACTGTTGTGGCCCCTCCCGTTGCGGAGCACAGGCTCCGGATGCGCAGGCCCAGCGGCCATGGCTCACGGGCCCAGCCGCTCCGCGGCATATGGGATCCTCCCAGACTGGGGCACGAACCCGCATCCCCTGCATCGGCAGGCGGACTCAACCACTGCGCCACCAGGGAGGCCCCATGCTTATTTAAAGAAATAAATTTTCTGAAAGTTTTTATAAGAAAATGAAAATCACTTGAAATCTCTCCTGAATTAATGGTCCCCTTTCACATATATTATTAATGCACATCTACAAGTGTACACATAGATAGATTGATAGATAGGAAGGAGATATAGATATCAAATGTAATTTCCAAATTATCTGTAACTATGCTACGGATTTATCCAGCAGAGATCTTCAATGCAGCTTAAAAGTCAGTTACAATATTTAATTTTGGTCTGATAGGTCCTCAGTTCTCCCACACCCCTAGTAAACACTTGGCTTCTCTTCAAGATTCAGCACCTGACAGTCCACCAACCCCATGCCTCATGCACCCACTTGAGTTCCTAAGTTCCCTCTGAGCAGAATGGGTCAAGGCCTCAGGTCTGGAGACAGTGAGACTGGCAGAGGTGCTGGCACCACAGTGAGCAATGCCCAAGTAGCCCCATAAGCTGGCACCACCATGGGTCAGTGTTCCCTGCAGTCACACATGATTGGGTGCCTGATGGAAACTGCACTCTGGACTCTAAGAAAGCTGGCAGGGAAAAGTGAAGCAAGTGAGTGGGTACTACAGGTCCTTCTGGCATGGTGGCCACTCCTGTATTTGGAAGTTACCATGGAAGCCAGAGAATTCTTCTCCCTATTAAATTCCATTCTCCATTGAAGATGTCTAGGTGGCTAACAGCTAGAGATGGCTAACCAGACAGCTAGGTGGCTAACCAGACACAAGCATTCATATTAAGTTAATGTGGACACTGTTCTCAGCCAGGCTGCAGTTAAACTACCTTATCTGAGAACTAGGAAAGCAGGCTATCATGGTCTTTATCTTGCATATGAAGAAATAAAAGCACACAAAGATTACTCAAAGCTAGGGACAGAGGTGCAGCTTGGCAAGAGAGTTTGCTGTCTCACATTTCACCATGTATTTGCTTAATGATTTATCCAGTTAAATGCAGATTTCCATTACTGTTTGTGAATAAGGTTGATAATGTACGTATTCAATGTAAAAGTTACATCAAAGGGTCAAACTGTTTCAATACAATTGTTAGGTTAACAAACGGTGGGAGAAGCACCGCTGATTTTGAGAAAAAATTGATGGGACCAGTGACGACTGATTTACTATGGAATCATTAAAAGAGTGAGTACAGTTTCATGTATCTAATTGTATCTCAATGCAGGGAAGCATTTAATTAGGGACATTTATCTCAAATATGTAAACAATTTATTTTTAAAATCTACAAATGATTTAGAGATGAGTAGATTGACTTGATGAATGATTTGCACTAACATATTACTTGATAAGCAGTTTTGTCACAAAGTTCTTTTAATTTAATAAAAATGCATACATTTAATCTTGATATATTTACATACATCTACATTCCTTTGTTTTTATATTTTGAACATCACTAGATGTATCATTATTTATTCAGCTATTCCCCTATGATGGGTATTAATTGCATTCTATTTGCTACTATAAATAATGTTTTGATACATGGTTCTTTAAGTACATGTGCTGATATTTATGTGGAAAAGATTCCCAGGAGTAGAATTGTTGGGTTGAAGTAAATACACTTTTAATTGTAATGTGTATTATTGAAGAGCTATTTGCAAAGTATAACAATTTACATTTCCAAGATAATGTATCAGAGGTCCATGTCGCTGACATTCCCCCTTGGCAATATTATCCTTTTTCAACAATTTCTAGGCAGATAAGTGGGAAGTAATACCTCATTATTATTTTAATTTACATTTTCCTGACTACTTGGGAGTTTATTAATCAAGTGCTTATTTCAAGATTCAACTCTTAGGATTCAGCCACTCCCTGCATTTCTGTAGCACTCCACAACATTTCCCAACACTCTCCCTTAAAAGCAAGCCACTTATGGTATCCTCTGCCATTTCTTCCCCAACCTGTCTGTGGGAAGCATTTTTAATCAGTTCTGCAGCCATCCGTCCTAGAGTTAGTCCTCGTGATTAGTTTAAGCTTCCAAGAAAAATCTAGTAAAAGTATTCTCATGTGACTTCCATCAACCTCTCCCTCTCCCTTCCTTCCTTTCTTCCATTCTGTTCTTTTTATCTGCTTCTATTTTTCTTCAGCCTCTTAAGCCTAGAAATGTTAATAAGCTTTTGAGACTGGATAGCCCATATTCCATATACAAAGTCTTTATTCATTTTAGTTGCTGTAATTTAAAGAATAAACCTCTTTTGCTTATGTGAAACTCCCCACCATCATGCAGCACAGAAGGGTAAAGGTCTTCTGAGGAATAGAATGATCAGCAAGGTCAAGCAAAATCTGGACCAAATCTGACTCATGGAGAGAGCCATGAAGAATTCCTTTGTGACCTTAGCAGCAATAGAATATAACTGGCATGGAACTGGCAGAGCAAAAGCTGCTGGCAGTAGAAAGAGGTAATGTAGACATTTTCAATAAGTTTATCTGTAACACTGTGGAAAAGGAATTAGCATGGTAGACTGAAACATGGAAATGAAGTAGTGAAGTGGAGAGACTCAGAGCGGATGTATAGAACTTGCAGAAAAGTGCTCCATTTCAACCTGAATGATTGGGATCAATCTCCACAAATTTAAGCTAAGAAACATTTTTTTAAAACCTTAAGAAATATTTTGACAAAAATAATTTGTAATGTTAAGTAACCTGTAAAAGAAAAAAAATCATTTAAGCAAATGTTGAACTTAAAAGCACAGCCCAGGAGGAAGTATATACTGTCTGAAGGAAACTATAGTCCACTTAGTTCATCAGACTACCTGAAAGCCATGAAACAGGTATTTGGGACATATGGGATCTAGTGACATGTTCTCAAAGCAACCTCTGATTTTATTTTGACTTAATTTGATTTCTTGCAGGAAGAGAGACAGAGCCGGTACATGAAGGCCCAATAAATATTGACAAGAGCAATACTTCTACGTTGAACACACATTTACACTTCAGTTTTTTAATTATTCCTATAATTATATGTGAATAACATAAGCCTGTACCTGAGAGATATTAATAAGCTAACCATACTGAAGACCTGTTATTAAGATGATCCAGCTGGGGAGCCATTACAGACCCATCATATAACCCCTTCCACAACAGCATCATTCTTCAGGGATCAGGTTAAAACAAATGTCCTTTAAATTATTACAATTTCACGCATACACCCCGTAAAATTGAAAACATTTCCATATTTAGCCTGATAAAGTATTATTGTTCTTCAATGCAGACATTAATTTGTGATTCTCCTGGAAACATTAATTAGGATGACATGTTTGATAAGGACCCAATACTCACATAGTCAGACAATTAAAGAATTGTGCATAATTAGTTCATTCAATATTTTTTTGTTGTTAAATATTTAGTATGTGATGAGAGGAATGCACAATAAGTATGAAATTGACAAGGTCCTTAAGTTCAAGTCTCAGACAGCGAATATACAAATGGACAGTGGGAAGGTCATACATGACAAACAGACCTGTGACCACAACTTCAGCAGCAACTAGCCTGGCAAACCAAACCACAGCTTTTGCAGCACCTGTCCTGGAAAGATCAGGACTTGGTCAGGGTTTGATTAATGATGGCCATCTTCCCTATTTTGACCCCCTTTCTTCTTCCTCCCTGCCTCCCCTGCTTCCAACTGATGACCAACCAGAGAAAGCAAAATATGCACCCCAGATCAGTCACTCAGGCTACCCTGCATCTAGTTAGCTGCCTCCAACTTCCCTTCCCCCATGTACAGATCTTCCAATCAGAGAACCTGATCAGGTCATCAAAGATGCGATGGCATGGGTCTATTTCAGAAGTGTCATGCCCCTCTTCTGTGCTTCCACGAGAGTCTGAATTTCTATTTCAAATGTGATTCCTGGTCCAGACTTCATGTTTCTCAAGGACAAGGAACTTGCCCAACTTATTTCTGAATTCTCAATACCTGTCTCCAAGTATGGCCTCACATATATTTACTAAAAAAAGTTGAAATGAACTGAATAGCCGGACAGGTGTACACAGAAGGAAGGAGATGAGATGAGAAATAAGTTGTGTAAATATTTTAATGACAAATTCCAGTGGCTCAGGGGTTCTCTCTAGAAAATGAGGCTTCTTAAAGGTTTCCTCTAAAATAGAAAACAAAATAAATCAGAATTTTAGAGAAAATTAGTTCGTTAATAACTTGGCGAGAGAAGAGACTAAAAAGTGGGAGGAGGCTAGGAGAAAGATAACCATTCTCCAGGTGTGAAATAAGGAAGGCACCGGTAAGAGAAAGGGAAACAGTTACTGAGAGGTTTCCATGGAAGAACCAACAGAAATGAAAACACATCGCTTTGCAAAATGCAAGGAGATTATTTGTTGAAAAGAATTCATAGAGTTTTTGTATAACTCCTGCAACTTTATCTCTTGATTCTCTAGGGAAATTTTAAAACTCCATTTACTTTAGGGGACCCAGTTCATAGTCCCCTGAAGATGCCTTTCAAATGCAATATTTGAGATATACTAAATTTTCCAGTTTTAAATTTGGAAGTTTAATGGGAAAAGTGGGGTTGAAGAAACCAACTACGTATAATTTTCACAAGTGACAAAAGCTTGTAACCCCTACATATTAGCTAAGCTTGAAAAAGAGAATGTTTGTGTGAAAACCTAGAGAAAGTGTCAGTGCTATACCTTTATATCCTAAGGCAGAGGTTAGTTATTAGATCCAATTCTTGCCACTTTATAAATTCTCTATATTTCATTGCTATATTGACAAATGTGGTAAAGAATAAAACACTTACATCCACAATACTGTTTGTTTAATAGAGCAGTGCCTCTACCCAACATAGCTCAGGAGGAAAACAGTATTTTTTTAAACAGGATATGATCTATGTATAGATATTTCTGCTGTTCATAAAACCTCTTTAAATTCTTCAGGGAAGAAGAAGCTAAGAATTCATTATCAGTGATAATTAATCCAGATAGGAGATGATTTAGCTACTTACAGGGAAAAATGCATTCAAGCAAAGCTCATGACCCGGGTAATTTAGAAAGTTACCTTTGATAAGATATAGCTGGTTGCTTTGGTTTCTATCAGCATAGAAAGAAGTTGATTGCAAACTTAAATTGTTACTGAACTGATTCTTTTGAAAGACTTAATATTGATTTAGCCTGAAGTAGCTGCTATTCTGAACACTGTTTTATTAAAACAGAATGCTTCTCCTGTCAGACTCAATAATTTTAATAGAAATTTTAGTCTCCCTAATCATGTGTGTGTGTACACATCTATTTGAAAATTGGCAGTTCTATCAAGTACAAAAGAGGCAATAATATACTAGGAAAGTCCCTCTGGTCAGAATAACATATTATTAAATAAGATGCGTTAAATATCAATGATAAATTATATAAAATATATTTTTAAAAACGCAATTCATTTTATAAGATTTTTTTCCAAGTTAAATTAAATGGCATAATATTTTATTCTAAGACTCTTATAGAAATAACTTCACGATTCTATATTAGACAGAAAAGGAGAAACAGAATTGGAGATATCTAGAAATGAAATATTATGGACTTTAGCTGGTGATTTTATATACTATATTATCCATATTATAATATGTCAAAGCACCAAGAAATAACAAACCTGGAAAGTGGGGTTTAAATGGTTAAAAAAGATAAGTGCAGACAGTCCTAAATGGTCAGTAGTTTCTAGTTCAAAAGATCCTTCAGTTGTTGAGTATTTAGATCACGTTTTCATCCAGATATATTTTTTACAAATGGTAGAGATATTTCCAGGCCAGTCCATTTAACCTATAATGTAGTTTAAAAGCATGAATTTCCTTAGTCTGACTTTGGACCCTGGAAGCAGGTGGTGTACAAAAGAGTACAGTACAGGGAGACACAAAACCAATATAGAAGCTTCCTTTCTCTTTTACTTAATTTGATTTTTTCTTTCTGTTCATAATCCTGGCCTAAAGTCACATTTTGATTCACACTTTTCTGCATTTTCCCTTTTCTAGATTCCTTACAGTATTTATAAAAGTGTCATCCTCAACAGCACGTTATAGTAACATGGTCAGGTTTCCCAGACCATTCAATGGTACCCAAGTACAAAGTTAATTACAGTACGTAGTGTATCCTTAACGCATCAGGAAGGAAAGGAAGAGAGAAACAAAAGTATATAACATCCACTGAAGAGTTACCAGCAGTGCTAAGAACATACGTAACTTCCCCCAAATCCTCAAATACAGGTAACGTTTTCCTAGGTTTACTGAAACTGTTAGAAAGTTCAGTGACTTTTTTGTGATGAAAGAAGATGTTAGAAACTAGAAAGGAAATTGAGTCTTATGACATTGAGTCTTATGACTCAAGACTCAATGTTTCTTTAACTGTAAATACATAGTTACAAATATATGAATACATATATGGGTGCATGCATGTATGTGTATGTGATATGTGGTCCGCTTTCAGTGTTAGAAGAAGATGAGGCAGAGGTGACTCTCTGTATGGGGCAATTTTAGTCACATCCTGCCTTTCGAAAACACGAAATCCCAGTTATGTATCTCACACAGTTCCCAAAAGGAAACCTGTCAATCTGGGTTAGAAAGTTCATTATAGAAGCCGAAGTATGTGGCCATCTTTCTGGGGCAGCTGAGCAAAAGCTTGGAAAAGGGTGCCCCAGCTGGCTTCCAACAATCAACGCTGGAGCCTGTCACAGTGGTAGATGGCCTCTGTGCACTGGGAAACCTAACACATTTTATTCATGCACCTTCAAAGAGCATCAAATACCAAAAAAGGCCCAGGGCACCTTTAGCTAGGGTTGTGTTTTCCGTGAAAGCAGTTTTATGTCCAGAAAATTCCATTCCGGGGAACATGCACCACAGGCAACACATCCGGCCCAGAGCTTTATTTGCTTGTGTACAATGTGCCCTGTGCTCCCATCTCCCTCCCTGTTCTCCCCTCATCCTATTCAGGGAAGTGAAACCTCCCTTCTCCTATATAAGGGGTCAAAAAAAAAAACTGATTTGACATCAGGAAACCCATAGTTTTATTCCACCTCTGCCACTATCCAGCGGTGGTGTCATGTATCAGACAACTTCCTTCATTTTCTGCCCTTGACATGCCTATGAAGTACGTCAGTCCTTGGAGTGAAATAGAATTGAGAGTCAGTTCTAAGAGCTGCAGCAGAAAATCTGTGAAGGATGCAGTGTTCCTTGAGGAACTGGCTGATTGGCAGAATTCTACCAGCCAGACATCCTGTAACAACTTCCTCAAATATGTCCTGCCAGCCTCTATTCTAACGGAACACCACGAGCTCCAAGGTGAGGAGGTGGAGCCCGCACTTGGGCACATAATTCACTGAAAGTGACTCTGGCACCTGCTCTGTTACTTTTTTTTTTTCAAATCTACCTTTTACCTCATTACTTTATTTTCATGATGCTACATTTTGCTTAGGCAAGAAATTCAAAAATTCAAATTAAGAAAAATATGAAGATCGGTCTCCCTTCCATCCTAGACTCAAAAACCCTGAATGCCTATACTAAGATCTTATCCATCCAGTATTGTTTTTAATCTCCCACTCTATCTTATAAGTACATAAACATTGTTTTACATCTTGACTTTTGACTTCAAATAATAGCGATTCATGGCAATCTCACCATATCTGAATCGATACGTTTATCTTATTCTTCTGAATGGCTGTGTTGTACTTCATTAGACTGATTTATCATAATTATCTACCTGCCAAACCACAGAGAGAATTTTACATCGTCTCCAATCTTTTACTATGATTATGCCCCAAGGACTCATGTACACATGCATCCATACATCAGTTGGGATGTCCACCAACAGAATTTCTGGATCAAAATTTAAGTGTAATTTCATTATTCCCTCCAAATTATGCCAGCTAGGACCTATGAAAAGTTTTCTCCCCGGGGTAAGATGTGGCACACTGCAGATAAATACGGTCACACAAGTTGGGTGAAGGCAGTACAATATTGTTTAGTGTCACTGGGTCTGGTCAGTGTATTTAAATCCCACAGTTTTAATTCGGTGGTGAACAGACTTGAAGACATTTAAATTCCCTTCCCTGAGTCTCCACACCTGTTAAATAGATGCTTGTAAAAACGCTTGCCTAGTAGAGTCTTTAATGAGTGTTTAATGAGGTCATCTTTGCCAAAAATGTTTAGAACACTGTCTAGTACATAATAAGTCCGCAATAAATGATCACAGCTACCTTCACCGTATCATCATCACCACCACCCAGTATTCATCTGTACCCACACCCCAACTGTCTGTCCGCCTAACAGCTTTGTTTGAGTGATGAATGAACTCTTACACTGATGAGTAATATTTTTCATTTAGAACCTGGATGTTGAGCAGCTTTCCTTTTAAGTGGTATATCCACGGTGTGCAAATCCTGAGAGCATATGGCTCCTAATTATGCGAGATCATAATGGAGAATGACTGTTTAAGAGGTCAGTTAGCCCCCCTCTAGAGGTTACGCTACTTCATAAACACAGCAAGTGACCAACTCCGTTAAGACATGACTTAAGGCTAAGCTAGGTATAGGAGGCATACCAACAGTGACAGTATTTAACATGCTGGCATTGCTCCTTAGCTACAGTTGTAGAATTGCCACGAAGATTCCATCACTGACAACAGAGTGAAATATTGATATAGTAATTAGTTTGCTGTGCCATATGTTCTGATTTTTGCACACGGTTATTATGCAGCACAGATTCCTGGGAAGCTGAGTAGGAGAGCAGGAATAACAGCAAGATGCCAAGTTTTTGTTAGAAAGAACCAGAGCCTTCCCCCACGTGACCCAAAGAGACGCAAGTTAATTTCCTACTGCACCTGTCACCTTGGATCCAGTGAGATAGATGTTGAAACAATATATGGACCTGGCAGGGAAGAGGCAAGCGGAACAAGCTTTTCTCTTCCCTTTGCTTTCTCTCCTTCATTCCTACCCTTATCCTCAGCTTGCTTGAGAGTTTTGCGATTGATGATGAACACCAGCTGTCTACAACAAAGGGCCTTGCTTTTGTCCTCAGCAGTGATTTGAAAGCAGAGTCATAAATCACCCCTGCGTATGTTTCATAGCAATGACTCTGGTCTTTGTAAATATTTCAAGACCTACTTATGCAATAGGTTTTGTCAAATATCTTGAACTCCTGAAGTTGTTGCCTTTACAATGCCCTTCCTTGTAGAGCTCCTGGCTGACCTGAAGGCAATCAGGAACTGAAGAGTTCCCTGCACCCACCCTGGATTCTAATGCCTTGCCCAGGAGGAATAATACAGAAATTTAACCAAGAAATTAAGTAGCAGTTCAGCACAAGAAGGGAAATGGTATTTAACGAAAGGGGGGACAAAACACTTTATTTTTGCTTTGGCAAGAACCTCATATATTAAAACTTACTATATTGATCAGTATGAGGGACCCATTTGAAGCATTATAGTTTTTTTTGTTGAAAACCAGATGACAGATTACACTCCCTGCAGGTTGACTCTTTTTCTCTAAGAAGTGTCGAATCACAAGGAGGCGTCTTATCTGGAAACTGCAGCACCAGTGCCATTCCGTTTATGACATAAAGTCACCCAGTGGCCTGCTCTCCTTCATAGGAGGTCCAGAACAAAACACTTGTCTTAAGTTTATAAATATGTATGTGGCTTATTGTGTTTTCTAAATATATTTATACTATTAAATATTAATACGTGGTGACTATTACTAAGGATTTGTTCCTGAGCAGCTAAGCTCTCTTTGGAGGGGGGGCAGGAGTGTGGGTGTGGCTGGAGATGAAGGTGGAGGAGGTGAGGCCAGGCTGAGGGAGAGGGACCAGTAGCTGGATTACAGCTGACTGCTGCTCTGGGGAGCCCTTTGGGATTCTTGATTTTGCTTCTTTTACTCTTTTCCGCAGAGGCAGGGCTTCCTCTCAGAAAGCACATATCTGTGCTGCTGAAAATATAAGACAATCTCTGCCCACCCCAGTGAAGTAAAGAATATGCTGCCCACAAGAGCAGCTTTCTGCCAGTTGGAGGCAAGCAGGGTTAAAGGAAAAGAGTAACCGAGACACACTGTGTTTTAGTCTGCGGTTGGATGGAGATTTTTTTTTTATCTTTTTTTTTTTAAATCAATTTACTCAGCTTTTTCTTAGGTCTGCCGTCTAGCTGTTTGGTGATGGTTTCTTCTGCTGACAGTAGGTACGATGAAACCGATATGAATTAGTTTCTTATTGCTGCATAACCATCACCACAAACTCAATAGCTTAAAACAACATACATTTCTTACTTAGTGGTTTGCATGGGTCAGGAATCTAAGCTGGCTTAGCTGGGCTCGCATCTCACTAAGGTGCATCCAAGTCGCAGCCATGGCTGGGAGGATGAGAGGCTCGGCTGTGGTAGGATTCACATCCAAGTTCCCTCAGGTTGTTGGCGGAAGTTATTTCCATGTGATGTAAGATACACGGCAGTTTACTTCTCCAAAACCAGAGAGGAAAAGAAAATAGGTCTGCTCACAATAGCATCTTCCTTCCCTCCCATCACTTTACCCTATTCTATTGACGAGAAGCAAGTCACAGGTTCTTCACACACCTGAGAAGACAGTGTGAACACAGGGAGGCCATATTGAAGTCTGTACGCCTATAGAGTGACATATATGCCTACTAGGGTTGTGATGGAGAGCTGGACAGATGTCATATATGAAATAATTGTTCAGTATAAGATTATAAGGGAGCACAGGTGGGAAAGATGACTTTATTTCTCCTCTTGAAAAGAGAAGCATTTAATGATGAATGTTATCATTATTTAATGTAAACTACCTGAAGAAAGTGATAAATTGACTTGAAAATTTGGTAACAGCCTGATATGGACGGAATATTTGTATATCACACCTCAACCCATTCCTATGTTGAAGTTTTAAGCCCCAACGTGTTGCTATGCGAAGGTAGGGCCTTTGGGAAGTAATTAGGTTTAGATGAGGTCAGAAGAGTGGGGCCCCCAGCATGCAGTTAGTGTCCTTATAAGAAGAGGAAGACAGAACAGAGCTCTCTTGCTCTCTGCCATGTGGAGATACATCAAGAAAGTTTCCTTCTCTGAGTCAAGAAAGGGGCTCTCACTAGGAAACAAATCTACCAGCACCTTGATTTAGGACTTCCCAGCCTCCAGAACTGTGAGAAATAAACATCTGTCTTTTAAGCCATCCAATCTATGGTATTTTGTTATGGCAGCCCGAGCTCACTAACACAGAGCCTGTGTTTTTTTCTTCTGTATTATCAAATTCGGGTTAAAATCTCTTCACTGTTTGTATATAGATTGATGAACTGAATTTTAGCTATTACATAATATAAAGCAGTAGATCTGAACCATGAATCATTCTCCCTAAAACTTTTTTAAAATTAAAAAAGGTAGTTATGCTTTATAGAGCAATTTATGTTCAATGCATTTTCCCTGCATATATCAAGAATGTGAAATTAAATGAGGGGACTTAATTTCCCTCCAGAAAGCCACATGCAGTGCTCTCTAAAAAGGCACGTGTGTGCTACACAGGAAAATATCTCATCTGCCCAGTCCTGTCAGCTGCAGATTTAAAAGGCAAAGAAGTGGAAAACAGTGCATGAGTAACTGGAATCACAGGAAAAGGAATCAAGGCAATAAGCCTCCTGAACAGGATTTTCTGGTGCTTCTCACACAAGCCCAAGTGGGAATGGCTTCGGAAAAGCATTTCTTTTCAGGATATATAACTCAAGTGGAGTCGATAATTATTTGGGAAAACTAGCTTTAAGGGATGGTTTATGCATTAAAATGTAAAATAACAAGTGACTTATACTGCCAGTGAGTAGGCTTCAATGTGTGTGTCTATCCACTTATTTATTTTCTCTACTTGAATGAAATGAATGCTGACTGCAATCAAGCTGCATAAAAGGTTTAGAGGGCTGGATGGAAATGCATATGGCATGGTTTATAAGATCAAGGTGCTACAATCTGTTTAGACATTCACATAAACATTGGTTTTAGACTCACTTTCTGTCAGCAGGTGAGAGAGACAATCCACAGCAAACACGGAGGATAAGAGTTTGGGGTATTTTCTGTGCATAGAACATCTTTTGCTTTCTTGATTATTTCCAAGTCACTAGGGGATATTCATGGGTAAGGCTCTCATTTGTTCCCTTGGAAAATTACCTGTCATTGGGAGTGTTGATCAGCCTGACGACTAAAGATCCCTGGGGAACCGAGCTAGGGGAACAGAGCAAAAGTTTCACTCAAGAAAATATGGAAAGTACGCCTAGCACCGCTTTTACACAACAGGTGTCACAAACACACACTGTGCCAACATATGATTTTCATTGGCTTTGTTCTTCCTCTCTCCAAGATATTTTTTCTTTATTATATGTAGCACAAACTTACAAACTTGTCTAAAAACCACAGATATTCACTACATCTCAGGGAAAAAGGAAAATTATATACCTTCGCCAGAGAAAGGAAGGTTACCTTCAAATCAGAGGTAGTGTGGTTAATAGGGAAGGCCCTAAACAGAAACTCAGAAGATCTGCTTTCGAGTCCTGGCCCTGCCTCTTTCTGATGACAGGGGTTTGCCTGTATCTGTCATTCTTAATTGTTATTGGTCAGAGTCCTTTCAGAATCTGATTACAAATCTATAAATTTTACTCAAAAGAGCATAAGTGTCAAAAATGGGTCGTACTTGTCAGAGTTTACAGATATAGTATCTTAAAAGTTCCCTCACAGAAGTTTAGAGGATCCCAAAATTTGAGGTTAAGAATTTAGATAACCTGGAATCTGCAAAACTTTCTCTGTTGTGGTCCCTGCAGCATGAATCCCTTCCCTATGAAAACAGAACAATTTTAAACAAATGGAAGACAGAGAACCAGATCCTTGGTTTTAGCCATGGTTTGCCCCTTAGGTGAAAATATTTCTGGAACTGGTGAGGTTTTAGACAGCATCCTTCTCCACCAGAGAACTCCCAAGATATGAACTGGCATTTAAGCATCCATGCCAATGTGTGGTTAGATGAACAGTGCCAAAAGAATGCCACTATTATTTATTCCTCCCTGGAAACTAACAATCATTTTAACAACAAGAGTGTTTTCATGGTATCATGTTGGTCAAAGAAAGAGCTTTAGGCAAAGTAAAAATATTTTTCATTGAATAATAATCTGAATAATTAAATAAGGAAAGTCATTTAAACTTTATGCTCAGCAAATTCTCAGAACTGTTAATGAGCTAAATGCCAGTCTTATTGGTTTGGCTTAAATTGAGAAAATACAAATAACGACTTCTTAAAAAAAATCTGGGAAGGCTTAGTGGCCAGAGCCTCTTCAAATTTAATGGATCTAAACCAAAATAATTACAGTCCAAAATGTTTAATACATCATCCAAAAAATGGGTGCAAGTAGAGTGAGATTATAAATGACAAATAAAACATACTTTATAATAGTTACCATATTGTATAACTGATAGTTTTCTTAATCAAATGATTTTTTCTGATAGCTCCCTTAATCAAGTACATTCTCTCTGACAGATGTTCAACATATTTATATCATTTTCCTAAGTATGAAATTATCTCTATATATAACTCCAAGCAAAATAAATTGATTCCTATAATTTTCATGGGCATTTTAGCAGGAATGAAATCTCTAGATGACAAGTGACACCAGTTGATGCCCAAGCCTTTTCTGAAAGTCTTCCACATCATTATTCCCCATGATTGCCAGACAGCTGTCACAGTTGCTTTAAATGTGAACGAACATCTTAATACGTTCAGACATTGAGTCCATGGTGAATCATACTCTACCAATATTCTGTCATTGGAAGAAAGAAAAATTGGAACATCAGAAAATTGAAATCTTCTCAAACCACAGGCCATTATTAAGTCCCTTAATGCATTAAAGTTTTAGAGTTTTAAAATAATGGACCCTCCTTTAATAGTCATTCTAATCAATTATTATATTTTAAAAACATAATTGTCTGGTATATGAAACCAATTTTTACTAATATTATGTTACTGAATATAAAATACCAGTTGATGTTGAGACGTTTTTCCTACTATAATGAGCTTATATCTTAAATAAAAACTTCTCCATCTCCAATGTGGATGAGACAATAAAGGAACATTCCCTCGGTATAGAGAAGACTAGGGTTATGGTCAGATTCAAATTAATTCAAATTGGTAAACTAGTCTTACTTTGACTAAAGAGATGAATGCTAGCCTCTTGAAATGATTGGGGCAGACACTCTTGGTGACGACCAAATGTCCATTCCCCTTTCTTTCTGAGCAACAGATTCTCAGTTTTATTTTGGGCAGCATTGTCTCTGGATAAAATGCTTCCAGAATCACTTGTACCTAAGAAGAGGTTCTGGCTGCTAAAAAGTAACTGAAAGTCACAGAAGAGCTTCGAAAATCTTGCCAACAAGTTGGTGTGTGTTTATTTGTGTATGTGTTTAATTTTTGCCTTTTCACCTTGAGATAGAGGATGAAAGTCACGAGCAAATTATAGAAAAGTAAAAATATAGATGGATCCTGGGATGGTGATAACAGAGGCTGCTGAAGTTGATAAGCTGCTCTGAGGGAAAGTGGGAAAGACAGATTCCTTTTTGGCTGAGCCACTGTAGATGGTTTCTGTTATGTGTTGCAGTCTAAGCAAACACCAAGAGTTTCCCAGCAGGTGCGGCAGTGCCCCAGAGCTTTTGGTTAAGGTTTGCTTTTTATCTCCACGTTGAGTGCTTTGTGCCTCTGTGACTTCCCCAAACTGGACAGGCTCAGCCCATCTCTGCTACCTGAGCTTGAAGACACAGGCAGAACCTTGTTTTGTGCAGACTTCTTCAAGGAAGCCCACAAGATCGCCGAGATCCCAATGAGCCGACCAGACAGATGGCAACCTTATCCCAAGGGAGGTGTTGCCCAGGGTTACACTGGGAAAAACCCTGGACAGGAGGTGAGACCAGAGCCTCCAGTGCCTGTGACTTGTATCCTGAACTGTATGTATTGTTTACACATGTCCCACAATTTCATGAGAAACACGTTTGAAACATCAATTCCTTCCGTGTTTTGAGAGGATAGCTAGACCTTTAATCACTTGTCTGAAGTCTGCATAGGAGTAGTTTTTGTCTGTCCTCCAGGAAAACCTTCCATTAAACATAGAGATTGAGTTCCAAACACAACATTTAGGGGGGGCTTCACTATATTTGGGAAAATAGACAAGTTTTATGGTACTATGGAGGCATGTTACCTTTTAGCTGAAATATAAGATTCATCATACTCCAGGGAAAAGAAAAGAATCATTTTTGTAATCTTGTAAAAGATAACTTCACCTTCCAGTAAACTTTTATTCTGCCTTCAACACAAATATTTAAGAATTATGTGTTTATATTATGATTTTTAAAACCCTTGGCAAACCTATAATGATAAAAGATAGCTTAGTTTTTAAAAATAAAATATATAGATATGTATATAGCATACATATCTTTTATTCTTTTTAATTTTTATAGATTGTAAAATGTATAGGTAGAGATGGGGAAATAAAAATGTCTCTTAGGTACTGCAGATCATGGATTAGAGCCTGGTATTTATATATACATATACATATATAATTTATCATTAATCAATTCATTTATTAATATTTTATTATTAAAATAAGAAAATTAAGTTAGAAAATATGAACACTGAGAAGAAATCCATTTTTTCTATAGAAGTCTGCTAACAGAATTCTTTCATTCATAAGTGTTATCCATATATTTTTTATCTAATAGAGGACATACTTTCTACTTCAGATACATCAATAGGCTAAATTTCATTTTCTCAAATTTTCCTGATTGTTTTTTGCTTTGTTCAAAATAGCTATATGCACCTAACATAATGAATTTAAAGGAGTTTAAAATTTTCATCCTAATCATACTTATTCATAGCGCATATTTCCAGAAAGATACACAGTACAACAGTGGCATATTTCTTTTCTGTTTTTCCTAAAGTGACAATGCCTTTCGAGGAATGCTTACCAAAATAGTAGTAATAAGTAACTCCATATTATGACTTAGCATATATAATAGTAGGAAAACTCTAAAACCAGCTGGATAAATAGTAGAAATATGCATTTTAGCTGTTGAAATAAGGTATGCAGTAGGGAAGGAAAGCTCAAAACACACAGCTTAACTGCTACCTAATGTTATATACATTTTCTCAGGTGACTCTGAAGAATGTACGGCCAAGTAAATTATTGTTTGCATCTATAGTAATATCAATCCCCAGCTACATGAGAGCATCCATCTATGTTTAAATAAGTAGAAACAAGTACCAGTGAGAAGATTTTTAAAGTATGCATTGCTAATAAAATGGCTTCAGATAACTTTTTCCCCCAGATAAGCTCTGCCATTTCTAATATCAGAAATGAATTTACCTGTGTTTATTATTCAGCAACGGAACCCATTATAAATGTACAAAAATTACTGTCTCTCTAGATTTATTTGTCAACAGCAAAGCAGGAATATATTTTATAGTTTATTCTATGGACTGATGAACTTCTATACAGAGCCCACCAGATTGCTAATTTTCCTAAAATGTGCACGGTTAACATCAAGCTTTCCATGATCCTTACATTTTTTCCAGCATGATTGACGGCTTTATAAGTTTCATACATCAAAAAAGCCATAATTTCCAAGCAAAATTAACAGCTTTTAAAGCAGCAAACACAACCTTAAATGAAACAAATAATATTCTTGAGATGAAAATTTAAGAACTACAAAAGCTTTATTAATACAAACTGTATCATTTCTTAAAAAATATACTGCTATGTATTCTCTGAATAAATAAGAGTTTATTAATGTGGGACTCCCTTATCTGAAGCACAAATTTAGACTGATTTTTTGTTGTTGTTAAAAGAAATGTTCATCAAGTGCTGTGTTTCAAGAATACCTCTGTACATAGACATTTCCATTACTTATGTTTAACATAACACATCACAGACATTTGGAAAGTAGACATATTGGTAATTAATAAAAGTATTGTTCATATATGCTCTGATGTTATTAGAAAACTTGCCAAATGAAATATGTCAGTCTGGATGAATTAAATGCTACTTTCTGAAATTACCCTACTGTACATAATAGTGAAGTAAAAACTAACTACAAAAGAGTTTTAGTTAAATTTTCATACAATTTATGATGTCAGAAAACAGAACCTCAAAGGCATAATTTAATGGAGAGGCAAGAGAATTTAAGACAGGGCCATGGTACGAAGTATGGGGTTGACATATGTTCACAGAGTCACCACTTAGACTCTCCCTCCATCCTCAATCAAATCCCACTGCATCCTCATTTGTCCCCCAAGGCAGAAAGACACACCAGCACATACACACACCAACACATACACACACTCATTCTCAAATGCACACAGTAGTTTTTCCCCCTTTTCATCATGTAACTGTTTTCCTTAATAGTGAAAACTACAAAAGTAAATATATTAATCACTTAAGCTGTAATCTCAATTGACTGAATTACCATCCTCCTAGATACAGCAGCTCAGTGCTTATGATTTTCAAATACAAGTTGACTCTCCATTTAAATGAAGTCTCACCAATCACAGCGTGATTTTATAGAGTATAATCTCTGTGAGGAATTCCCACTACGAAGGCTACTGATAGTCTCCCTAATTTTTAAGAGACAATTTGTTCATTTCCTCATATAACCAAATATGTGCTGAGCAGTGTGCTATGCCCCCAGGATAGAAAACTCAAAATGATAAGGATCCTGCTCTCAAGAAGCTCAGAAAAATGGGGGAGAAAGCACTAAAGAAAAAAATTACTATTAGTTTCAAAGATGGACTTTATACAAGCTTCTTTGGGAATTTACAGAGAAGGTAAAGAGAGCAAGTGCTCAACAAAGAGTAACAATATTACTGACCATCAACTTTTCTGAGAAATACATAAAATAATGTATTAGCAAAATGCCTACTACATATTAGGAGTTTAGTACTCAGCTTTCTGAATTATAATTGGAAATGTGCTTATTTTTCCCTGCAGCTCCCTAGAGATAAGTTTCCTGTTCAAGGTTGATTCCATTCTGAGCACCAGAATACATAGGTCTCTTTTTTCAAACCTTCACAGAGGCTGGGCCTATTAAACTTAAAGGCCAAAAGGTTTTATTGCTAAAATTATATAAAGAATGAAGAGGTTACAAAAAAGCAGATTGTGAATTATGAGCATTAGTTATAAAGTAAACCAGAGCCGACTGAAAAGAAAGAATGAACCCCTCTTTAAGTAATATTTATGGAATCAATTCTTATGTAGATTCATATAAATACATCAACAAATAAAACATAATGTCCAACAAATCATAATTAATCAGAGATGTTGTAAAACAAAGCTTAAAAAAATTAACAGTCATTATTTTCTGTTAACAATAATATAATTACACTGTCAAAATATATTATAATATATAGTTAACATAATATGTGATGTATAATTGATATATATTATGTAGTATATCTTAATATGTAATGTTATGTGTATTATACTATAATTAATACATGATAACATTATATATTAATATATAATTTACATATTATATATATAAAGTTCACCATATGACTGGTATGTTCACATATTCACTCATCCTAAAAATCTATGCAGTAGTTTTCATGATAATTTCTATTTAAATATGACAGACGGAGATGAGGAGAGGTAACGCCTACTGCCCAGCCTTCCACAGTCAGCATGGAAAGACTGGAGCATCTTTACCCGGGTGTCACGGGTCCCAAAGCCTGGACTTTATACCGTGTTATAAACTGAAGCAGTGAGAGACTGAATGAACTGTTCAACATCATATGGCAAACCAACTGATGGAAGTTGAACTCAGAGCAAGAGCAAAAAAAGAAAAGTGATTTTCAAAGCTAAAGCATTGAGCAAGAAAGGAGAATATTTTGTTAAAAGTTTCCATTCACAAAGATAAAACTGATGTAAACCTTTATGATCCAAATACCATTTCATCAACACAGGTAGGTCTAAAACTATTGGAAATATAAAGAGAAAATATATAAATGCAACAGTAATGGGTGATTTAGCATAAATGCCCTGTTATAAATGTTCATGCAAACATGCACATACATACACACACACATGAATAGGTGCTCACAAACTATGTATGCTTCAAAAAGGGTGTTTTGTTTGTTTTTTTTTTTTCAGAGAGAGAATATTGCAACAAAGAGATAACAGATTTGGGTCCAGACAAGAGGGCATAATCCTTTTCTCGATGCTCACCCTGCTAAGCACAGCTATAATCCCTGGAGATGATGCAGGAGGCGACCAAAAGAGGGCTCTGCAAGGCGGTAAAGAGGATGCAAATCGCTTTAGGACCCAGAACAGAAGGAACACCACAGTGGCAGGCCATCCTGCTTCCCGGCCCAACAAAAGGAGGAGACGCAGACTGGAAATCTGGGTTCAACCTAGCCACAGAAGGCAGCCCCGGTAGGCCTATTCCTCCCCTGAATTGAGTCCCTAGGACAACATCAGGAGGGCCTGGCCCCGCAAACAAGGACAGCAACAGAGAACCCACAGCAACAAGTGGTGGAGGAAGCAGTCTATTCATCCACAAGGCTTGAGACCCCTGGCTCCCACCCAGAGACCACGAAGCAGACTGACCCACATCAAGCAGCCTGGGCACTCTCCTGTGCCCTCCCCCGCCCACGTGCAACAGAACAAAAAATGCAGAATTAATGTGGAAGCCATGAATTGTCTACCGTATATGTGCTAAAGGTTCTTTAAGATCTATTTTAATAATATAAGCTAATTGACAAATGGATTATCCATACTCCTACATTCTGCACATTCTCCAAATTTATTAATCACACGCATCTTATATAGGAAACTATAATATTTCCAAATTATAATTTTTTTTAATTTATTGTTTTAATTTTTATTTATTTATTCACTTATTTTTGGCTGCACTGGGTCCTCGTTGCTGCACGCAGGCTTTCTCTAGTTGTGGCGAGCAGGGGCTACTCTTCATTGCGGTGCGCAGGCTTCTCATTGCGGTGGCTTCTCTTGCTGTGGAGCATGGGCTCTAGGCATGCAGGTTTCAGTAGTTGCGGCATGTGGGCTCAGTAGTTGTGGCTCGCGGGCTCTAGAGCACAGGCTCAGTAGTTGTGGTGCATGGGCTTAGTTGCTCTGTGGCATGTGGTATCTTCCCGGACCAGGGCTAGAACCTGTGTCCCCTGCATTGGCAGGTGGATTCTTAATCACTGTGCCACCAGAGAAGTCCCCAAATGATTGTTATTTAATAATCACTAATTATAGCAATACAAATTCTAACAGCATGAAGTCAGTAGACTGGATAGATAGATGGATAGATAAATGATATAGACAGATAGATGCTTCTTTAAACTGAGGAAAGGAAACAATGTATGTGTATGAAAACAGTATATTTTATTTTTGGCATATGTAAATGTAACATTTAGACAAAGGAACAGCTAAAGAAGGATTCTGTGTACTGAAAATGATTAAAGGTGATGTGAGAAGACACTTTTTAATGACAAACTGTTTTTACAATAAGGGAAACAGGGAAGTAATTGGAAATCTTAATATCTAACGAAAACTTACTTCAGGTTCATCTTAAATAATGCAGTCCAATTGTACATTTACTACTAAAGTAAAAAGCCATCCATCAGTCTAGTTTACATTAGTTCTCTAAGCTGGGTCTTTATATCAGTATATTAATTAATTGTGCAATGATATGACTTAATTTATAATGAGATTCCTGTGCCTCCAAAGCCAAACAGGTGTTATTTCTATGGTGATAAGATATCCTGTATATTTTTTAGGTTTTTAGGTACCTTATTGGTATGAATATATTTATAATTTTTCCTCTAGATAATATTTAGTTAGAGTACTTATATATATATCATTAGACTAATAGCTACCATATTTGCAACTATTTTCGCTTTGCTACACTTATTTTTGTTAATTATATTTCTTGCTCTCTCCTTCTGGCTCCCCTGTTTTTTTTTTTTTTTTTTTTTTGGCAGTATGCGGGCCTCTCACTGCCGTGGCCCCTCCCGCTGCGGAGCACAGGCTCCGGACGACGCACAGGCTCAGCGGCCATGGTCCACGGGCCCGGCCGCTCCGCGGCATGTGGGATCCTCCCGCACCGGGGCACGAACCCACGTCCCCTGCATCGGCAGGCGGACTCTCAACCACTGCGCCACCAGGGAAGCCCCTCCTGTTTTTAACTGAGCATTTTAAATGAGCCCATATCCTTTCCTTCCTTAGCATATAAGGTATACTTATTTAGAAACTTAGCTTTTAACACTAAAATAACTAAAGGAGTGATAGATGCATGTAATACAAATATTCTAGGGCTTCCCTGATGGCGCAGTGGTTGACAGTCTGCCTGCCGATGCATGGGACACAGGTTCGTGCCCCAGTTAGGGAAGATCCCACATGCCACGGAGTGGCTGGGCCCATGAGCCATGGCCGCTTAGCCTGCGCGTCTGGAGCCTGTGCTCCGCAACGGGAGAGGCCACAGCAGTGAGAGGCCCGTGTACCGCAAAAAAAAAAAAAAAAAAAAAAAAATTCTATATTCATTAAAATTATTTACCACAAGTCAACTATTTCCTTTTGGTGTCACAGGACATAGCATTTAATGCAGAGAAAAATAATATCCGTACATTCCCTAAAGAGGAAATGATAAATCCCATAAGCTTTCTGGATCCTGAGTAGGAAGAATATTCTGGTCATATAATTATACATTTTATTATTTTGAACAAACCTTACAAGTAATAAAATATATTATAAATACAGCTATTTTAAGGTCTATTTTGCCTAACAGAAAAAGTGAAATTCAACATATATAAAGTTCTTAAATATATAGTGAGTCTCTGGGAGTGAAATACTGTACTTGTGTCTCTTAATGCAAATTTCCTAAGTCTTCCAGTCATTTAAATCTGTCCTATTATTTTCAAATGTAGTTTCTGTTCATACTTGCCCGCCTATATTTCAAAAGAATTATCACCATGTCTCATTTTAAGAATAAACAGGGGAATTTGGAAGCCCAAATAAGAGAAAAATGATAAGATACCTAAATGATTCCTACCTCAAAATATATCTAGGTCCATTGAAGAAAACGTTGAAATAGTTTATTAATTTCAGTTATTTTACATGTATTGTTGACTCACCCAATTTCATATAGGTCCGTGAGTAATCACAGAAGAATGCAGACTGAAAAAATTAAACCATCAAAGTTGGAAGGGATAAAATTTGACTAAGACACAGCAGGGATGATGTTCACCGTAGGGTAAAGGAAACTTTCAAATATAACTTAAGGCAGGAAAAATGAACAAACTCCCCATTTTCAATCTACCTGCTAACATTGCGGTGATAAAACATGTATCTTTACAAAATCTCTTCATTAGTGAAAATTTCACCTTTTTCAAAAGGAGAAAATACCACCTCATACCATTGTGGAGAAGATTAACTCAGAACATGTAGGTAAAGTGCCAAGTGTAGCTATAATGAATGAAGGCTGACAAAAGAGCAAATCTCTCTATATAAAATCCTATATGGTTTACCATGTTCTGCCAGTGGCCAGCTGAGAAGGTCTTCAGAAAAATACACGAACAGAAGACAATATCAGAAAAAGGCGACATTTGAATTACTGTGAGTTTGAGCACAAAAAATCACCGATGAGAGGCTTCATTGGTCCCTAAATAGAGGTGTGATTAAAAACAGCAAACAGCAGCACCGGAAGCAGTAAAAACAGCAACAATAATCATAATAGTTTTTAGATGATGAAAGTTATAAATAATTTTTGGATACACACATCTATATGTGAATATGGACATTTTAGAGACAACAAGATTTGATGTCTTTTTAAAGTATTATATGGCTTTCAATTTAAAAACACAATATTTTTGAAAAACTATCCACTACTCTTTTTTATTTGTATATTCATATACTCACCATCTTATATTGCTCTGAGTTTTGTGGTTTCAGATTATTTCTTTTTTTAGGACACAAATTGGAAATTTATGCCCTTAATACAAAATAAAAAAAAACTTTAAATCATCTAGTCTCTGCTTCCCACACTATCACCCCCGCTCAATTTTCACATCATCTTTCTTACAAAACAACTTTTTTTCCTGTAAAAAGTATCAAACTGTGAGTCATGCTTTTCAATCTTGGATTTTCAAAAAGTACTTACTTCCTGTCACTTCAATCCCAGCCATGACTTTTCAGTGAAAATACTCTCTGGTTATAATGGCCAGGACAAAAAATAAACTCTCAGAAAAATCTCGAAAAGGAAATTATTTTCAGAGAGCAACGTACCCATTGAGCATGATATTGTAGAATAAAAAGTATTTAAAACTTCAAGAAATAATTGTATCATGGAAAGAGGGGACACATAGTATGAATTTTTTCATACAAGGGTATATAACTAGGAATAATAGATAAGGTAATGACGTTAAACCACTTTTAAGAAATAGTTTAGTATTTTATAATTTTTTAGAATATGACACAAAAAGATGTTTGGTGGCAAATCATGCATACACTATTATTCAGGCTTAGGGGATGGCTCCCCTTGTGCATGAATGTTTATGAATTATTATTGGGGAAAATATTTTAACTTCTCATGATCTGTATAGTTGCAAACAATAAATCCTGTAGTTAAAAATTCTATTAGTACTATATCTTGACTGAAACAGAACTTGTACTTTTCCTGACTTGATTTCAAGATTCCTCATTGCTCCCTACTAAGTGGGATTCAATTTAAAAACAGTGGTTTACCTGGTCATACTCACTCTGATTATTTCTAGATTAAGCAACGTAACGTTTTCTCTATATGTGTACTAATCTAATCCCATATAACTGGCATGATCTAGGATTTTCATTTCCCACATTTTTTTCTCACAAATGGTCCAGATTTGCTGCATTGCTAAATGATCAACAATTACTATAAAGCTTTAAATAGACAAGAATAACTAAGACGCACTTGAAAAGAGAATAAAGACCTTGCCTGCCAAGTACTTAGACTTGCCATACAGCTATAATAATTATAAGATAGTTTTGATGAAAAGTTATGTAACAGGCAGAGAGAGCATAGAAAAATGATCTTCATGTATCTGAACATTCAGTATGTGGCAGATGTGTTCTGATGGGTCAGTGGATGTTATGGGCTGAATTGGTTCCCATCAAACTTCATATACTGAAGTCCTAACACCGAGTACCTGAAAATGTGACCATATTTGGATAGAGGGAATTTACAGAGGTCATTACATCTAAATGAGGTCATTACGGTGGGCTTTCACCCAATGTGGTCAGTGTCCTTATAAGAAGAGAACATGTGGACACAAGAGCAAGACCGTGTGAAGACACAGGGAGAATACAGCCACCTACACGCCAAGGAGACAGGTCTGGGGTTGATACTTCCTTCACAGCCCTCAGAAGGAACCAACCCTGCTGAGACCTTGATTTCAGAGCCTCCAGAACTGTGAGACAATAGATTTCTCTTGTTAAGATACCCCATTTGTGGTATTTTGTTACGGCAGCCCGAGCAAATGAACACAAATATTTTCCATTAATTGGGGGATTAGGGGAGTATGCTACCACTGGAGCCAACTGTGTAAATATAGGAAAGGATGTTGAAGCTGCATAAAGGAACTTGGACTCATTTTAACCCAAACACTTAATTACAGGAATAATAAAACTGAAGCCCTTTTATAGTGTGACTTGCTCAGGGTATGTAGGGAGTTACTGGTGAGGTTGGCCTAGAGAATTAATCTTCTACCTTGGTCACACGGACTCTCCAGTTTTCCACTTCATTATATTACTCTTAGCAGGGGTGGAATTTGCCCAAGTGCAATAGTAAGTATACATCTATGTTTGGATTACAAAATAGAAGACCCACATCTCAGGTTTCTCAACACTTTATGTAAACAAATGGGCCTGTAGATCTTTCGTATATAACATGTAGGTGTAAAGTTGCCCTAATAG
This sequence comes from Mesoplodon bidens, assembly GCF_964165515.1. NCBI lineage: Eukaryota > Metazoa > Chordata > Mammalia > Artiodactyla > Ziphiidae > Mesoplodon > Mesoplodon bidens. Next base: position 83,515,053 of record NC_138169.1, on the reverse strand, counting down.
ATCATAAAAGCAATTTCAAAAGAATATAACTGATTCCAAGGAGTTTAACTCTGGTTAAGGATAAAACCCAGCCATATATACAAAAATATAACAAAATCCAGTATCTGAGTCTCTAGAAACACAGAGCCTGGCCTTCAGTCGAAAATTACCTGGAACACAAAAGAGCAGGGAAATATCTATAAAAAAGACAGGAAACAATCAATAAAAAGGGATGTTGCACTGACAGAAAATGAAAGTAAAAGACATGAAAATTAAATAAGTATTATTATAAGTAAGCTCCATATACATGAAAGTAGAGGAAAATATGGATGTGATAAGCAGGACAGGAATATACATTTTTAATATCTCACTGAGGTTTAAGCACTAAGGTAAATGTTGATGAATATTATTCCAAAGTTGTGCATTTTTAGGACTATTCCCTAATATATCCTGATTTATTTTACTCTGGAACAGAGAAGTCATTCTTAGATACCAGGGCAAGAAGTACTGCACACCCAGGGGTCAAGACAGGGAAGATTAAAGAGCTGTTAACACTTGGATTTAGTCCAAGGGGATGTCCATTCTCCAGTTTAGGAGTTTAAATATAAGTGGAAACTTGAACACACACCTGAACAGAGTAATGGTGTTATCCTGGTCAACACCTGAGTTTTTCTGAGCCTCATTTTTCCACTAAAAATTGGAATATTAAAACAAACAGACAAACTCAATACATACAGACCTAGAAGATCAAATCAACAACAAACATTATTTCACCTATGGGATAGTGTATTACAACTTAAAAAAAATTCTATATAAAATGAGAGGGAACAAAAGAGAAATTTTATTTCCAAATCAATACAGCTTTCATATTGCAAACTTTACAGAAACAGACAGAAATATTTACATTTGCATCAATTACTTTGATTCGTGTGCCCACAATCCACCATGTAATGACTGTATTTATGTACTCAATATTAAAACTAATTTATTAACAATATTTTCCACACTATCATGTATATATTGAATAGAGACTGGAAAAAATAAATTGGTGTTTTGGAAAATTGTGGACAATATCTATATATACATATGTACAGATATATTCACTGATTTGTTAAAATAATTTTAAAATCTACACTATGGTGACCTTTTTTTTTCAAAGCTACCTACCTAAACATCTCTCCTAATTAATTTTGGAAAATTTCTTAATGTGTGAATCTCAGTGTGCTAGTAGCTAGGACATTCAAATGTGATCTAATCTTTAAAACCTGAATATTCTTTCCAGAACTGTGATGTTGACAGGGGTGCAAAGATCAGCACAGTTAGTAGTTACTCACAGTATCATCTGCAGAGTTAAGAGTTGATTGCCATTGTCTATAGAAACAGTTAAACTAGATTGCTCCTGGGTCTTGAATTTGGCTATTTCAGGTGATTACTGTGACCCAGTCTATATCTATCTATCCATCCATCTATTTGTCCATCTATCCATCCTTCCCCTCCATCCTTCCTTCCTTTCTTCCTTTTCTTTCTTCTTCCTTCCTTTTCTTTTTTCTTTCCTGTTCTTTAAGCTCAGTTCTCTAATTTACAATTCATTTTGTGAGCTCACTGATATCTTTCCAGAATTCTTTTTGCTGTTTAATTAGCCAGAGTAAATATATATTATTTTTAAGAAAGAATCATCACTGGTACATAAACTGATTAGCTTTAGAGCTCATTTAAATGAATAGCACAGGGGGACCTTCAAGATGGCAGAGGAGTAAGACGTGGAAATCAGCTTCCTCCCCACAAATACATCAAAAATACATCTACATGTGGAACAACTCCTACAGAACACCTACTGAACGCTGGCAGAAGACCTCAGACCTCCCAAAAGGCAAGAAACTCCCCATGTACCTGGGTAGGGCAAAAGAAAAAAGAAAAAACAGAGACAAAAGAATAGGGACGGGACCTGCACCAGTGGGAGGGAGCCATGAAGGAGGAAAGGTTTCCACACACTAGGAGCCCCTTCGCGGGCGGAGACTGCGGGTGGCGGAGGTGGGGGGAGCTTCGGAGCCGCGGAGGAGAGCACAGCAACAGGGGAGCGGAGGGCAAAGCGGAGAGATTCCCACACAGAGGGTCGCTGCCAACCAGCACTCACCAGCCGGAGAGTCTTGTCTGCTCACCCGCTGGGGCGAGTTGGGGCTGGGAGCTGAGGCTCCGGTTTTGGAGGTCAGATCCCAGGGAGAGGACTGGGATTGGTGGCATGAACACAGCCTGAAGGGGGCTACTGTGCCACAGCTAGCTGGGAGAGAGTCCAGGAAAATGTCTGGACCCGCCTAAGAAGTTAGAGACCATTGTTTTGGGGTGTATGAGGAGAGGGGATTCAGAGCACCACTGCCTAAACGAGCTCCAGAGATGGGTGCAAGCTGTGGCTATCAGTGTGGACACCAAAGATGGGCATGAGACACTAAGGCTGCTACAGCCAGCAAGAAGCCTGTGTGCGAGCACAGGTCACTATCCACACCTCCCCTCCTGGGAGCCTGTGCAGCCCGTCACTGCCAGGGTCCCGTGATCCAGGGACAACTTCCCCTGGAGAACACACGGCGCACCTCAGGCTGTTGCAACGTCACACCGGCCTCTGCCACCGCAGGTTCGCCCCCACATTCCGTACCCCTCCCTCCCCCAAGCCTGAGTGAGCCAGAGCCCCCTAATCAGTGGCTGCTTTAACCCATCCTGTCTGGGTGGGAACAGATGCCTGAGGGCGACCTAAACACAGAGGGGGGACCAAAACCAAAGCTGAACAACAGGAGCTGTGCGAAGAAAGAAGAAAATGGGAAATTTCTCCCAGCAGTCTCAAGAGCAGTGGATTAAATCCCCACAATCAACCTGATGTACCTGCATCTGTAGAATACCTGAATACACAACGAATCATGGCAAAATTCTGGTGGTGCACTTTGGAAGCAACTGCAGACTTGGGGTTTGCTGTCTGCGACTGATTTTTATGTTTATCTTAGTTTAGTGTTTAGCGCTTCTTATCATCAGTGGATTTGTTTATTGGTTTGGTTGCTCTATTTTTTAAAATTATTATTATTTTTTATTTTAATATTCTTTTTCTTTCTTTATTATTATTTTCTTTCTTTTTTTCTCCCTTTTCTTCTGAGCCATGTGGCTGACAGGGTCTTGATGCTCCGGCTGGGTTTCAGGCCTGAGCCTCTGAGGTGGGAGACCCGAGTTCAGAACAGTGGACCACAAGAGACTTCACAGCCCCATGTAATATCAATTGGCAAGAGCTCTCCCAGAGGCTTCTGTCTCGATACTAAGACTCAGCTCCACCCAACGGCCAGCAAACTCCAATGCTGGATGCCCCATGCCAAACTAGCAAGACAGGAACACAGCCACACCCATGAGCAGAGAGGCTGCCTAAAATCATACAAAGTTCACACACACACCCAAACACACCACCAGACGTGGTCCTGCCCACCAGAAAGACAAGATCCAGCCCCACCCACCAGAACACAGGCACCAGTCCCCTCCACCAGGAAGCCTGCAAAAACCAATGCACCAACCTCACCCACTTGGGGGCAGACACCAAAAACAAGGGTAACTATGAACCTTCAGCCTGTGAAAAGGAGACCCCAAACACAATAAGATTAAAAAAAATTGAGAAGTTAGAGAAATATGCAGCAGATGAAGGAGCAAGGTAAAAACCCACCAGACCAAACAAATGAAGAGGAAATAGGCAGTCTATCTGAAAAAGAATTCAGAGTAATGATAGTAAAGATGATCCAAAAATCTTGGAAATAGAAAGGAGAAAATACAAGAAATGTTTAACAAGGACCTAGAAGAACTAAAGAGCAAACAAACAATGGTGAACACACACAATAAGTGAAATTAAAAATTCTCTAGAAGGAATCAAAAGCAGAATAACTGAGGAAGAAGAATGGATACGTGACCTGGAAGATAAAAAGTGGAAATAACTACTGCAGAGCAGATTAAAGAAAAAAGAATGAAAAGAATTGAGGACAGTCTCAGAGACCTCTGGGACAATATTAAACTCACCAACATTTGAAAAGGGGTCCCAGAAGAAGAAGAGAAAAAAAAAAGAGTCTGAGAAAATATTTGAAGAGATTATAGTTGAAAAATTCCCTAACATGGGAAAGGAAATAGTCAATCAAGTCCAGGAAGCACAGAGAGTCCCACACAGGATAAATCCAAGGAGAAACTCCAAGACACATATTAATCAAACTATCAATAATTAAATGCAAAGAAAAAATATTAAAAGCAGCAAGGGAAAAGCAACAAATAACATACAAGGGAATCCCCAGAAGGCTAAGAGCTGATCTTTTAGCAGAAACTCTGCAAGCCAGAAGGGAGTGACAGGACATATTTAAAGAGATGAAAGGGATAAACCTACAACCAAGACTACTTGACCCATCAAGGATCTCATTCAGATTTGATGGAGAAATTAAAACCTTCACAGACAAGCAAAAGTTAAGAGAATTCAGCACTACCAAACCAGCTTTACAACAAATGCTGGGGGAATTTCTCTAGGCAGGAAACACAGGAGAAGGAAAAGACCTACATAAACAAAACCAAAACAATTAAGGAAATGGTCACAGGAACATACATATCGATAATTACCTTAAATGTAAATGTATTAAATGCTCCAACCAAAAGACACAACTGGCTGAATGAATAAAAAAAGAAGACCTATATATATGCTGTCTGTGAGAGACCTACTTCAGACCTAGAGACACATACAGACTGAAAGGGAGGGGATGGAAAAAGATATTCTAGGCAGATGGAAACCAAAAGAAAGCTGGAGGGACTTCCCTGAGAGTCGAGTGTTTAAGACTTCGCTTTCCAATGCAGAGGGTGTAGGTTCAATCCCTGGTAGGGGAGCTAAGATCCCACATGCCTTGTGGCCAAAAAACAAAAAAGGAAAACAGAAGCAATACTGTAACAAATTCAATAAAGACTTTAAAAATGGTCCACAATAAAAAAAATTTTTAAAAAGAAGAAAAAAGAAAGCTGGAATAGCAATTCTCATATCAGACAAAATATACTTTAAAATAAAGACTATTACAAGAGCCAAAGAAGAACACTATATAATGATCAATGAATCAATCCAAGAAAAAGACATAACAATGGTAAATATTTATGCACCCAACATAGGAGCACCTCAATACATAAGGCAAATGCTAACAGCCATAAAAGGGGAAATCAACAGTAACACAGTAATAGTAGGGGACTTTAACACCCCACTTTCATCAAATGACAGATCATCCAAAATGAAAATAAATAAGGAAACATAAGCTTTAAATGACACATTAAACAAGAGGGACTTAATTGATATTTATAGGACATTCCATCCAAAAACAAAAGAATACATTTTCTTCTCAAGTGCTCATGGAACATTCTCCAGGACAGACCATATCTTGGGTCACAAATCAAGACTTGGTAAATTTAAGAAAACTGAAATCATATCAAGTATCTTTTTCAACCACAACACTATGAGACTAGATATCAATTATAGGAAAAAATGTGTAAAAAATACAAACACATGTAGGCTAAACAATACACTATAAATAACCAAGAGATCACTGAGGAAATCAAACAGGAAATCAAAAAATACCTAGAAGGAAATGACAATGAAAACATGACCACCCAAAACCTATGGGATGCAGCAAAAGGGAAGAGGGAGGTTTACAGCAATACAATCCCACCTGAAGAAACAAGAAAAATCTCAAATAAACAACCCTGACAACTTTACATCTAAAGCAATTAGAGTAAGAAGAACAACAACCAAAAAACCCCCAAAGTTAGCAGTTGGAAGAAATCATAAAGGTCAGATCAGAAATAAATGAGAAAGAAATGAAGGAAACAATAGCAAAGATCAATAAAACTAAAAGCTGGTTCTTTGAGAAGATAAACAAATTTGATAAACCATTAACCAGACTCCTCAAGAAAAAAAAGGGAAAACTCAAATCAATAGAATTAGAAATGAAAGTGGAGAAATAACAACTGAAACTGCAGAAATACAAAGGATCATGAGAGGTTACTACAAGCAACTCTGTGCCAATAAAGAACAACCTGGAATAAATGGACAAATTCTTAGAAAAGCACAACCTTCGAAGACTGAACCAGGAAGATATAGAAAATATAAACAGACCAATCACAAGCACTGAAATTGAAACTGTGATTAAAAACCTTCCAACAAACAAAAGCCCAGGACCAGATGGCTTCACAGGAAAATTCTATCAAATATTTAGAGAAGAGCTAACACCTATCCTTCTTAAACTCTTCCAAAATATAGCAGAGGGAGGAATACTCCCAAATTCATTCTACGAGGCCACCATCACCCTGATACCAAAACCAGACAAAGATGTCACAAAGAAAGAAAACTACAGGCCAACATCACTGAAGAACATAGATGCAAAAATCCTCAACAAAATACTAGCAAACAGAACCCAACAGCAAATTAAAAGGATCCTACACCATGGTCAAGTGGGGTTTATCCCAGGATTGCAAGGATTCTTCAACATATGCAAATCAAACAATGTGATACACCATATTAACAAAATGAAGGATAAAACCATATGATAATCTCAATAGATGTAGAAAAACCTTTTGACAAAATTCAACACCCATTTATGATAAAAAGTCTCCAGAAAGTAGGCATAGAGGGAACCTACTTCAACATAATAAAGGTCATATACGACAAACCCACAGCCAACATCATTCTCAGTGGTGAAAATCTGAAACCATTTCCTCTAAGATCAGGAACAAGACAAGGTTACCCACTATCACTACTGTTCTGCAAAACAGTTTTGGAAATTTTAACCATAGCAATCAGAGAAGAAAAAGAAATAAAAGGAATCCAAATTGGAAAAGAAGAAGTAAGTCTGTCACTGTTTGCAGATGACATGATACTATACATAAAGAATGCTAAAGATGCTACCAGAAAATTACTAGAGCTAATCAGTGAATTTTGTAGAGTAGCAGGATACAAAATTAATGCACAGAAATCTTTTGCATTCCTATACACTGATGATGAAAAATCTGAAAGAGAAATTAAGGAAACACTCCCATTTACCATTGCAAGACAAAGAATAAAATACTTAGGAATAAACCTATCTAAGGAGACAAAACACCTGTACGCAGAAAACTATAAGACACTGATGAAAGAAATTAAAGATGATACCAACAGATGGAGAGATATACCAGGTTCTTGGATTGGAAGAATCAACACTGTGAAAATGACTATACTACCCAAAACAATCTACAGATTCAATGCAATCACTATCAAACAATCAATGGCATTTTTCACAGAACTAAAACAAAAATTTTCACCATTTGTATGGAGACACAAAAGACCCCGAATAGCAAAATCAATCTTGAGAGAGAAAAATGGAGCTGGAGGAATCAGGCTCCCAGACTTCAGGCTATCCTACAAAACTACAATAATCAAGACAATATGATACCGGCACAAAAACAGAAATATCGATCAATGGAACAGGATAGAAAGTCCAGAGATAAACCCATGCAAATATGGTCACCTTATATTTGATAAAGGAGGGAAGAATATACAGCGGAGAAAGACAGTCTCTTCAATACTTGGTGCTGGGAAAACTGAACAGCTACATGTAAAAGAATGAAGTTAGAACACTTCCTAACACCATACACAAAAATATACTCATAATGGTTTAGAGACCTAAATGTAAGGCCAGACACTATAAAACTCTTAGAGGAAAACATAGGCAGAACACTCTATTACATAAATCACAGCAAGATCCTTTTTGACCCACCTCCTAGAGAAATGGAAATAAAAACAAAAATAAACAAATGGGACCTAATGAAACTTCAAAGCTTTTGCACAGCAAAGGAAAACATAAACAAGACCAAAAGACAACCCTCAGAATGCAAGAAAATATTTGCAAATGAAGCAACTGGCAAAGGATTAATCGCAAAAATATACAAGCAGCTTATGCAGCTCAATATCAAAAAAGCAAACAACCCAATCCAAAAATGGGCAGAAGACCTAAATAGACATTTCTCCAAAGAAGATATACAGATTGCCAACAAACACATGAAAGGATGCTCAATATCACTAATCACTGAGAAATGCAAATCAAAACTACAATGAGGTATCATCTCACACTGGTCAGAATGGGCATCATCAAAAAATCTACAAACAATAAATGCTGGAGAGGAAGTGGAGAAAAGGGTACCCTCTTGCACTGCTGGTGAGAGTGTAAATTGATACAGCTACTATGGAGAACAGTATGGAGGTTCCTTAAAAAACCAAAAATATAATTACCTTATGACCCAACAATCCCACTACTGGGCATATACCCCAAGAAAACCAAATTCAAAAAGAGTCATGTACCACAATGTTCATTGCAGCTCTATTTACAATAGCCAGGACATGAAAGCACCCTAAGTGTCCATCAACAGATGAACGGATAAAGAAGATGTGGCACATATATACTATGGAATATAACTCAGCCATAAAAAAAATGAAATTGAGTTATTTGTATTGAGGTGGATGGACCTAGAGTCTGTTACTCACAGTGAATAAATCAGAAAGAGAAAAATAAATACCGTATGCTATCGCATATACATGGAATCTATAAAAAAAAAAAAAGGCATTGATGAACCTAGTTGCAGGGCAGGAATAACGAGGTAGGCATAGAGAATGGACTTGATGACATGGGGTGGAGGGGTGAAGCTGGGGCAAAGTGAGAGTAGCATCGACGTATATACACTACCAAATGTAAAATAGGTGGCTGGTGGGAAGCAGCAGCATAGGACAGGGAGATCTGCTCGGTGGTTTGTGATGACCTAGAGGGGTGGGATAGGGAGGATGGGAGGGAGGCTCAAGAGGGAGGGGATATGGGGACATGTGTATGCATATGGCTGATTCGCTTTGTTGTGCAACAGAAATTAATATGGTATTGTGAAACAGTTATACTCCAATAAAGGTCTATTAAAGAAAAAAGTATATCCATTAAAAAAAAAGAAAAAAATAACGAAATTGAGTTATTTGTGGTGAGGTGGATGGACCTAGAGTCTGTCATACAGAGTGAAGTAAGTCATAAAGAGAAAAACAAATACCCTATGCTAACACATATATATGGAACCTTAAAGAAAAAATGGTTCTGATGAACCTAGGGGCAGGACAGGAATAAAGACACACGTAGAGAATGTATTTGAGGACACAGGGAGGGGGAAGGGTAAGCTGGGACAAAGTGAGAGAGTGGCAATGGACATATATACACTCAAATGTAAAATAGACAGCTAGTGGGAAGCAGCTGCATTGCACAGGGAGATCAGCTCGGTGCTTTGTGACCCCCTAGGGGGGTGGAATAGGGAGGGTGGAAGGGAGACGCAAGAGGGAGGGGATGTGGAGATATATATATATACGTATAGCTGATTCACTTTTTTATATAGCAGAAACTGACACAACATTGTAAAGCAATTATACCCCAATAAAGACGTTAGTAAATAAATAAATAAATAGTATAAAGAGCATCAAGGTATTGTACTACATTATATAGAAACTCCATTAAATATTAAATTACAATTTAAATATTAAAGTAAATTATAGTAGAGTCTACAATTAATTATTATAATATCCAGAGTTTGTAATTAATTCTGGGAAAATACGGCAAAATTTCTCATGATATTAATAAATTATTTCTAGTAAAATAATTAACTCTGTACCAAAAAATATATAAATTTTAAAAAGCAATTCAACTTTTAGGAAAAAAGCAAAATTTAGACCAAAAATAGTGATATTTTTAATCTATTAGTGACACAAATTTCAAACTATGACATACGTAACTTGTAAAATCTTATCTAGTATTCAATTATACATCGAAGTAACATAAACTATTTTTCAAATACACAACAGGAATTCAAAGCCTTGATTTTTGAATACCTTTAGATATGACTAATGTTGTATCTCTAGATCCCCAATTTATACATTCCACACAAAAGGGAATTGTTTCTCTATGTTAAAATAGGAAAAAGTGTCTTTTGCAAATTCAACTGTGCATCCATTTGTAGGCTGAAGTCATTTCCAGGTGTGTTTCTACCTCTGACACAGTTGGTGACAGTATGTTGGTAGATTAAAATTTTTAAAAATACAGAACAAAGAATTCAATCTTTTGAAATATTTGTGTACGTGTTTTTGATTTATGCTCCTTTCAGCGTACTTTGTTCCTGTGGGTAATATATCAATAATGGAGTATACTCTTGAGACAAAGCTAACCACAGTGGTACAGTGATTACCTAGCATTAAATAAATGCTTTAGAGGAGAAAATGAATGGCTTTTCTATTGTGTGAAAGACAAGTTCCTGAATACATTGGCGAAAATCAAACCAACTGCACAATTCTATTTAGTTCATTAAAAAAAATGTATGCTATACATGTAGAGAAGAAGCAGACCACCTTCCAATATGTGGCCTTAATTCAATGACAAATGTAAGTTCTGACTCTGTGGGCTGCAATAACTTTGGTTACTTTGTTGGCATTCTTTTATTCAATGGTTCTTAACATTTGCTGCCCTGAACGTTATCTTGATAAATCAATGCTACTGATGATTTTTACCTTTAACAGTGTCCAGTAATGTTTGCTGCCAGGACCTTGTCAACAATGCAGCTGTCATTTTATTAAAGTTCTTTGTTAGGGAAAGCCTTAGATATAGAATAGTAACACCTGGTTCTCTCAGTCTCACTACTAAAACCTAAGCAAATATTTTCAGTAAATCTTCTCACTTCTCAGACTGACCATGTGAATAATGCTTTATCTTCTCCAAATTTGGAAATATTTATATCATCCCATAAATGAAAAATTTGAAGCACACAGAGAATGAACGCATTAGATAAATCTATCACTGACCTTTTGTAACGTGTTACAAACAACTGAAGAATATCATAACCTATGGTTTGACAATTTTCATTCAGAATATCAAAACTGAAAGGAGATATTATTTACAATAAACTGAGAATCTGTTCCTTTAAAATTAATGATATTTTAAGTCTAAGGACAGGAATCAACACTGCTTATCTATAAGAGATCAAGGTGGACTCAGTTTTGATGTTTACATGTATTGTATGTTTCATGACCAAAAGGATAAACTATTGAAAGAGAAGAAATAACTTTATAGAGCTGTTGTATTATAAAAACCAATGTCTGTAAGATACAAAGAAGCACAGCAAAAGTACTTTCTTAGAAACCAAATGACTTTTGGGAATATGGAAAAATTTAACACTTGAACTTTTAGACATTTTCTTAGTTCCTTCCATTTATGCTTCTCTACTTATTCAGATAAAAATAATAAGACCTTGCTATAAAAAAACTTACAAATAAATAGGATAGTCTTCCAAATAGATGTGAAAGAATGTAGAATTTCTTTCTTTTGATTAGTATCAATAAAAATAAGGATGCAATAAATATCATACTTAACTATGGACCTGTTAAAGAGAAAAGGATGAAAGGAAGCCTAAGTGAACAGATGTCCAGAGAGAGAGCTTTATAAATGAATACAAGTGTCTTGGGATCAGATGCCTGTATGTGCCAGGCTGAGGAGAAGACCGCCAAAGACTAGAGATTTGCCAATTAAGAACAGTCCAGCCACACTATGGACCACTGTTTGGATGGCAGGATGGACTGGAATTTGCAATTTTCCTAAATGCATCTACAGTTTCCTCAGTTTGACAATTCCCTCTGCCATCACCATTCCCCCAAAATACACACATACACACACACACATACACACACACACACATATACACAATGGATGTGAGAAATACAAGTAAAGCAGTATGGAAATACAGGAAAGACTGTCTTATTCATTCTTTTGGTTCCTAGATCCTGAACCTGCAGTGGTTGAATCTAAATGTGAAAGCACGGTCTTATCCTCTCTGAACACAAAATCTGATATAATCAAAGAGATCAGCCTTCAGCAAGAGATGCACCAGTCCTTGGTGCATTGGGCATTGGAAAACATAGGTAAACAATCTTATCAAAGAAATAGGCTGGTCCCACTCAGGACTGGTGAAACGAAAAATCACCTCCTATTTTTATTGCCAAATACAGTAATTTAGGAAATAACTTCAATTCACTGGGAAGGAAGGAACAAACAAAGCAACAATACAGCACAATATTTTATACAAAATATTATAAATATGTATACACATGCATAACACACATGTCACACGTATTATGTATTATGAATGTATATTATATCATATACATGTGTATACATATATACACATAATTGTAGTTTGTTTATTTCTGTATATAAAATACCAAAGTGTACTGATTATATGCTAAATATACAATTCACTTTAAAATGTGACACATTAGTCTATGAAATTCTACAATAGCATAAAAATAATTACTTTCAGAATAAAATTAACATAAGTTACACAAGGTCTTTACATGAAAAATTGCTAAACATTGCTGAGAGATTTTAAAGACCTAGATAAAGAGATGTACTATAATCTATAAATTCATTGCAATTCCAATCAAAATACCAGGATATTTTTGACAAATTGACAAGTAATTTTACATGTTATGTAGCAATGCAAAAATTCTAGAGTAGTCACCTGTCTTGGAAAAAGCCTAGCAGAATTATATAACTTGATTTTTTCTACTGTTGTTAAAAACACATAACATTAAATTTACCATCTAAAATTAGCTGTATGCACATTGTTGGGCAACAAACCTCAAACTCTGTCATTATGCAAAATGAAAACTCTGTATCCATCGACCAATAATTCTCTCCTTCCCTGCACACACAGCATTCTACTCTTGTTTCTAAGAGTTTGACTATTTTAGATATCTCATATAAGTGGGATCATAAAATATCTGTCTTTTGTGATTGGTTTATTTCAATTAGTCTAATGTCCTCAAGATTCATATGTAACATATGACAGGGTTTCCTTCTTTTCTGAGGCTGAATAACATTCCATTGAATGTAAAATACCACATTTTCCTTATCCACTCACCTACTGATGGTAGAATAAAGGAGAAATGCACACAGTCATCTCAATAGATGCAGAATAAGTACAATGTGAAATTCTCAATGATTTCTATCTAAACAAGCAAGAAAATTAATATGATTTAACACTACTGGTATTTAACATTGTAGTAGAAGTTCTAGCCAATGTAATCAAGCAATAAAAAACAAACTAAAAACAAACTGGAAAGGAATATCCTCATTTATAGACAACATGACTGTGTACTTAGAAAAATGTGAAGAATCTAAAAAAGAAAAAAGCTGCTAGAAAGAATAAGTGAATTTTGCAAGGATACAGCATTCATAGTCAAAATGCAAACCTCAATTATATTTTTATCTTCTAAAACAAAACACTCAGAAAATGAAATTTTAAAATGATATTCCGTTTTCAATAACATTAAAGTGTTAATAACATAAGGATCAATGGAGCAAATTAGATATTCCAAAACTCAACCCACATTTGTATGGTCATTAGATTTTTGACAGATAGTCCAAAGTAATTAAATGGGGAGATGTATTCTTTTAGTCAAATATTCCTGAACCAACAGTGTTTTAAAAGCAAACAAACAAAAACACTGACCTTATATTATACATATAAACATACACATAAAGTAACTAAAATGGTTCATAGTACTAATTGTAATAGCTAATCTATTAAACTTTACCTAATATTGGGCCAGGTAATGCTTTCTTAAAAAGGACAAAAGAATACAACTATAAGAGAAAAATGTTTAAAATATGGTTCATAAATCTTTAAAGCAAACTTTTCTTTTTGATAACATAGTTAAGAAAAATTCATAAGCAAAAGATAGACTTAATGTAAAATGTCAAAGGACTATCTAGTAGATATAAAGAACACTTACAATTAAGTAATAAAACAAATAACCCATAAAAGACAATGTCCAAAATATTTGTGCATAAATCTTGGTGATGATTTTTTGGATCTGACACCAAAGCAAAGGCAACAAAAGCAAAAATAAACAAGTGGGACTACATCAAACTAAAAAGTTTCTGCACATCGAAAGAAACCATCAATAAAAAATGAAAAGGCAATACTGGATAAGAGAAAATATTTGCCAATCATATACCTGATAAAGGGTTAATATCCGAAATCTAGAGACCTCATACAACTTAACAACAACCATGACAACAACAAAACCCTCAGTATCTGATTAAATGATGGAGGATCTGAATAGACATTTTTCCAAAGAAGATATACATATGGCCAATAAGTACGTGTAAGGGTGCTTGACATCACTAAACATCAAGGAAATGCAAATCAAAACCACAATGAGATACACCTCTCACTGATAGAACGCTTATTATCAAAAAAAAAAAAAAACCAACACAAGAAATAACAAGTATTGGCAAAGACGTGGAGAAAAAGGAACCCATGTGCATTGTTGGTGGGAAGGTACATTGGTGTAGCCACTACGGAAAGCCCTGTGGAAGTACCTCAAAAAATGAAAACAGAACTACTGTATGATCCATCAATTCCATGTTTGGGTATTTGTCAAAAGAAAATGAAAACACTAATTTGAATAGATGTATGCACCCATATGTTTATTGTTGCATTGTTTACAATAGTCGATACGTGGAAACAACCTACATGTCCATCTAGGGATGAATGGATAAAGAAAACATGTTATATACATACAAAGGAATATTATTCAGCCATAAAAAAGAATGCAACCTTGCCATTTGTAACAACATGAACAGACCTTGAGGGCACTCTGCTAAGTAAAATAAGAGAAAATACCATATGATCTCATTTATATGTGGAATCTAAAAAACAACAACAATGACAAAAGATCTCATGGATAAAGAGAACAGAATGGTGGTTGCCTGAGGTGGCAGAGTAAAAGGGTGGGTGAAATGGGTGAAGGAAGTCAAAAGGTACAAATTTCCAATATAAAATAAATTAAGTCATGGGGATGCAATATAGAGTGTGGTGACTATAGTTAAAACTTCATGGTATATTTGAAAGTACTTAGAAGAATGAATCTGAATGTTCTCATTACAAGAAAAATGTTGGTAGCTATATATGGTGATGGATTTTAACTGGACTAATTTTGGTGGTCGTTTTGCAATATATACAAATAGTCAATCATTACATTTTACACCTGAAGCTGATGTAATGTTATGTCAATTTTACTTCATTAAAAAAAAAAGGATTAAAAATATATATTTGAGTAAACACTCCAGAAAAGAAATATACAAATGCCAATAAGCATATGAACAGATGCTAAACACCATTAGTCATGTGATTTGTTCTCAGAGATATACAAACTAAAACCACAATGAGATATACTATTTACCTACTGGAATTGCTAAAGTTCAAAAGATTAACAATACCAAGTATTGGTGAGAATGCAGAGAGCTTGGGGCTGTCATAGAGCACTAGGACGAAACGAGAATGGTACAGCCACTTTGGAACCAGTACAGCAGTGCCATAAAGTTTAACATGCTGTTACTATCTGACCCAGCGACTCCACTTTTAAGTTTTCACCCAAGAGAAAAGAAACTGTGTTCTCATATGAAGATGAGTAGATAAACATTTATGGCAACATTGTTATAAATTGCCACAAAATGGGGAAAAAAACCACAAATGCCCACCTGTCTAATGTATAAACTAGTGACAGTTTAGCCAACCATTCAGGTCCCCAATATATTCAGTAATATTTTACTCAGAAATACAAATCAGTGAAATGTTAATACATACAGCAACACTATGCTAATGGGAAAAAGCCGAACATAAAACCTCGTGTACAGTATGATTCAATTTATACTGAATCCTAGAAAAGGGAAATTTATAATAAAAGAAAGTAGATCAGCTGTGTCCTGGATCCAGGGGTAGGAATAGTAGATTAATTGCAAAATGGAACTAAGAAACATTTCAGAATAAGAAAAAATATATATATCCTGATTATCATTATGGCTGTGTGATTCCATACAATTATTAAAACTCAACAACCTATACTTTTAAATGAGTGTATTTTATTCAATACATATTAGTAAAAATGCATAAATAAAAGAAATCCAGAGTACTGGTTCAAATCTCAAACGATCTGTTCTCTTTCCCAACTGGGATAGATCTCTTAATTGATTTGAGTGCAGAAGAGAGATAAACAAAGAACTAGCAAATCAGATTCTCTGTTGTGCCTCACCCACTGGAGAATAAATCTCCATCATTCATCTGACTTTGGAAATCATCAAAGGCTCAAACCAAGAAACAATATTTCCATGAGATCAGTAATTGATGATGGATAAGGGAACCAGTAAAATGGTATAATCAGTTCAAAAAGCATCATAGAATATAGGGTATTAATAGAAGGATAAGATTGCTGGGTTTGATTGAAGAAAAAAAGCTAATTGACGTCAACAGGGCTACAAGCCATAATTTCTGGAGTTACTTGCCCCTCTAGACTGAAAATATTTGCATCACTACTGAAAAAGATATATGTAAGTTGAATTGTAATGTCACTAAACCTGGTATGCTTAATCAACAGTAAGTAGATAGGGAACGAACTAACTATATAATATCTTCTGGATGAGCCTTGGATTGTCTTTCCCTTTGTATTATATTAAAAGGATATGATATTCCCATTCAGTTACAAATATGCTGAGAGTAAGTCTGTTATTTTAATTAAACAACAAAATAAAACAAAAAACCACAACAGTCTTTCACTCAAGCTTACAACTGCATCTA
Organism: Mesoplodon bidens; assembly: GCF_964165515.1. Taxonomy (NCBI): domain Eukaryota; kingdom Metazoa; phylum Chordata; class Mammalia; order Artiodactyla; family Ziphiidae; genus Mesoplodon; species Mesoplodon bidens. The sequence goes on along the minus strand of NC_138169.1, from coordinate 83,498,358 downwards.
TCAAAAGGCAACATTATTGTCTGAAAATGTTTACCTTAGTCACAAACTTTTCTGACCTCATAACAGAAAGCAAGTGAGTGCTTTGATAATTTTTTCCTGTTTAACAAATTTTTAAAATTCATACATCTTAACATAATAATGAAACCTAAATTATAATTATGTAATTTTACATATATATAAATTATATAGATTATAAAATGATGTGAAATTGCATAAATTGTCAACCTGGAAATATGTGGATCTCAAGAAACAGTTTCTTTTTTGAATGTCTGATTTTAGTGTCTGTTAAAGTATCAACTAGTTTTAACTGTGTGTTTAATAAGAGAAAAGAAATTTCTGTTTCTTTTTCCAATTTTTTCCCTTTAGGCCATCTCTTTAATCTTAAGAAGTTTTAATTTTGGCTTTTTTTTCCTACATTGAGCCAAACTATATTAGATTTCCTATTCATAGAGAAGCTAGACTTTCCTGTAATTTTTGAGCCTTGGATTAGATCTCTTTCTCTCTGTGGAATAGGGAGCTTTTTAGTTATTTCCAGGTTTGGGGTGGTTTGAGTTGATGGATGCTATTTTATAAGTGGTTTCATTTTCTTTAAAATGAAAAATGTGGTGCAACTTTCTGAAATTGCCACAGAACCTCAGGAAGTTGTAATTCACCTGAATGAGAACAAAAGCTTACCATTTTCACTGTCTTGAGCTTCTATGCTGGTTGTTTACTGGAACTCATCTCTCAATTACATCTGATGGTGTCTGTTCTTCCCTTTTGTGCCAACTCCCACTTATCTTTTACTCACTCCCTTTGAGACCACATCTTCCAGCATCTATTAGGAGAATGCCACAACCCATGCAAAATGTATCTGTCTCCAGGCGTTTTAACAATGGGGCCAGAGAAGAGCCGAAGATGAACTACGTCAACCTTCCCTACTCTGTACCTCCCTTTAAATTGTGGCCTCAATGTAGTACTGTTTAGGTGTAGAATCATGTATGATTCTCTTAAGATGTTCATGAAAAACCTGTTCTCTCTCTTTAGAAAAGAGAGGTTCAAACAAGTTACCCTATTAAACAAATACTTGTAAAATAATACGATATGCCAGGAACCTTTATAGGTGCTTAAGATATATTATTGAATAAAACAAAGTTCTGTTCTCCCATGGAACTTATCTTCTAGCAGGAAAAGGCAGATAACTAAGGTTCGAAAGGATAAATCAGTCAATTATATATTATCTTAGAATATGAAAAGTACTGTAGAGGAGAAAAAGAAAAAAACAGATCTGAGTAAGGCTTCAGAGAGCAAAGATTCTACATTTTTGTACTCCAGACAGACTAATCAGACAAATTAGATGTTTGCAAGCAACTTACTTTGGCAAATGATGCAAGAAAGAGCAATGGGAAGGAAAGGGAGGAAGGAAGTCCAACCCAACTGCCAGGAATCCTCTGAAAAGTCTTGTGGAGTGTGTCTCAGCATTCTCTGCTCAAGGGATCAATTCAGGCAATGCTTAGACACTAGCTCCCATCACACACTGGAAAGGGAGGTTTCGTGAGATGTAATGTCCTACACTTGCAAGACTGCAGTGCATCAGCACAACTGAGATGTGTTCTGCTGACATCTCATGATGAAGTGGAGGACAAGCACCAGAGTGAATGTTACGGATACACGGTGCTGTCAGGATACAGCTGCACAGAGTTGGTTGCCACAGCAACAGCTAGAGTAAGAGAAGGGGACAAGGCAATCTGAAGGCATGCCCAATACACAAAGGCTTTGTTAGGTAAGAGAGGAAGTCATATGAATGTATGGAGGAAGAACATTCCAATCAGAGACAAAAGGCTGTGCAAATGCTTTAAAATTGTTGAGCAACTGCAGAGTCTAGTGAGGTTGAACTTGTGTGAATGAGTGGGTGATTTGTTGAACCTGAGAGCTGATAGGGCTAGATCACAGAGGGCTCTGTGAGGCTCCTGTAAGAGCTTAGATTTTTATTCAGTGTGAAATAAAAAACCATTTAAGGCGTTTTCAGACAAAACATAACATGGATTTGACTTATTTAAAATTAAAATTGTATTTTGAAATAATACATGCAGTTGTTAGTAACAATACAGAGATCTTGTCCACCCTTACCTGGTTCCTCAACTATTAATATTCTGTAAAATTTTAATAAAATATCACAACCGGGATAGTGTCCAGAATATTCACTGATCCTCTTTCCCCATATTTCCCCAGTTTAATTATAGTCATTTATGTGTGTGCTTATCTGTGCATTTAGTTCTATACAATTTTATGACTTGTGTAGGTTTGTGTAACCAGGACCACGGTCAATATACAGAACAGTTCCATCAGCATAAGGATTCCTTATATTGCCCTTTTATAACCAGACTCATCTTTCATACTCCCCACCTGTCCCTCTCCCTAACTCACGGCAACCGCTACCTAATCTGTTCTACATTTCTTTAGCTTTGTCATTTCAAAAATGTTGTAGAAGTGGAACCACATATTCAGTAAACTTCTGAGATGGCTTATTTCACTAAGTGTCATTTTCTTGAGGTCCATCCAAGTTGTTGCACGCATATAGAGTCCGTTCTTTTTATTGATGAGTAGTATTCCATACCCCGACTGTATCCAGTTTGTTTAATTGTCCACCTGTTACAGGATATCTGGGTGGTTTCCAGCTTGGACCTATTATGAATAGAGCTGCTTTTCATATTCATTTACAACTTTCTGTGTGAACATGAATTTTCATTTCTCTGTTATCAAGGCCCAAGAGTGCAATTGCTTAGACATATGGTTAAATGTATGTTTATTTTGTAAGAAGTTGCCAAACTCCTTCCAAAGAGGCTCTACCATTTTATATTTCCATTGTCAATGTATGAGTGAAAGAGTTCCTCAGCAGCTTTTAGTGTTACCCATTTTTAAAATTTTATCCTTTCTGATAGGTTTGTAGTAATATCCCATTGGTTAAAATTTGGTCAAGTATACAATTCGATGGCTTTTAGTATCTTCAAAGAGTTGCACAAAAACACCACACTCTGACTTTAGAGCATTTTAGCCACCCTTCATATCCATTAGCATTCATTCTGGTGGGTCTGTTGAAAGAAGAGACTCTTTAGCTGGTCCTTACAAAGAGGCTTCCCTGTGCAGGTGTTTGGTCCCTGGCAGGATCCTCTTCACTGGGGAAGCCCCGGCACCTGGCATCTCTCAAAATGGAGGGGATTCTTAGACCTAGTGGAGGAGAACGTTTGCCAACAGGGCTGCCATGTTCCCCCCCCCCCACTTCCCTTTGATCCTGGGGAGAAATGAACCTACCTATACTGCCTACGTTTGCTAGACTAACAGTCTAAAAATGCTAGACCTGGGTTGCCATCCACTGTTGGGGGACTGGGTTGTAAGACACCTTGAAGTTAGAAGTTCTTCCTGTTCTGGAGTCCCTAACTAGATTGCCTTTCTCTTTCAACTTTTCACTTTTAATCTTCAGATGTTTCCTGCATCATGTCCAGGGTTCATAATTGCACTAGTGAGTAGAAGGGAGCAAAACAAGTCTGTTCCACATTCTCTGCACCTGTAACTTACTTTTTAAAATGACCTCTATGGTTCCTATTTTAAATAAATACTTGGGGACACTGTTAGAAGTTGCAGAAGTTAGCATGCCATCGCATAAATGAAGGTAATTGCTGACAGTGGATTGGATGGTGGTGAGAGCAGAGATAGATACATGATAGAGATATGTGATCTGGCTATGGAGAGCTCTTGAAAGTAGAGCCATAAAGATTGTCCAAATGATTTGATTTGTGGTTTATGGAAAAAGTAAGGAATCAGGGATGACTCAAAGTTTATTTTCCCCCTAAGCGAATAAAAGGTTAGAGGTGCCATTACCTGATAAACTAAACAGGTAGGGCATTGGTATAAAAGGTGTATCTGGAATTCAACTGTGGACATATTAGTAATGAGATGTATATTAGATATGCACATGGAAATATCAAGAAGGAAATGGAGATGAGTCCAAAGTATAGGAAGGGGATCTGGGTTGGTGATATAAATTTGGTAATTGTTATGGATTTATATGGTGTTTAAATCCATGATACTGGATAGAATTACCAAAGAGCCAATGGGTAGATGTTGGACAGATGCCATGCTGTTCCCTTCGCCATCTTCTTCCCACTTAATTCCCAGCCCGTTTCTCTGAAAGCAACATTATCTTTCCCAAATGACTTCCTCCCAAAATCTAGTCTTTCATATTCATAGTTACAAAATTCTCACGCCATAGCTTTAATTTTGCCAACTTAAAAGACATAATTAGCTATCCTAAAAACAAAGAAATTTGCTATCAGTGATGGCAATGCCTCTCATAAATTTATTTAAAACTTTGAAAAATATCCCCTGATTTTACATTATTCTCAGAGTTAACAGAAAGCTTATATTTTTATCTAGAACTCAGGATTCAAGTGTGCTTTATTCATTCTCTTCAGTGAAGGTTATAAGAGTATAAAGAAAATAAAATATTATGTTTTCTCCATTATATAATAAGAAGACAATTCAGACATAGGAAAAATTAGTACTTTTTTGAGGTTGTATGTTTCTTAGAGAGAAAGTCACAACAAGAACTCTTGATATTCCAAATTTCCACTCTATCATTGCAGTTCAGGAGAATCAATGTATATTGGTGCTGAGAAGCACTTTACTGCTATCAGCACACTCTGTTCCTGAGGAAAAACATGCCTGGGTAGTTAGATAATGTATGCTGGGAAAAGATTATGTTGCTGTTGTACTAATACTTTCTATTCTTCTAAGTACCAATGAATGCTTTAAGATCCTTGGTCATAGTTCCTACCTTCCAAGCTCTCATAGGGTAGGGATGAATACCAATAAAATTCAATAGCAATATTTATATATACAAGTTGTCAAACAGTATCACTGCATTTATTTGAGGCTTAAATGAAGATTACCTTTTAAAACATGTAATTTCTGTGAAGTTAAATTGCACAAACTGTGGACATTCCACTCTCTCTTTCCATCTCAATAATTGGGTCATACTATATTATTTCATCATGGGGTCAACAGCAATGAAATCTCATTTTTAAATACTTTGGGCTTATTCTACATTACACTCACCAACATCATCAAAACAAAACAAACAAAAGGGATGAAAATAAAATCTAATTCAATTGGAATGAAATAAACTTCAGTTAAAACATAATGATTTGAACACACATATTTATCACCTCTCCTTGTGAAAACACCATTAAGATATTTCAAAAAGGAATATAAAAGTTCACAAAGGCAAAGGAAACACATTAATGAAAGATTAAAATATTTTGGCAAAAGGGTAATTAGATATTGGGTAAAACTGAATAGTTAGTATCTGCCAAAAGGGATACCAGTAATAAGCAAATACATTTTCACAGCCAAAGGCTAGAAATGGGTAAGGAGTTAGTTGAATGAAAAAAAAAGAAGGAAGGAAGGAAGGAAGGAGGGAGGGAGGGAGGAAGGAAAGAAGGAGGGAAAGGAGAGAAGCAAAGAGAGAAAGGGAGGAAGGAAAACAAAAGAGAAAAGATATTTTCTTACGAACATTTTTCCCTCTTATATCATTAATCAACAGATAGCCAGAGAAGGTGTTAAATGTGATTTGAATAAGGACTTCACATACTAACAATTCAGAAGTTTTTATCAGTGCTGCTTTATTAACAATACCTCTTAGAGCATTATAAAATTAATCAGCTTTAAATGAAAGTATTAGTACAACTTCACCTCCTATAACAGTATATACTGTTTTATTTTACTCTGAAATAACATATAGATATTGCCTAAAAGAAGAACTGGTATATAGAGAATAAATGCATGAGCACAACTCTCTGATTAGACTTTTGCTTCCTAGTATAAAGGCTTAATTAACAATCTTTAAAGATTACTGTAGGGGCATTACATTTTGAAATATTTCTTTAAATGACTTTGATTTATAGACACTGGTTGGGAGGTGAAATACACCTACCTGAGGAGGGGCAACTCACTTAAGCATCTGGCCATCTAATTCTATTCTAGTTTTAGGACTTTTAATTCCACTCTAATAGTACAAATGGGAATTCGGATGAACTGCCTTGATGTAAGATTTTTCTGTATCTGGACAGAGAAATGAATAGATCCTCTACCTGAGAAACATGAGAATGGCTCACTGTCAGAGATACAAAATCTTCTACAGAGCGTGTTTTATCAGATTAAATTCTACTGTATCAGGGAAAATATTAATCCAGCCATACTTGGGATATACATTTCTACTAACAGTTCTCACACCTGAAGACAAACATTTTTCTAACTATTAAATATTCTAGCTGTTATTTAATAAGGGATCCAATGGCATGGTTTCTACTATATCACTGCTCTTTGGAAGGTACTTTCATAATCTTCTATTTTATTAAGAAATAAAACTTTGCTGACAGATTATTTTGTATACATGGTATTTCAGGAATAAGACTGTAGGTAGAATTTGATTTGCTACTTCTTCCATTTTATCTTGTGTAAATAATCCATAGAAAGTGAACAAATATCCTAAAATATATTTGAAAGAGCCCTGAAATAGCAGAAACTTTAGGATTTAATCTAGTCATAAAAAATTGTTAACCATAGAAACTTGATCAAAGAGAAATAACATTTTTGAAATATCTTTTACATGCTAGCCACTGTGCTCATAGATTGTATACTTGAAAGTACAATTCTTAGGATCACGTGTTATTTTGATGTGACCTTACATTGCAGAAGAGAAAACGTGTTAGGGAAACTACTTGACACAGTCTAAGGAAACATAACTATTTCCCCAGTTTTTAATTTGCAAATAGCAGACATCATTCAGGGAATTTCTGTAAAGCCGTATGTAGATTTTAAATACATGTAAAATTTTTCTCAAAAAGCAAAATATAAATACTTTTTGGTATTTATACTAAAATAACAAACAACGACAACAACAAGAAAAAGACAAGAAAGAATGTATACAAATTTAAATGTAAAAGAAAGGGTTGATTTTACTATGAGTTAAGAAGCTATTTTCTATGCTGATGAAACTGATTCAATCAAGTCAAAACAATCTGATTTTGCGAGCAGTCCCTCCCTTTTGGTACTTGGACAAGGGAACCCCTACCCTGAGCTCCACGCCTTGAAGAGCACCACATATTACAAACACATGTATGCAAAAGGGATGCAAGATCACATGAGCACATCTCTTCCTCAGAATTAGGTTAGATTCCGATTGGAAGTCCTTAGATGGGATTACAATACATTCATCCATTGTAATAGGGAGAAGGCAGAATATGTGGGTAAATATGTGACTAGATTACATACAGATTTGGTAGTTAAAAACCTGTGCAGGTTGTTTCTGATTGTTTCATTTTTTTTTTCAAATGAAATAACACTTCGTAAATGAAGTAAAAATTAATGAATGAAATACCGATTTTTCTTTTGAGAGCTTTCTTAACAAGTTAACTAAAATTTGCTGCAAATCTTCATGTTTTATTAGGATAATCACTTAAGCATAGCGAAGAACGACTGAAAAGTTGCATTTGTTTCTAGAAAAACTAGAACCAGAGAATATAGTGCCAGACTGATAGGTACTTGCTGAAATGATATGACTAGGAGAACCTCTCTCTTTTGACACACCTTTCCAGCTGGCACTTCTCAGGTGATACTCAACCTTATTTCTTATTCACTGATATAAAGATAATTAAACTTCATTTAAAAGGTGAATACTGAAAGAAAGGACATGGAACTATCCTGCAGCCAGCCTAAGTTAGTTTGACAACATTACCAAATTAGTTATGCACTAATGAGATGGCATTATGGGAGGAAGAGAGACTCCAAAGAGTAATTTATAATAAACCTCTAAAAAGAGATCATCACCCTCATCACTACCAGCCGCATCATCATTAGGGAAGAAGGAAGATGCGGAAAAAGGCTGGTTCACTGAAAGACTGCAAGAAGCAAAGCCTACTTTTCAAATGACAACATCCAACAGGCACTGTCATTTGAGAGAAGGACCCACTTATTTTATGTGTGAGGAGTTACACTGTTGGAGACTGTTCGAGTACTGTTAAGTCGCTGTAACAATACAGCAGTTAACATTCAATCAATAATTGCTTTTCTCCTGGTGCTATGTTAAAATCTTAATATGCTTTATCTCATTCTATTCTCATCACAAAGTTTGCATTTGGTACAATTATAAAGTCCATTTTACAGATGGAAATTAGAGAACTGGAATGTTTTTCGGAGGTTACACAGTTGAGGACACTGAGTTTAGTATAGTTAACTAATTAAGGCTAGGCAGCCTTAATTTTGCATCCTATGCTATCTAACCCTAGTCTGATCCTACTGTAACTTACAGAGAGAGAAACTAGAAGGAAAGTAAATAATAACTAGGCTTTTTGAAGTAGAAATTCTGAAAAAGATATACTTATCTATAAAATAAGGTGGATAAAATACTGAAGACAAACTTTGCCAACTTTATACTTTGCCTGGGATCCGGGCTTGCACTGAATGCATTTCTCTACCCAGATACTTATACAAATAATCATAAGCCTAATCAAAAACACTTGTGAACAAGTGTTAATTATGTTTATTAAAATTTACCCAGCTGTTGAAATTTTCTAATGCCTGAAGAAAATGAGAGCTATGTTGAATATACAACTGGGAACAATGAAAATGAAACTGACTCTTTTGAAGAATAATTACTTATGCTAATTTACTTGAACACAATAGGCTCTATCAGCAAACATTTTCATAGTAATGTTATTATTTGCCTTCTCTGAAATGCTTGTCTCATTATAGTGAAGTATAAAATAGTCGGAATACATGAACTGAATTTAAAGATTAGCAGTTACATGTCTGACCTAAAAAATTACAGTTTATATACCGTTCAAGGTGTATTTTAATTTATATAAAAAATGATGTACTTGAGATGCCTCTAAAACCATTCATTTCTCACATTCCAAAGAAGAATATCAATAATGAATATGACATTCTTAATCATTAATATTCATAGGTATATATTACATATATAACAATTTATATCAAATAAATGTTTCTAGTGGCTTAACTGGATGATACTAATAGCAAGACATAAGGTAATAAAGTGAGTGCCCTCAGAGAAAGAACATAATACAGGAGATATTAAAAGTATCAGAGGAATTCATTTTCATTTACAGGATACTTCTCAAATTTATCTTCTCATTTATGAATAAAATGGAACATTTTGTTGACAATGGAAATACATTATTTTATGTTAAATAATATTTCATTACTTAGCAAATATAATTTTCTGTATCAAATTTGCAGATATCATAGTGCTCAAATATATAATGTAAATGAGATGACATCCAAAAGAAAGATACTCTAAACCTTTAAATTAGTGTGAAAATAATCTTAAATCAAATATGATATAACATTTAACAGAGTCAAATACAATGTGTTCATTTTCTCCCTCCTCACAATTTGTTCTAAGATTTTGAAGTATCACCCACCCTACTGTACAGTCTCAATAACCTTACATGCTCCAGGTGAACTGGGCCTCCCGTCAGAGCTGATTATTTCAAGAATGGACTGAGAGCCACACGGAGCTAACCAGAGACTAAATTAAAGGTTACAGACACCAATTTGATTAGTTGCTGGTGAGCACTGGACCTGAAACGTCATCAGGACTTTGGGCCAGTTTTGGTCATTTTCACTGCAATACACTCTGGCCACTGCACACCTGCCAAGTATAGCAAGCACATGAGCCTGCAGAGAGATGCTCACAAAATAATCAGACTCAAAAAACATAAGCAGAGAAGTAGCCATGAGAGAGCCACTGCATAGAAATTCATCAGATCCTTTACCTACCCCTCACCATCACTGCCCTTTTAGATTCAGGCAGTAAGTGTGGGTTTCTATTATTTGCAGCTAACTTCACACAGTTTAAGAAATCATTACTTAAAGACAACAAAATCCCCAAATCAAGAATTTAATTTGATAGCTGTGAACAAAATCTGCAAGATTCAGGCAATGCATTTTGTGAGATAGCATGGAAAAATTTAGAGCAGTTCTAAGTTAGGCTACTAGAATCATAATTTAATATGCATAAAGATAAGAAAAATATTCTCCATCTCCAGAAGACTAAGCTAAGTAAGCCAAGAGTATATTTTATACACTATTAAACAATGGTAAATGTATTTATATCTATTAAATTAGTATATTGGAAAATAAATAAAAAATGATTACTAGATAGCAAGAAACATAAAATACATGAAACATATATGACACAATAATATAAAACTAACAAAAACATGGACAATGTAGCCCTACATATAATCCTTATGATTAGCAGAATCATTTTTAAAATGGAGTACATATAATTTTCAAAAACATATACATTTTTTCCACAACTGGTCTTATGTTGGTTTATAAAGCAAGGCTCAATAAATTACAAAGGGTTGGTAGCATTCAATGTATGCTCTCTGACGTTGGTGAAAAAACAGGAAATCAATTAAAAAGCAGGGGGTGGGAGGAAGGATCTCCGACAACTTGGAAATGAAGTTATTCCCAAATAACCAACAGAACATAATAAAAGGGAATCACAAGTAAAATTAGAAAATATTTTAATCTGAACGTTAATGAAAATATATTAAAACCCATTACATGCAGCTAAAGAGTTGCTTAGAGGGGAATTTATAGACTTATCATTAGAAAGTTTTAAAAGCAATGACCTCAAATTTCATTTCAGAAAGCACAAAAAAAGAACAGGAAGGCATCATCCAAATGATAAAGCAAAAGAAATCAATAAAATTAAAATCATAAAATAGAGAACAAAAAACTAGCCAAGAATAGTTTTTGTATTATCAGTTAACATGAAAAACCCAAGCAATACTGTTTAAATATAAAATAGAAAGAAAGCCAGGGGCACTCAGCTAGCTCAGTTGGAAAAGCATAAGAGTCTTTAAACAAAGAAACCACCCAAAAAAAGAGCATCACTACAGACACCAACAAAAATTATAACCAACCTTGAATTATCAAGTTTGAAAGTGAAAATGATATGAATAAATGCCTTGAAAACCATAACATAACTTGACAAAAGAATAGAATCCTAAATAATTTAGTATCTGTTAATGAAATTAAATTGATTATTGAAACCTGTCCTACATTGAAAAGTTCAAGTCCAAACAACCTCATCAGTAAATTCTACTAAATATTTTTAAAAGTAACAACACCAATACTATACAAATATTTGAAGAGGATAGCAAAAGAGGAAAACATTTTCCAACTCATTCTGTGTCACAGTTTTAAACTTAATATCAAATTCTGACAAGGAAATTTCAACAATAACAACAAAATGCAGATCCACCCTTGTTATAAATACAGATGGGAAAATCTTGACCAAAATATCAGCAAATCAAGTCCAGCAATACAGAAAATCAAACCCATCATGAGAAATTGGAGTGCAATGCAGCAATAGTAAAAGTAAAATTTTAACATTTGAGAATCAACAGATATAATTCATCACGTTAACGCAAAAAAATGAAAAAATAAAATAACCTTACCTCAGTACAAGTACTGCTGTTAGTAGTCATTGCAGGAAACTTCTTTAATCAATAGGGGTCTAAAAAAAGAAAAAGAATCACTAAGTCAGTGATCATATATAATGAAGGATTATTTAGATAATTTTCCCCCAGATAGAGGAAAAAAACAATGCACACTATTATTATTTCTATTTAGCATTTTATTGGATATCCTGGTCTGTGAAATAAAGTAAGGTAAAAAAGAAATACATGTCTCCTCAATAATTTTTAAAGTATAATATTTTTCTTAACCTAAAAAAGAAACAGAAGAATAAGTGAGGAAACAAATAAAATATATTTTTGTGATGTCATGATTAAGGTCAGAGAAAGTCCAAAAATTTTACAGATTATAATGGTAGTAATCAGCGAACTAAAACAGTCTTGACACATTATATCTGAATTATAATTAAATTTCCCAAAGACAAAATTTTTACTAAAATCACATGGTAGCCACAAAGAAAAAATCCTATAGCAGATTTTAAAAAGAGAGAAAGACAAAAGGATCAAATATATCACTACAAAGAACATGATCAAATCTGCTATGCACCAAATGTTTGTGTCCCCCAAAATCTTATGTTGCATCCTAATGCCCAGTGTGATAGTATTAGGAAGGGAGATCTCTGGGAAGTGCCTAGATCATGAGGATGGAGCCCTCATGAGTGGGATTAGAGACCTTATAAAAGACCATACAGAGCTCCCTAGACCCTTCTGCCATTGCAGTTACAACTAGAAGGTGCTGTCTCCAAACCAGAAGGTGGGCCCTCACTAGACACTGAATCTGGCAGTGACTTGGACATCCCAACCTTGGACTTCCCAGCCTCAAAAAATGTCAAAAATAAATGTTTGTTATCAGCCATCCAGTTTATGGTATTTTTGTTATAACAGCCTGAATGGACTAAGACAGCAAAGAAAATAAAAAAGGAAGACAGCAAAGAAAAACAAAAAACAAAACTGACAGAAAAAAATTTAACAGAATGGCCAAAGCAATCCCTCACCTATAATAATTACTTTAAATATACTGGATGAAACTCACCAACCATAATGTATAGAGTGGTTATTGGATGAAAAACAAAAACAAGAGCAAAACAAAGATCCAACTCTATGTTGTCTACAAGAGACTTATTTTAGATTTAAGGACATATATGGACTGAAAGTGAACGGATTTAAAATGATATTCCATGTAATGGTAAACAAAAGGAAAAGCAAGTGGCAGTACTTATGTCAGACAAAATAAACTTTTAGTCAAAAATTGCCACAAGACTAAAGGGACATTACATAATGATAAAAGGGTCAGTTAATCAGGAAGATACAACAGTTATAAATATATATACACTCAACATCAGAGCACCTGAATATATAAAACAAGCACTGATATAACTGAAGGGAGAAATAGATATAAATACAGTAACAGTAGAAGACTTCAATACCCCACATTCAATCATAGATCATCCAGACAGAAAATCAATAAAGAAACAGCAGACTTGAACAAACTATAAAGCAAATGGCCATAACAGACGTATACAGAACATTCTATTCAACAGCAGCAGAATATTCATTCTTCTCAAGTATATAGAGAACATTGTCTGTGATTGATCAAATGTCAGGTCACAAACCAACTCAACAAATTTCAGAAGACTAGAATTATTCCAAGTATCTTTCCCAACCACAGTGGAATGAAACTAGAAATCAATAACAAAAGGAAAACTGGGAAATTCACAAATGCTTCAAAATTTAAAAACACACCCTTGAACAAATATTGGGCCAAAGAAGAAATCAAAAGGGAAATTCGAACATATCTCAAGACAAACAAAAATTAAAACACAACATACCAAATCTTACAGGATGCAAAAGCAGCATGAAGAGGGAAGTTTTTAATGATGAAAACCTACATTAAAAAGAAGAAAGACTTCAAATAAACAAATTTCATATCTCAAAGAACTAGAAAAGGATAAACTAAGCTCAAAGTTAAGAGAAGGAAAAAAATCATAAAGATTAGAGGAGAAAGAAATGAAATAGAGAATAGAAATAATAAAAAAGGTCAATGAAATTAGCAGTTTTTGTTTGATATCAACAAAATCAAGAAATCCTTAGCTAAAATAACTAAGACAAAATAGAACAAATAAAAGGAAAAGCAAAGGAAACAAAAGCAAAAATAAACAAATGGAACCTAATTAAACTTAAAAGCTTTTGTAAAGCAAAGGAAACCATCAACAACACAAAAAGACAACCTAATGAATGGGAGAAGATATCTGCAAATTATATGACAAATAAGGGGTTAATATCCAACATATATAAACAGCTCGTACAACTCAACATCAAAAACAAACAAACAACCCAATTAAAAAATTGACAGAACTGAATAGACATTTTTTGAAAGAGGAAATGCAGATAGCCCAAGGTATATGAAAAGATGCTCAACATTGCTAATTATCAGAAAAATGCAAATCAAAACCACAATAAAATATCACCTCACACCTGTCAGAATGGCTGTCATCAAAAAGAGCACAAATAACAAATGCTGGTGAGGATGTGGAGCAAAGGGAACCCTTGTACACTGTTGGTAGAAATGTAAATTGGTGCAGTCACTGTGGAAAACAGTATGGAGTTTTCTCAAAAAAGCTAAAAATTGAACTACCATATGACCCAGCAATTCCACTTTTGGGTATGTATCCAAAACAAACAAACAAACAAAAACAAACAAAAATACTAATTCAAAAAGATATCTGAACCTCAATGTTCATAGAAGCATTATTTACATTTGCCAAGGTATGGAAGCAACCTAAATGTAAATCAACAGATGAATGGATAAAGAAGATATTGTGTGTGTGTGTGTGTATACACACACACACACAATGGAATGCTACTCAGCCATAAAAAAAAGGAAATTTTGCCATCTGCAGCAACATGAATGGACTTAGAGGGCATTATGCTTAGTGAAATAAGTCAAAGGAAGACAAATAGTGTATGATATTGCTTATGTGTGTAATCCAAAAAATACAACAAACTAGTGAATAAAACAGAACAAAAAAAGTGGACTTACAGATATAGAGAACAAACTAGTGGTTACCAGTGGGGAAAAGGAAGGGGAGAGGGGTAATATTAAGGGTAGAGGGAAAAAAAGGGTTATTATGTGATTATATAAAATCATCTGTGTGAAACTTCTGAAGCTTTTAAAGCACTATAGAATTTAAAGAATCTTTAATTCAATTAAAAATTAATTTTAAATAAATGAATAAATATTTTTCCAATAAAAGAGAAAATAATGAAATAAAATCAGATATGGAAGAGTAAACATTACAATAATGCCACAGAAACTTTAAAAAAAATCATGAGGAAGTGTTATGAATGATTATATGCCAACAAAGTGATCAACCTAGAAGAAATGGATAAAGTATTAGAAACATACCACCTACAAGTACTGAATCATGAAGAAATACCAGCAGAAAGTTTAAGTGGACCAATGTCAAATAAGGAGATTAAATCAGTAACAAAAAACTTCCTGACAATGAAAAGCTCCAGATCAAATAGTTTCACAATGGAATTCTACCAAACATTTAAAGAAGAATTAATACCTATCCTTCTAAACTTGTTCAAAAAAATAAAAATAGAGACCCCCCTGAAAACATTTTTATGAGCCTAGTGTTATTTTAATATCAATGCCAGACAAGAACACTACAAGGAAATAAAACTACAGGCCAGTAACTAATAAATGTAGATGAAAACATACTCAACAATATACTAGTAAGCCAAATTCAATAGCACATCAAAAGAATTATATACCATGACCAAGTGGAATTATCCTAACTGGAATCAAGAATGGTTCATCATATGCAAATCAATCAATGTGATACACCATATTAACAGAATAAAGGATAAAAAAATCACATGAACATCTCAAAAGATGCAGAAAAAGCATTTGCAACATTTAATACACTTTCATGATAAAAATTCTCCACAAATAAGGAACAGAAGGAATTTACCTCAATACAATAAAGGTCATAGATAAAAATCATACAGCTAACCTCATACTCAGTGATGAAAAACTGAAAGCTTTTTCTTTATGATCTGGAACAAGACAAGGATGCCTACTCTTATCACTTCCAGGCAACATAGTACTGGAAGTATCAGCCTGAGCAATTAGGTAAGAGAAAGAAATAAAAGAGCATCTAAACTGAAAAGGAAGAAGTAAAATGATCTGTTTGCTCCTGACATGATCTTTTATGTGGAAAACCCTAAGGATTTCAGACACACACACACACACACACACACACACACACACACACACACACACACACAACCTCTCAGAACTAATAAATAAATTCAGCAATGTTTCAGGACAAAAAATTATCATAATATTAGATATGATTCTATACACTAAGGAAAAAGAAATCCGAAAAGGAAATTAAGGAAAAGATCCCAATTACAATAGCATAAAAATAATAAAATATTTACTGATAAACTTAACCAAGGAGTGAAAGACATATACTGAAAATTGTAAAACATGGAGAAAAGAAATTAAAGCAGACAAAAATAAATAGAAAGATATCCATCCTGTGTTCATGGATTGGGAAAATTCTTATTGTTAATATGTCCATATTACCCAAAATGATTTACAGATTCAATGAAATCACTATTACACCACCAATGCTTTTTTTTTTACAGAAACAAAAAATCCTAAAATTTTTATGGAACTACAAAAGACCCCATATAGCCAAAGCAATATTGAGCAAGGAGAAAAAGCGGCAGTCCTCACACTTTCTGATTTCAAAATATATTACAAAGCTACAGTAATCAAAACAGTACGGTACTGACATAAAAACACATGTAAATCAGTGGTGCAGAAGAGAGAGCGAAGAAATAAACCCAAGCATATGTGGTCAACTGTTCTTTGATAAGGCTACCAAGAATATGCAATAGGCAAAGGATAGTCTTCAATAATGGTGTAGGAAAATGTCCATCTATATGCAAAGAAGTGAAATTGGACTCATCTTACACCACACACAAAAATCAATTCAAAATGGATTAAAGACTTAAGACCTGACACCACAAAACAATTAGAAGATAACAAAGGCAAAAAGTTTCTTGACATTAGCCTTGAAAGTGATCTTTTAGATATGACACCAAAACTATAGGCAACAAATGCAAAACAGACAAATCATATCAAACTAAAAAGCTTCTGTACAGTGAAGGAAATAATCAACAATGTGAAAAGGCTAGCTACAGAATGAGAGAAAACACTTGCAAAGCATACATCTAATAAAGAGTTTATATATAAAATATATACAACTCAACAGCAATAACTAAATAGATTTAAAAAATGGGCGAAGGATCTGAATACCTACTCTGAGCATACATTCAAAGAATTTGAAATCACGATCTTGACAAGATATCTGTATTTCCAAATGCATTGCAGGATTATTCACAATAGCCAAATCATGAAAGCAACCTAGATATCTACTGAGGAATGAACCAATAAAGAAAATACTATATATATTGGTCCATAGAACAGTGGTTGTTGGAGGCTAGGGGGAGGGAAAAATGGGGAGGTATTAGTCATAAGCTACAAAATTTTAATTATACAAGATGAGTAAGAACTAGAGATTTAATATATAGCATAGTGCCTATAGTTAGCAACAATAAATTGTAGGACTTCCCTGGTGGCGCATTGGTTGAGAGTCTGCCTGCCGATGCAGGGGACACGGGTTTGTGCCCCGGTCCAGGAAGATCCCACATGCCATGGAGCGGCTGGGCCTGTGAGCCATGGCCGCTGAGCCTGCACGTCCAGAGCCTGTGCTCCACAAGGGGAGAGGCCACAACAGTGAGAGGCCCGTGTACCGCAGAAAAACAAAAACAAAACAACAAAAAACAATAAATTGTATACTTAAAAATTTATTAAGAGCATATAGCTTAAGCCCTCTAACATAAAATAATAATAATGTTAAGGAGGAGGAGAAACATAATAAAGAGAATAGGAAACTTTTGGAGGTGATGGATATGTTTATGTCATAGATTGTGGTGATAGTTATATGGTTATATATCTATCTCTAAATCCACCAAGTTGTTTATATTAAATATGTACAAAATTTTATGTGTCAATCATAACGCAATGAATATTTTTTTAAGAGTAGTACTAGAAATGGAAGTCATTGCCCTACCAAAATCAGAAATTGGAAGGCCCTGGACACTTTTTTTTCTCCCCAAACCATAACTGGCTCTTTTAAAATAAGAGTTCCTATGGTGGTGTACAAATTTAGATGTGAAACAATTCTTTAAAATGGTCTAGTCCAACCATTTCATTTTATAAATATTGGAAATCAAGGCCATGGAAGCAAAAGGTCCAGGACTGCCATAGTATTATAAGTGGAATTACAAAAATTAAAATCCTAGTAATTTGCAGATTCCTAATTTGCAGCATACTATTTGGGGAAAAGGCACATCTATTCTCACCCACTTTCTGTTCATTGGTGACACTCTTCCAACAGCAGCTATGCTGGAAACCTGAACGGCCAGCAGTTTAATGGTCTTGTGGGCTGTAGGTTTCCATCCTAGCAGTAAAAGCTTTGTGATCTTTGATAATATCTCTCTTTTCTCTTGTGCTCTTTTAGCCTTTCCATAACCAACTCCTACATGGAACTTCCCTTGACTAGAAATATCTAGAGTAATTTCTCTTTTCCTGCCTGGACTCCAATAGATAAAAGAATGTTGAACCAGAATGACACTGACTCTAACGTGATAAATTCACATCAGGACTCAGATACTAGATTAAATTAGAAAATGCTATTTCATATGTGAGGTGAATTCAATAAACAGTATTACTGTTATTGTTATTTGTGGTCATTATCCTTGTCAACTTATAGAAAATAGCTTTAAATGACCACTTTTCAACTCATACACTTTTTCTCAGTTTCTTTTGTCCATGATCATTTTTATTAATAATTAATATTGAAAAATTTATCCTTTTCCAGTGATGTATTCCTAAATAAACTGTCTCTTCTATGATAATATACCAAGTAGCTTCAGAGATTTCTGGATGTAGGGGTTTTCTAGAGCTGTGAAGGGATTAAAGAACATTAATCTGAATCTTTTCCTTTAATCTTCCTCAACAAAGGTGGGAAGCAGAGCCTAGTATTTCCTCATATGTTTATGCAGAACAATTTAAAAGTTCTCTGTAGTTAAAAATTACCATACCCATGCATTAACTCTTTCCTCTGAAGAAATTGCAAGGGAAGAAGCATGATATATTATTTTCCATGCATTTCCAAATAAATGTTTAAATTATGGAATTCCCCTAATAGCAATTAGTTCAAATTGACTATTTTCATATTGCTTATAGATACACACATGTATATAGATAAAAACAACCATTTTCCTCTGAAATAGTTAAGTGATTAAAAAGTCAAGATCTCTAGTTTCCCACGACAACAAAAATAATCAGGAAGCAGTATGCCAAGGAAAGCAGGATTAGAAGGTTACTGTTCATAAAAAGAGTTATTAAATGACGAAGTCAATATACTTGTCCCAGTCCTATAAAATTGGGCTTTTATTCTGTCGCCACCCAGACAACATTTCAATAAAATCGCAGATTGTTTGCTTTTGTAATATGAATTCAGACAAACGCTAAAATCGAGACCAATTTATAAAAAATATGACTTGCAAATTTCATTAACAGGTCATCTTCAGGGGTCAGCCCTCTGCAAGGCACATTTAATACAACAGGGTTGTCAGAGCCGGGTATTAACAGAAATGCTAAGGTGTCCAAAGGAAGAAGCGCTAAAACCAGTGTTGCAGATGGCAGGTTACTGTGAATGCTTGTTCCTCTTATAAAATACACCTGACCCCAAGGCTGGGAAGCTAATAAAATGGCCATATGAACCTCCATAAAACAAAACACATTTATTTCTCTTGCAAGTTTTTAGGGCAGGATGACCATAAACGAAACCCATTAAGACCTGGGGCACATTAATACTACACCACATACAGTGACAACAGTTTATATACAATATTGTAACATGTGAAAAAGTCCTTCTACTAATTTAAATGTCTTCTGTGCTTACACATTTTATTACTGAGAATTACCAAACATGGACATTTATTACTGCAGATTTAACAAATTGACTAGAACATTCATTTATAGACAACTTGCTTTAGTTCTCAAACCTAAGACATTTTAGTCTCAAAAAGAAAAAAGTTAATGCTATTGTACCCTTGAAAGCAGAAAGTAGAATTTATGGAGGGTGAAATAAATTACTAAATGATGCAGCTCCACTGCTTTTACTACCTAAATGAAATGCAAAAGAGCTTCATGGGGAACTCAAGAGAAAAAAAAAAAAGTGCCTAGGCTGTAAGAGATTTTCAGAAATTCAAGGCAATGATCTCAATAATGTTTATCCAAATAGGTCATGACATTCCATAAATCAAAATAAATTGATTCATTCCTTTTTCCATTTTAGTTAAGTGGAAATAAGCATTAAAAGAGATCTTCAACTCTCTATATATGGAACTTGCATAATCAGTATCAAATGATGTTTTATTGCTATTTTAACTATTTAAATTGAGC
Organism: Mesoplodon bidens; assembly: GCF_964165515.1. Taxonomy (NCBI): domain Eukaryota; kingdom Metazoa; phylum Chordata; class Mammalia; order Artiodactyla; family Ziphiidae; genus Mesoplodon; species Mesoplodon bidens. The sequence continues at coordinate 83,478,249 of NC_138169.1, read as the reverse complement.
GATGCCCAGCTTGTTCAAGGACTTTCCTTGACCAGCGAATAGAGGTACATAACCACATTTCTAAAAACAGGAGCATTTATCTAAAGAGTTCTAAGGTACATCCAAAGTACTATTAAAATACACAAAATGTTATGTCAAATGATATGTTTTTTTATTTAATTGAGTCAATCAATATATTTCTAGGCCTTCTTTTGCTCTGTAATTTTAAGACTTTAACTCACTAGAATCAGTATTGTTCCAGATTTGTTGAGCTGCTTTTATCACCAAACCAGCTCAATTATCCACAGGTACATTTTCATCATCAAGGATAGTACTTCTTCCACGCTATCATATCCTCCACGATATAAATGACACAGCATTATTTTATGTCCTTTATTTAACATTCTATGATACCTATTTATTTATAAAAGTACAATAGAACCTATTTTTCCACCTGTATCCTAACAATTGTTCTTGATTTCAGTACTAACACTCATTGATCAGAATATTAACTGAACACATAAAATTATAGTGAAATAACTTTTGAGAATGGAAATAAAGTAAAATTAATCTATGAATTATAGCATAAAAAGGAAAATATTTTCAGTTAGTTCCTCACAAACCATATACAAATGTGTTGGGCTTTAGAATTAGGTCTTACTTTATTACAGTGTAATTTCATTCTCCTTAGACTGAATGGTACAATTAAAGAAAGTTAAAATGGGGAATTATATGTTACAGATATTTTATCAAACTTAAAGTATACTCTTTTATTAAAACAGAGTCTGTAGGTTTTGAAGCATTTTATTTCACTCCTCATATCACCCTTGTGAAAGTAAAAGATTTTCTGGCTTCCTTTCTCTCATTGGTTGTGAAAAGGAGTTAATAGAAAAAGAGATATTATCAAGTCAAAGAGTTATTAATGTCATTAATAATAATAACATTAATAATGTTATTAAAGCATTCCCACTTAGAGACATTTTGGAAAAGTCAGATTCAGTGACAAACATATGTGTATAGTCGCAGAGGAAAGTTCCGTCTGCAGTTAGACCGACTTTACCAAGAACAGAGGAGGATGATTTGATCTATTTTCTACTCATTAGCAGAGTGATGTTGTTTGACTGTTTACAGAGGATGTGTCCTAACATAAAATATGTGTCCTACAGGAAAACCTGTAATTGCTGGGATATTGTGCTTTCATATTCATTCATTCATACAGACTTACTACGAACCAACATCAGGTGATGGGGAAACAAAGATAAAATAACACACAGCCACAGAGCTCACCAATTCCTGAATGGACATCCTTCTCATGAAAGTAGCTTGTTTAACACCAAACCCTCCTTATTTAACAATAATGCTATAAAGATTTCTCATGTATTGCATTAAGGTATCTGTGAAATGGGATAATAGTTGCATTTGACTCACAGGTTTATTATGGGAACTAAATGAGATAATCCATACAAATATCTCCTTGTCTGGCACACATTTACAGTCAACAAACATTAGCTGTTACTTTCATTATTAGCAGTATTATTTAATTCAGGATAGAAAATCTACCAGTTCCCAGAACAGACAGAATCATTAAGCTTAAATATTCCTAGCTGAACTATGACACAGGAAATATCTGGCAGAGGATTTTGTGACATGCAAATTGTCATTTTAGATGAAAATCTCTTTCAACATTAATCATTGTTCAGGAGAATATAAAAATTAAAGAAGAAAATCATAGCAGCATTAGGTAGGTTAAAGTCTCAAAATAGATTAATATGTGCCAGATAAAATACCTAGGATACTAGCAAAGTTACTTTCTAAAGTCTTTACAGAATAATATACAAAGAGTATATTTTTGAATTGTTTACAGGCTCAATATAAGCCAACAATATAAAGGAGCTACAAAAACAAAATACTTTTTTTTCTTTTAACTCTATAAACCAAACAGAATGAGTAAGATGACAGACACTTCTGTAGCACACAACCCATTCTGAAGGGCCACGTTTTGAGCAGGAGACTGAAAAGTTGTCACATACTTGGAAAAATATAATCAAAATGGTCATAGGTTTGGACCCCATGAAGTAAAGTAAAAGTTTAAAGATGCACAGAATAAAATTTGGAGAAGATAATATTTCAAAATAAAAGTATGATTTTTTAATACTTCTCTATAAATTTTTTTATAGACTGTAAACTGGGTTTCTTCTATTTCTATTTAAATAAGTAAATTAATTAATCATAGACAATAAATATGAACAGATTATAGTTTTAGACAAGTAACTTCTCCACTTATCTTGTTGATATGTATAAGATTAAGAACGTATCTCATTTTGATTTATATGATAATAAAAACTCAAACTATGGGGGAGATACAGAGCCCTCTGAGATACAATGGAAGTTATGAAATATTTCCAAGAAGAAATATTTCAATGGAAATACTTCCATGGAAAAGAAGAATCACTTCTACACACAATTACATTTCAGGCGGTATCTCAGACCCTCTAAAATTCTACAGTAATCATAGAACCCAGTTTAAGAAATCTTTGACCTAGGAGATCTTTAATGTCTTATTAATTCTGATTTTTAAAAAATTTCCAATGTGACCAAAGCACCATGATATGGTAAATCTTTTAACTGTTCTGATTTAGGGTTGTATTCCTTTGCTTATGTTTTGCATGCAATAAATCCAGAATCACAATATGATTTTACATGATGTATTACTCTAGTCACTACAGTTTTTCCCCAAACTCTATATCTAAAGAAAACAGAAAAATATGTCCAAGATCAAAGAGACTTTAATTCTCATACACTCTCCCTGAAAAGATTATTTGAAGACTAAAAAAATACTCTGAAACAGAAAGATATTGAAGTGAAGGAATAGTGCTACTAAACCACTAGTAAAACAGAAAGAGTTCTCAGGTAACAGCTGTGCAATGGAGCTGTATCTCCAAATCAGACGTTTCTAATAAAATCAGTTAAAATTAGTCCTAAGTGTATTTTTAATAATATATATAAATTTGGGGGACAGAAAGACTTTATTTATTATAAGGATATCAGAAACTCCAGCAATATAGCATCAATTATCCCTCTTATTCAGAGACTCAAACCTTATAAACAGACACAATCACCTTCAATATCCATTTCTGTGCAGGTGAATGCATATATATATATATATATATATATATATATATGCAATAAGCTTTATGTTAAAAAAGTAGTTTGTTTTCTTTTTACATTCTTAAAACTGTGTAAGGAAAATTTAGATATAAATTCTCTCTGTAACTCCAATTACATTTTTTCCCATCATTCCATTTTTAAAAATTATACATCTGATACCCTGCATGGCCACATCTCAAATTTCAAACCTGTATTTTCTACTCAAGCATAAGGATTTTGGCAGTTCAGCCAGAGTGCTTCTATTACCAGTACTTATTATTTATACTTTGTTTGACTAATAATGATGGTGTACTAGTGCTAGCTGGAATCTTTATACCCAATATAAATTCTTTGATTCAGAAAAGAAAAACAAAAGAATATAATTGTATGGTCTGTATTCCAAGAAAACTAGATATTTTTGAACATAAAAAGTAAAAATTAGCTTAAATAATTATATGTCAGGATATATAGCTTCTTAGAATTTTTATTTTGTCTTTTGCTTCAAATTTGTTGGTCAGAATATGACAATTTTTCTTAAACACAAAATGCAGTAATGCCACTTGTTGAAATTTTTATCCTTAGGCATATTTTCAAGTCTTGAGATGTGAACTTAAATGATCACAGAGAATATATTAGAAGTCAGTAGAAGTCAATCTTGTTTCATGTATAATTTTTCCAGGTTTTTATAAAGATAAATCATTATGTCAACAAACATTGTGAGTGCATAGTCAATAATTGAGTGGCTATTTGTTGATTATATATATGGCACTCTACCAAACAGATATGAGGTATGTTTTCTGGGAATCAGAAGTTCACAAACAAGTGAAAAGAGAAATGTACAATGGACTGTTTTAAGTACTCTACTGCATTAAGCTATGAAGTGAATGTTTTCATTGCACAAAGGAAGGTTTATACTTCTTTCTGGATTTGTCTGGAAATGCTCAACAAAAGAAAACATTTCAATAACAACGAAACAGATTAGGTTTTGCTAAATACGGAAAAACTAGGCAGCTGGGTGATAAGGCTTTCAGGTAGAATGGTAAGCGTGTGGATTATTTTTGAGGGAGAGTTACAACTTCAGTACATTTCAAATTAAGATTCAGGTCAAGTGAGATCCGAGAGGTAGATTTGGCAAGTCTATGAAAGGGGCTGTAGAGAATATGCTGAGGAATTTAAATTGTGTGAAGTGAGAGGAAGGTTCCAGTAGTGTACTGAGAACTGGGACAGGAGAGGAGCTCCAACTACACAGGATATTAGACTCAGAGCATTTCATGGACTTTAGCGAAAACTAATGTTGGTTCTCATTTCTCTGAATTGAGTAAACCTCTTGAGGAAAGCACCTTGACATTGATCTGTAACCTCTCTTCCTTGCAGAACCCATTAACGAATTCAGGCAAATTTCTGAGCCAATATACCCTCATTAAAGTTCACATGTGTGCTCTCCAGTGCACCACAGTGGACCACTTGACTAATTTATAACAAAGATAGACATATCAACAAACCTTGTTACTAGGAATTATGACATTTTACTACTTCAGCTATAATGCCCTGCCACAGCTATGAAGAATGTATGTACCTTAAGGTGCAGTGAAGATTAAAACCTTCCTTCTTTGAGCTCTTTGAGATAGATGAAGCCAAAGAAAAATAAATTATGTGATAACCTGAGAAGACTATCTTCTTTAGGTCACTTGGTTTGCCTTTAATAGCATGGTTGGCAAATAATTATACATATATTTCTTTCAGATATAAAAATAAGTTCATACCATAATTAGAAAAATAGTACAAAGGCATATAGGCCATATATATCTACTGTGTTTTGGTTAAATTATTTAAGCATGAGTCTTTCTCAAGTTTAATATGTATACATTTATTTGTTTCTTTATAATCATATAATACTTCCAAGTATTTTACACCCTTTTTCTTCAAGATAAAAAGAAGAAAAACAAAAAGAAAGTTTAAAAATCTTTTCTTTTCTCTCTCTTCCTCCTCTTTCTTCTCTTTTTTGGCCAAATTAAGTTTTTTCATTTGCTCTGTTTGTTTCTTTAATTTGTTTTCAGCCACTTCAAATAATTCTAAAATAAACTTCCATCTACAAGTATACTTACATACGGGGGCTGTTACTTTGTACAAGGGAATCAAAAACGCTGATCAGGGCTTGCCTGGTGGCACAGTGGTTGAGAGTCCGCCTGCCAATGCAGGGGACACGGGTTCGTGCCCCGGTCCAGGAAGATCCCACATGCCACGGAGCGGCTGGGCCCGTGAGCCATGTTTGCTGAGCCTGCGCATCCGGAGCCTGTGCTCCGCAACGGGAGAGGCCACAACAGTGAGAGGCCCACGTACCGCAAAAAAAAAAAACAAAAAAACCCCCAAAAACCCCACTGATCAGAAGATGAACTCAGTTTTAGAAGGATTGTGATGTAATTTTCCCATTTGGTCATAGTAATTCTCACTTCCTTCAGAAATATGTGAGAAGGTCCATTTCCCCAAAGGCCAGAGGCAACAAAACTTTTCTTTTCCTTGTTGATCAATTTGTTATGTGAACACATATTCTGATTTACATTTATTAAATTACTAATGCAATAGCATTGTTTTACTAATCTTGATTCGGCATTTAAATTTTTAACAATGATTTACCATTCATGGACTTTGCTCATTAGTTGCTAATTATATGGCTTGTTTTCTCCAATTTATTTAGTTACTTTCTGTACATTATAAATATTAACTTATGTTCATTTTTAGGAAGTAACTTTTTTTCCTAAATAAGTTTGGAGAAATCTTAGTCCTAATTTATGATACCTTAGCATATATATGCTCAAACTGTCTTTAACTTCATGGCTTTTGGGCATCCCATTCTTACTGAGGTTGTAAGCTCCATGAGAATATTTTTTCCAATGCTTAAGTTGTTTTGTTTTTTTTAAAGCCTCACTCTCTTGATTTCTCTCCCTAATCTGTTCCTTCCACACTCCTTTTCAAATCAGTAAACTGATAATTGTGCACTGGTCTTAAGTAAAACACTCAAGACCTTCTTTTTCTTGATGTGTCTCTTTTCCTCAACCCATATAGCCAATAAGAATACTCTAAAATACAGGCCGAATCCCCGCATTTTTCTCAGCTCAAATGTTACCCACTCAGTGTGGCCTGCTTGCATCATCCGGTATAACCAGACCTACTTTCTCATTCCCACATCCCCACAGCAGCACTCTCTTAATTCCTTTAGAATGTTTAATTGTCCATTTATTTCATTATTTTAATGTTACAGGGTGACAGCGACTAACAAATATTTAATACAGCTCTTACTTTCTATTGCTGAAAATATTTAGCCATGATAAGTACTCATTAAGTGTTTGCTGAATGTTGGATACCCTAGGGTTTTCTATATACATGATCACAAACCTATTGTATATACGTATGTATGTAGGTAGGTATGTGGTTAGAGGAAAAAGCATGATTTCAGACAAACAGTAAATGTGAGTTTGTAAAAATTCTTTCTTTACTTCTGTGCATTTTAAATCTGAGCAACCATGTCTTACTTTAACTTAAGACAAGTTCCATCCATTAACTATTAACGTAGTGCTGACCTGGGTCTTAGTTTCCTCTAAATTACCATAGTACTCATACTGTACCTCTTCTTTCTGACCACTACGTATATAATTTGGATTACAAACATTTAATTGTATGTGTTTCATTATCTTATATAATATGTAATAAATATATTTTTAATTTAAAGTTCATTTTAATCTCTTAATCTGATATACCAAATCTGTTTTATTTAGGGTAATATGAGGTCCATCATCCAAACGTTAATTATCTCTTCAGCTGTATCTAATTTGATGTTGAAATCAGGCTTTGAGGTTTACTTCCTCCAGCTGCTGCTCCTGAAGAATGGTCAGTTTCCACACTCTCTCCCTGATCATTTCATGTTGTCTTTCTCTGTTGGTCCTGTTTTTGAGAGAATGCTACCCTGTTCTTGGCTGTGGCTGTTTCATTTTCATTTTCCTTTTTATCACTTTCTTATTTTTATAATGAACATGTTATTACTTAATGATTAGCTCAGAGAGGGATTCTCAAAGTGTAAACTCACAACATCTTGACCAGAAATGTAATGAGAACCTTTGATACATCAACATGTGTTATGAGTTGGATTGCGTTTCCCCCAAATGTGCTGAAGTCCTAACCCCTAGTATCTGTGAATGTGGTCTTACTTGGAAATAGGGATTTTGTAGACAATCAAGTCAAGCTCAAGTCATTAGGGAGGGCCCTAATCCAATATGACTGTGTCCTTATAAAAAGAGGAAATTTGGGCACATCGACAAGCACACGGGGAGAACATCATGTGAACTTGAAAGCAGAGATCAGAGTAATGCATCTAAAAGTCAATCAATGCCAAAGATTGCCAGAAATCAGCCATAAGCTAGAAGAGAGCATGGAACACATCCTCTCTCAACAGCCTCAGGAGGAGCCAGCCCTGCCAACAACTTGATCTCGCATTTCCAGCCTCCAGAACTGTGGGAGAGTAAATTTCTGTTGTTTAAGCTACCAGTTTGGGGTACTTCAACACAAAAACTGTAGCAAATTAATGCAACATCTACACGTTATGAGAAAAATTCTATATTAATATTTTACATAAATTAAACAATATTTTGATTCAAATGCAAATTCTATGAAATGTAATTTCATTCAAAATGCTCTTTAGGGTTTCCCTGGTGGCGCAGTGGTTGAGAGTCCACCTGTTGATGCAGGGGACATGGGTTCGTGCCCCAGTCTGGGAAGATCCCACGTGCCGTGGAGTGGCTGGGCCCATGAGCCATGTTTGCTGAGCCTGCGTGTCCGGAGCCTGTGCTCTGCAGCGGGAGAGGCCACAATAGTGAGAGGCCCGCGTACCGCAAAACAAACAAACAAAAAAATTTTTAAAAAATGATCTTTATACTGTATAGGTTAAAACTGTATAGGCTCCCTATAAAAAATAAATATTGATGAAATTCTGTGGTTATATATTAATAGTGCTAAGCCACTATGCATCATGAGCCAGTTTATGTTTATATTTCTTTTTATTTTTTCTTATCATTGGCATATAAGCCCTGCATAAACCTAAGGTGTACAGCACATTCAAACTTTGCCTACATAAAATATATATATATACATATTAATGTCCCTTACACAGAAAATAAAAATTATATTTACAACGATGAAGTTTACCTGACAAATCATTCGGGGAGCTCTACACACTGCCTTCAGAATACTTTCCTTTCTGGACAGTAACTTCGCAATGATAGCCTAGCAAGATTTTACTATGATACCTCCTCTTCCTGAATCTTCCTTACAGGAAACCATAGAAACAGGCACAAAATAGTGATGACATCTAAAAACTTTGTCATTTTTGGCCCAAGTTATTTTCTTTAGCCTTCCAGCTCCTATACTGATAACGGAAAGTTGACCATAAACTCTCTCAGTCCTAAGTCCATGGCCCTCTCCTGATACTAAATGACACAGAACATCAACCACTTGCTAAATCTTGAGCCTCTCGCTTAAATCCTTCCCTGCCATCCCACCGCTCCTTCCTTTCTTCCCTGACGTGATAAATGAAGCAAAGGCAGAAGATTGAAAAAAAAAATCTTTCAGAGAAAAATAAAAGGCATTTACCCTGGTTATCACAAGTAAATTACTACCCTGAATCATAATGCAGAAATGTAAGCCAGCTTTTTATCCCTTATTATTATCAGTGTTGAATTATTCAGTGATACCCATTAGCAATGTGATAACGTGGTGATTTTATATTTAGGCTTCCTTGTACAGGATATCAGCAGCTTACTTCGAACACCTGACAAGTTGACTGTGCACTGACTCAGAAATGATTAAAGTTAGTGACCAGGATAAAACGGTAAAATCTCATTTCACTTTTCAAAAATCTATGCCTAGAAAACTAGTCTCCCTGAACACTCCTCCTCCTTCTTTTCATAATTACTATTATTACCACCACCATCATCAGATAGGCAACAGTCAAGAACATCTCAATTACAATTAAGAGCTAAACTGTCTTAACGTGCCATTTTCCTTATAATGTATATTTTAAAAATCTTAAATGGCCACTTTTCCTCTTTCTAGTTTCAGACCTTTTTAAGGAAGTATATATATATTTTTTTCTTCATACAGCTGAACTGTAATTCATAAACAGTCAAGTAAATCCTTTTGCACTCTTTAAAATGCTGTTGCTTTCTCCGGTTGTTTTATTGCAAAGGTACCACATTTAATCTTGCAGGTATGAAATCATTACCACCCGTCTGACAAAAAAAGCAAGTTTTCTAACTTTCACCAGAAGGATTTCTGTAACTTTCTTTGCCCCTGTAAAGAGAGGTTAAAAAATAAAAGAAAATCATAAGAGGGAAGTATGTCTCTATACATGGATAGAGCTTTTGATTTATATTAGTGGGGATAAAAAGGAATATATAAAGTTTACACAAATCTATGTATGCAATGTGTTCACATTATGTAAACATGAAATATATTCACTATGCAACCTCTCTTTCACTCTCTGTAAATGACTGGCATTTTAACAGTGATTGTCTGATTTTCTCTGGGTTGTGAAATAATGTTTTAAGTTCCCTATTAAATTTCTTAGTATGCTTTCCACAATGTGTGCATATCTTTTATATTAATAATATACATTAAAATTATAAAATAAGTATATACTCTATACCTTATGAATTAAAAATTTTAAACAGAGAATTTTTCTAAAAAGCACAATGTCATAAGCAAATATTTATGTTTATGTGCAAACATAAAGATAAGAATATAAATAATATTTACTTTTCATATAGTATTTAATGTATAATGACATTCTTATTTTCAAAGGTTGTTCCAATTTATAGAAATATTTAGGCACATCCTGTAAAACTTTTAGGAATTTAACTTAAAATAAACCTGCCTTTGCTATAATGTTTCTACTATCTTCAAAGCTAAGTCCAAACAGTCCAAGAACCTTTTTAAATGGCTTATTGTTCTACTTACACTTATTACAAATGAGCATAACATGTGTATTTACTTTTATCAAAGGAAAAATTGAATTTATTGAGGATAATATAGATAGTAATAAATTTAATAATTTAAGATAATTTTAAGAAGTCATTAATTGAGAAGAGTGCCTAGAAGTACTTTTTTAATCTTTATTTTTAAAAAACAGGAATTTGAAAGAATATTGATTGATTATTTGCATCTCAAATATTGTTTGGAAGGCTCTTTTTCCCTAAATTAGTGTGTATTTATGAAAGGTTTTAATTCATCTTTTCAGTATGGAATATAATCAACATTTTTCTGATCACTGCCTTAAAAGTGTGCTTAGAGGAATTCATTTGAAGCCAAGCAAAATAGCCCCAAAATGCTTGCTTATCCACGTTTTTGTTTGCTTTCATTTTGACCTAATTATTGAACATGCTAAAGGTCTATAATTATTTAATGACCTTGAACTCGTTTCTATTGATACATTGTTCACATATGTTTTATTGGTCATACATCTAACATATATTATGTTCCAAGCAATATTTGGACAAAATGCATCATACCTGGTAAAACTGAGTATAATGAAATCTCAGGAACATATTTCATGATTTAAAAAAGTGAAAATACTTTAATGCTCAAAGAGATGCTGAAATTCTTTTAAGTTACTCAACACAATCAATCCTAGGTTATGGATTTAATTCTGCACTACCTATAGCGCTCTTTGTCCAGTGAAAACTTGGATACTTCTTAGAGCTAGACACCAGGGAGTTCACTATTCAGTGACCCTGAATAATAGAGAACTGGAATATTTGAGGAGCAGCCAGGAGGCCAGTGTGTCCAGAGCAGAGTAAGCAAGGAGGGGAGAGGTAACAGAAGAGACTAGATACCTATACATGAGCGGGGGGCAATGGAGCAAAGCAGGAAGGTCCAGCAGAAATGTAAGGTGAGTCATAGGCATAATTTAAAAATTTCTAATAGCTACATTAAACAAACTAAAACAGATTAAATTAATTTTAATAATACATTCTAAGTAGGATATAACAAAATTAAGATCATTTCAATATGGAATTAATTCAAAAATGATTGAGATGATTTATATTCTTTGTTTTTACTAAATCTGCAACACCTCACAATTCGGACTGTGTTGTACAACATAAGCATAGATTCTTGAACCTTATTCTGAGTGAAATGGAAAACCTATGAAGACTTTGGGGGCAGAGATGTAACACTGGCTCCATCTTTCTTTCATGGTAAAAACAAAGCAATGTGTTAAGCAATAAATGAACATTTAAACTATGTAGATATCAAATATAAAATTATCTTCTAAGAATTTAATATAAAGTGAAGTTTTAGAATTCTTAAACACATTTATGTAATAGGAGGAAACCATAGTTATAAAAGACAGCTTAAAAAAATTTTTACTTCAACATTCAAAAGGTAAATGTAACCATTATTTAGAAAAACTTTTACTATGTTCAGTAGTTTGTCATGTTAAAAGTATAAATAAAAGTGGGAATATCAAATGAAATATAACATTTCCTTTGTAACAAGAATATTTAAAAATGAATTCATTAATCTGGCCACTCACAAAATATTAAACAAGTAGAAGAAATATTACTAAATCATTTGGGTATATGAAGGCCTTATACCCTTTTTATAATAGCTTTATCAAGGTATAATTGATAAACAAAGAACTGCATATATTTGATGTATACAAATTCTTGAGTTTGGACATAGGCAAACAACCATGGTACCATCACCAAAATCAAGGTAATAGACATATTCAACATCTCTCAAAGTTTCCTTGTGTCTTTTTGTGTTTTGTTTCTTTCTTTTGTGGTGAGAACACTTAACATGGGATCTACTCTCCTAACAAATTTTAAAGTGTACAATCCAGTGCTGTTAACTAGAGACACTCTGTTATATGTTCCAAATAAACCAATTAAAAATGAGCAAAGGACTTGAACAGACATTTTTGCAAGGAAACATACAAATAGCCAGCATGTGTATGAAAAGATGCTCAACATCATTAATTGTAAGGGAAATGCACATCAAAAATATAATGAGCTATCACTTCACACCTGTTATCTCTAAATCTCTAGAATTTGTTCATGTAGCATTACAGACCCTTTATACTCATGGAACTACAACTCCCCATTTCCCCCCGCTCCTCACTCCCTGGCAAACACTATTGTATTTTCTGTTTCTATGAGTTTGACTATTTTAGATACTTCCTATATAAGTGGAATCATGCAGTATTTGTCCTTCTATGAATGGCTTATTTCACTTAGCCTAATGACCTCCAGGATGCAAATGTTGTTTGTTGTTGCAAATGGCACAATCTCCTTATTTCTTTTTTCCAATTTATTTATTTATTTTTGGCTGTGTTGGGTCTTTGTTGCTGCCTGTGGGCTTTCTCTAGCTGCGGTGAGCGGGGACTGCTCTTTCTTGCGATGTGCGGGCTTCTCATTGCGCTGGCTTCTCCTGTTGTAGAGCACGGGCTCTAGGTGTGTGGGCTCAGTAACTGTGGTGCACAGGCTTAGCTGCTCTGTGGCATGTAGGATCTCCCCGGACAAGGGATTGAACCCATGTCCCCTGCGTTGGCAGGCAGATTCTTAACCACTGCACCACCAGGGAAGTCCCACAATGTCCTTATTTTAAGGCTGGATAATATTCCATTGAATGTACATACAACATTCTCTTTATCTATTCATCTGTTGACAGACAATTAGGTTGTTTCCATATTTTGGCTATTGTGAATAATGCTGCAATGAGCATGAGAATACAGATATCTCTCCAAGATCCTGATTTCAATTCTTTTGGATATATATATGTCCAGCAGTTAGATTACTAGATCATAGGGTAGTTCTAGTTTTAACTTTGAGGAACCTCTATACTGTTTTCTCTGGTTGCTACAATATATTACATTATCTCTAAAGGTATACAAGGGTTTCATTTTTTTACTCAACCTTGTCAATACTTATTATCTCATGGGGTTTTTTTTTTTGGATAATAGCCATTTAAACAGGTGTGATGCGATAGGACATTGTAGTTTTGATTTGCATTTTCCTGATAATTAATGATATTTAGCATCTTTTCATCTACATGCTGGCCATGTTTGTATGTTTCCTTGGGAAAATGTCTGTTCAAGCCCTTTGCTCATTTAATTGGTTTCTTTCAGAATTTTTGTTGAGTTATAAGAGTTCCTTATATATATTAGAAATTAACACCTTATCAGATATATGGTTTGCAAATATTTCAGCCCATTTTGTAGGCTGTCTTTTCATTTTATTGATTATTCATTTTGATGTGAAGTGGTTCATTTAATGCAGTTCCACTTGTCTATTTTTGCTATTGTTGCTTCTGCTGTCATATCCATAAAAGCATTGCAAAGACCAATGTCAAGAAACTTTTCCCCTCTGTTTTCTTCTAGGAGTTTTACAGTTTCAGAGCAATTAGCCAAAAAGGAGTAAAATGAATCTACTCAAAAAGGAAATGGTAAAATTATCTCTGTTTGCAGATGACATGATTCTATATGTACAAAACCCTAAAGATCACACACACACAAACACATACACACACACACAAACCTGTTAAAACTAATAATGAATTCAATAAAGTTGCAAGATATAAACTCAATATACAAAAATAGTGTTTCTATGCACTAAGAACAAATCATCTCAAAAGGAAATTAAGAATACAATCCTATTCTTAATAGCATCAAAAAGAATAAAATACTTAGGAATAACCTTAACCAAGGAGGTGAAAGACTTGTACACTGAAAATTACAAGACACTGATGACAAATTAAAGGAGATGAATATTGAAAGACATCCTGCTTTCATGGATTGGAATTAATATTGTTAAAATATCCATACTACCTAAAGAAACCTACAGATTCAATGCTATCCCTAACAAATTCCCAATGGCATTTTTTACATAAGGGAAGAACACTTCTCAAATTCATGTGGAACCACAAAAGACTCCAAAATGCTGAAGCAAACTGGAGAAAGAGCATAGCTAGAAATACCATGTTTCCTGATTTCAAAGTGTATTACAAAGCTACAGTAATTGAAACAGTATTGTAGAGTATAAAGACAGATATATAGAGCAATGGGACCAAATAAAGAGCCCAGAAACAAACCACTTGTGTATGTTCAGCAGATCTTTGACAAGGGGGCCAAGAATACATGGTAGGAAAAGGATAGTCTCTTCAACAAGTGGTGCCGAGAAGATTGACTATCCACTTGCAAAAAAGTGAAATTGGGTCCTTACCTTACATCATACACACAAAAAATCAACTCAAACTAGATTAAAGACAAATGTTACACCTGAAACTTTCTCCTAGAGAAAACAGGGGGAAAGACTCTTGATATCTACTCTTTTAAGTTAAAAAGTAAAAATTAAAAGTTTGTAGGGAAATTTTGCAAATGTGTGTTATGTTTATTTTACAGTTAGCAGACATTGTTAGAAACTAGGTTCTGGAAGCAGCTGACCCTGGAAATCAATCCCCTGTCAAATCCTGCCCCCTTCACTTATCCCTTCTCTACCCAGTAATTACCTCACAAGAGGTGGAGATTAAGTGACCTAAGGATCTGGTATAAGGCCATGTTTGATAAAGGTTAGTCACCAGTATAATTACTTTTTAAGATAGGGACATTTTTCTTACTTTGTAACAACTAGAAAAGAAAAGCTTGAGCTACAAGATATGGTGAAGATGCACATAATAAACAAAGACCTTGGTTAATAAAGTAAGACTTTAGGAAATTTAATGGGAAGCCTCTATTTTATAAATGCATAATAGAAAGATAACAAGGTGGGGAGAAAAAATCCTATGTATGCTTGTTAGAATGACTTTTCTGAAAAGGTAACATAACTTAAGCAAGAGGTTTAAGTTATAGAAAGATTTCTGGAGTAACTTTTCAATTAGAGAAGGTAGTATGTGTGATGACAGAGTTAGGAAACTTTGACATTTTTCAAGGCTCATAATTCACAGTAGTTCTAAAAGCAGCAATTATGGTCACAAATGTATAAATAAGATAAAGATGCAGTTTCAAAAAATATGAATACTATATTTTTCTAATTTATAAATATATCTAAATATTAATATTTTATTCTTATTCATTTATTTCTCAATGTGTTAATGTTACATGAAGGTATGTAAAAACATCTTCAATTTTAGAGAAGTCAGTAAATTATATATATATGCATATATATATAAAACTTTCATGAAAATTAGACCGTATAATAATTGATATTTGTATCTAAAAGAAAATTATTAGTATTTATATTTTTTAGCATTTGATAAAGGATTTTAGATTTTTCACAGTGAAAAGAACTCATACAATCATATATAAAATATAAAAATAAATATTATAAACATCCCATGAACATTTAAATGTAGATAAATAGAATACATATTAACACATGAAAGAATGAAAAATTGAATAAGACGACTAATTTTTTACTTTCTTGAAAAATATATTAATTCTGATCAACATTTGTTAACCAAAATAAATAAAATGCCTTTATAAAATTAATTTTTATTCTTCTACTCTTCACATTCAAAGGTATGTATAAGAATTTCAAGATAGGTACTCAGGGCTTCCCTGGTGGCGTAGTGGTTGAGAATCTGCCTGCCGATGCAGGGGACACGGGTTCGTGACCCGGTCTGGGAAGATCCCACATGCTGCGGAGTGGCTAGGCCCGTGAGCCATGGCAGCTGAGCCTGCGCGTCCGGAGCCTGTGCTCCACAACGGGAGAGGCCACAACAGTGAGAGGCCCGCGTACCGCAAAAAAAAAAAAAAGATAGGTACTCAAAGAAGACAATTGGCCAGAGAATGTGTAAAGGTAAGAATGCAAAAAAGTCAAAGTGTAGGCAAATAGGAACAAAAAGGTCATAATCTGCAGATAATATACCTAGAAAATCCAAGAAAAGGTATGCAAAGTTTTAAAACCATGGGTGCTTTAAGTGTAAAGATACACAAGAAATATAAAAAGTATTTTCCCCTGCCTTCTAAAAAAATATATATTTTAATAGACCAGGAAAAATTCCCTTAAAATTATAAATTGGAAAATCTTTTCATTTGTAAAATGTATTTACATCTCAAAATAGTAAAGATCTTAATTGCCAGTTTTATATCTCATCACTTTGTTCTCCTCACAAAACAAGATGTAAACTTTAAAACTTACATTTTTAAAACTTAATACTTAATATGTATATAAAGTTTTTTAGCAAACTGAAGTTTATAAGTTTATGTTATATTTGCTTCACTTGAGAGTACACAGTTAAGCTTCATCCAAGTTACTGCATGAAGCTGTAGTCTGCTTATTTTCTTTGGTCTTTTCAATAAATGGTCCTCGAACAACTGGCTATTAGAAAAAAAATTATTGGACATTTAGTTTAAGCCACATAGAAACATCAATTCCTGGGATAATGTAAAGTTAAACATGAAAACAAAACAATAAAGATTTAGAGGATAATACTGAAGAGTAATTTCTTGACCTTAGGATAGGTAGATACTTCTTAACAAGACCCAAAACAGTAAAAAGAAAAAAATTATGATGATATTAAGTATTAAAATAAGCAAATCTAGTATCAAAAGACAACTTGTAGCAATACAAGCCACAGACTGAGAGATCTGCTACACATACAACCAAAAAGAATTGTATCCATAATATTTAAAGAACTCCTACTCATCAATAACAGAATGACAGACAGCCTCAGAGAAATACATGCAAATGTTTAAACTCATGCTTCACAAAAGAAGAAATCCAAATGAAAGGTACATGATGAACAGGTGCTCAATTTTCTGAGAAATCAGAGGAGTGAAGTCCCCCCAGGAGATCTCTCTGCACACACACTAAATTGGAAAAAATTTTAAGTCTGAATAAAAAGGAAGTATTTTTGAGGATGTAAATAATAAGATTTCTCACACATTGCTGACAATATGGTGCAAACTAGTACAACTACGTCAGAAAATAAATGTTAAAAAAGTCAAAGATAGTCACAACCCATAACCAATCTATTTTGCTTATATCAATAGATATATACTACAGGGAAATTTGTGTACAGGAGAATCAGGGCATAATCTATATAGCTGCACGATTTGTCAAGGCCCAAACTAGTAATTATTCAAATGTTCATCAAAGCTAGAATGGATAAAGAGATTTTGCTACATTCAAAGTCTTATATTGTAAATATATGAAAGTTAGTAGTAATAGATAATATTTACTCCATGCTTTCTCACTGTAAGTTATCCTACTAAGAATTTACATTTAGTAACTCAGTCAAATCTCAGAGAAAGTATCAAAGGTAAACACTACTGTTCCCATTTGATATATGATCAAAATCAAGGCACGCAGTTTTGAAGCAACTTTCCTAAGGTTTCAAAACTAACAAATATGATAAGAATCCAGAGAGTCTAACCTTAGAGCTCTTACTTTTCATTGTTATACCTTACCACCTAATTGCTTGCACATGTGTAATGAAACTGGGACTCAAACTATGATGGAGAGTGCCAATCAACATACGCTTTCCAGATCAAACTTCGAGTCTGTTAAAGAATTTTAAAGTGTACATGCCATCTAACACAATAAGCCTTATCTAAGAAGCAGTAATAACATATATTCAGAGCTACAGTTGAATGTATACATATAGTATATGTGTTTTGCAGGAAAATGAGTATATGAATTTTCTAGAATAAATACGGTGATGGGTTGTGAGCCCTCAGATAAATTGTGATCAGTGGATTTTCAACAGGAACAAATAATCTTAAATAAGGGGATAGAGTTTATATTACTTAGCTATTTTTCAATAACTGTAGCAAAGCCTTCTGTAATAGACTGTGGGATAAATGGACATGTATAATTGGATGGAGGAGAATAATTTGATTAGTAACAGGTGATTATCTACAATGCAAACATTTTATCATTAATAATAATAATAAATGAATATCAATCTGGAGGTTTCTGACCTTTGCATGTTTATTTTTGATATTTTATCAGATATTTCAATGAGAGATGAATAACACACACACCAAATTTAGGTTTTACAAAATTGGAAAGATTGCAAACATTCTAGATGACAAAAATCCAAATTCAAAAATATTTGGACAGGATGGTTAGATAAGTTAAATCTAATGGAGGAAAATCAACAAGAATTAATGTCTGGATATATCACAATCCATCTTTAATGTTCTTTGGCACATATATTTGGAGTGTTCTCATCCAGTGCTGTGGCTTCAAATTGTATCTACATGTTGGTAACTCTCACATCTATACAGCCTGAAATTATATTTGATTTCCAGACCTCAGCACGCAAATGTCTAAGGAATAATTACAATGGGATTTATTTCAGGCACTACAATTATAAAGTGCTTATCCAAAGTGTCTTGCTACATCTGTCCCTCTTTAATTTCCATTCTGGTTATGGCATCAGTTTATTGTATAATACAAGCTATAAACTTAATCACCTTTACATTTCCAATTTCCCTTCCCGTGAATTTCATCTATCACTAAATGGTCAACAGCCTCTTTTAAACACACCCTTCCTTTTCATCACACCTGAACTTAAACACCCAGGGACTCTTATTTTCCCTGCCTTCATCACCCTCCAGTGTTCAACCCAGACTCCCCTTCAAGTCATCATAGGGGTGATCTTTCAGAAATATAAAATCTAAAGATGACAGTTCCCTGCTTAAAATACTTTCACCTCCTGGTTTAGTTTCCCCTCCTTCGATTATCACCAATTTAACTTCAGTTGCCATTCCCCTTGGGTTGCCTCAGCTGCAGAAAGACAACTCACAAGGTCACACCCTTCCTAGAATGTCCTAAATCTAATAGACAAAAAGGCCATTTCAGCCCATTTTAACAATCCAATGTGTCATTTTATTCCCAGAGGTCCTCATGTGATTGGCTGAGGTGTCCTAGAACCTACGTCACATCTTGTCTCCTTGTATTGCCCATTCTTCCTGACCTCCCCTCCCCTGCACAGGTGTTGACCCCAAGGGAATCTCCCTAACATGGATCTTGCACACTATCACCTGTTTCAGAGCCTCCTTCCAGGGAACCCAAGCTGTGGCAGTGTACTGACATAATGGATGTAGCACTTCCAACTGTTTTGCAATGATTATTCCAAGCTGGCATATGTCTGCCATTTTTAGTGTCTCAACCAGTATAAGGAAGTATATTAATAAACAGGAATTCATTAACCACAAAATTATCATGAGACTAAACCAAGTCATGAATCCTAGAGAAAAGGAAGCCAAGACATCTGTCCTCAATACCAGAAAGATCATTATATGGACAAAGGTAACAGCCAGGATCTAGCCAGGAGACAGAAACCATATCAGTTATTTTAACAGATAAAATTTTACTTAAAGAATTATCAGTAATGCATAACACTGTTAACCACGGAACTGATAAGGCAAAGAAAGAACAATAAGGTAACAGGGTGGGAGCCAAGTGGAGAATACCTATCATTCCAAGACTAACACTGAAATTGTTAACATTTAGAAGCTCAATGAGGGGTACCAAGGAGGTAACACCCTGACCTCTGAGAAGGGTCAGCTAATGCTGGTGGCTCTAAGAAGGTGGGGGAAGCCAGGGGAATAGAAGCAGCGCCCCTCCAGGTGGTGCTGAGGTGTCTTCAGGGCCGTAAGGTTGCTCTGGGAGTGTTGGAGAAATTATGATGTGAGTTCAGCTACTTCTACATGAACTTCCACTGCCTCAGTTGAAGAGGAGCATGGCTTGGTGACACTGACAAGGTCACTGAAAAGGTCAGCAAGAGTCAACAGCTGGAAGCCATTTCCTTTTCTCCTTTGCTGTCTCATCAAATCAACTCCTATGGACAGAGCCTATCCCCAATGGGCAATGCAAACACCTGGCATCACAAAGCCAAATCAGAAGAGTGGCTTTGAAGCTGGGAGAATAGCTTGAAAATTACCCACCTCCACCCCCGGAATGGTGGCAAGATGCTCCAGAAGTACAGCCTAAGAAGAACTCGTTTTGAGGGAGGAACATCTATTCCCTTTTGCTCACGTTTCCAAGTGGAGGAAGGTGAGTTAGAGTTTCATTCCCCGTTTGTCAACCTCTCTTAGGGAAGAGCTGTCACTCCTCTGGTGGATGAATTTAGCAGAAGAGAGCAGGACTGACCAAACCATTCCTGGTACCTCGCGGTAAATGTGCTCTTTGGATGAATTCTCAGCTAACTCATGAGGGAAATTCATCAGGACAGGCAGGCGGCAGCAGAGTCTGTGTAGCTCTCCTGTGACTGAGTGAATGAGTTTACTCTCAGGGAAGAATTACTAGAATACCTGTGCAACCTCATCAGATTCAAGCCATACCCTGCAATCTAGCTTTATCTCTAAATAACTAATACTTTGAGTTTGTCTGACTTATATCTTATATCCCAATGGGCCCAGAGCTCAGATGGGAAAGAAAGAAAACAGGACGTTGTTCACTGGCCTTTAAATGTTCATAATTACTGATGGCTAGACATTTCCAAAGACTGAAATAGCCACAGATGTACAGATGCCTTCTACTTTGAAGTACTCCTATGACCTCTGCAGATTCAGGCTTTAATATGCAGAGTATTTTTTCCTCTGAAAAGTTTCTATCCCTCAAACCAGGGTAAAGTATATTGTACCAATAGTCCCGGCAAAGAAAGAGGATACCATATTGAAATTACATACATTCCTCGAGAGGTGAAAATCGGGAATATTTCATCATTAGTTATACCTCTAGGTAAATTTCCACCTATCCAAAAAGTGCCTGACTAAATAAACGATGAGAAAAACATCCAAATATATATTGAAATGTCTTTTCGTCTCTGCTAAAACAAACAAACAAACAAAAAAAAACTATCTTCAGAGTTGTAAACGCCTCTCAAACTGTATCCACAGTGCCCTCGTGATTAACTGGTGTTTCCAAATTTCAAAAACACATAATTTTTCATGCTGTTTTCAAATTAAGATAATATTTTATGAAAGGTGAGTAGATATTAACCAAGTTCACTTTAGTGAAGGATCATTTCCATATACTTTGGGTTTGGCTTTCTCTTCTCCATTTGTATTATTGAGATCAATATGATTAAAACTCTGTTGGGCTTCCCTGGTGGCGCAGTGGTTGAGAGTCCGCCTGCCGATGCAGGGGACACGGGTTCTTGCCCTGGTCTGGGAAGATCCTACATGCTGCGGAGCAGCTGGGCCCGTGAGCCATGGCTGCTGAGCCTGCACGTCTGGAGCCTGTGCTCCACAATGGGAGAGGCCACAACAGTGAGAGGCCCGTGTACCACAAAAAACAAAAACAAAAACAAAAAACTCTGTTTGATTCTCTCAATAATCAGCCCTATGAAATGTAAAGATTTTTTAATTTTAGTCATGAATCATTGAATTACACCATATTCATTCCAACCACAAAAGTGCAATAATCAAGGTGATCTGCGATGGGTGATCACAAAGCAATTAAAAATATTAGATAATTAAGCCTTGCCTCTGAACCATATAATTACTATCTCTCTCATTTACTGAATTATGCCAGGCAGGGAAAAATGATCTATTTAAAAATATCAAAATAATATGAATTATAAAGCAATCAAATTTCTCTAGCTCTGTTGCTATGCTTTCCCTTCTGTTTTTATGCACAAATCAATTTCCATTTCAATGACAGACATGAGTTCAAGTAGTAAGTTGCACATCTCACTTTTATTAGAGTATCTTTGTTATTATAAGTAAAATTGAGCTGGTTTTCATTCAAATCTACTGTGTCTATGAAACAAGATTTAGTCATGCATTAAATGAAGGTTTCAAATAACATTATGCTGGGAATTTGTTACATGTTAAACACCAATAGTTTGCTTTCAATATGTGTATTGGCATAACAGTTATGCAATAATAAAATACAATAAAACTTTATAATGCTCCATTCATAGCAATAGCTCCCACAGCACAGCAGTTCTTCAAATGGTGAGTAAAAAATTAATAAAGAGGATGAATCTGTGGAAGTGGTGTATAAAAGATGTGATGGACTGGAAATATTAAGCAATAATGAGTGCCAGATCTGATTCCTTTGGCAAAATTATAGGACTAGTGCATTAAATGGAGCTTTGGAAAAATGAATTTTCAATGATTTGGAAACAGCTATGTGCACGGTGACAAAGCTAATGTTGAGAAAAGGGAAACGATGAACAGCGCAAACAAAAGATTTGAATTGCTCTTTCAGATAGAACAGATAGAAGTTGTGTAAATAATAGGATGTGAGGGTTTCTCTACCCAATTGTAAATCCCTTAAGGGTAGAAGCTAAATGAATTCCTCTGGGCCAGGAAAGCTTTGGGGAATGCTTATGATCTCACAAAGAGACAAAACCATAATTGATGACACAATTAAAAAAAATTCATAAGGGGTTGAGAGCAAGTCATTCTAGAAGGGCACCTACAGGAAGTACCTGAATGTGTAATCAGTGGAAAGACCAACAAAGGAAGAGGAGGATGGGAATGAAGAGAGAAGTTAGACAGACTTCGTGATCACACCAGATCTTTAGCATAATGTCAGCTGTAGCTGTAACTACCAGATGACACACTAGCATTTTGAAAAGCTTCAATTATATATATTAGCTCCTTATATTGTTCTATTGGTGTACTGGCAACAGATTTTTCATACAGTGGACTGGCTTCAAGGTTGTGTTGTTAACAGTGTAGTCCCTCGTCTGGTCTGAGGAAATACTGTAAACCCAGGCCTAGTTATTTGTAAACATTTTATTTTCAGAGTCCTCTGGAGGGAATCAGGCTTTTAGAAAGCTCCATTTTTTCAGTTGCTAATTAAAAGTCTCAAATTCAATTATCTGTGGCAGGGATGTTATATTTACTTAATTCCAGGAGCATCTGAATTCTCACACATAGACTTATTGTTTCCCGTTTTGAACTTTTTTATCACATGCAGAGGTGATGGTGGTTCAGTTGAAAAGAAGAAAACAGCAACGGTTACCATAAAACAGCCCAAAGCTCCCCAGACTCAGCACAGAAAAAGAGAGAAAAACAATTTGCTAAACTGATCCTAGAGTGATTTACCAGTCAATTAAGGAACACTTTGCAGCAATGCAAGGGGATTTCAGACACAGATGAATTACACCAAGATTGCTTTCTTTATTTGCATTGCAAAAACCAGGCAGACCGCAGATTTATATAAAGAGCTTCATAATTTTGCAATTTCCTATTGCCTGAACTTTTATTTTGACACAAGGGCCATGTTCACCTGAAGACAGTCACTCAGGTACTTTCCAAGCATGCCACTGAGAAATTGAAATTAGGAAGAGTGCACTGCCAGATGCTACATTCTAAGGAGCCTTGTAAAAAGCAGTACTCAAGTGTCACTTTGAAGAACACCTGTCAGACATTGTATTTGAAATGAAATACTATTTGAACATTTTAACTTGTAAGCATGATTTCTGATGTATTTAATTCACAACAATTGCACAGAGGATCTTTTCATGGGAAGCTAAAGACATGTCAGTGTCTGACACTCAGTGGAAGGAGTGACTCCTGATGGTTGCCTATAACACGTGATTGGGGTTGAAATACACCCTCAGGAAATCCCTCATGCTGGGATGCTGCTCCAGAAATCTGATGCATGAGGTTCTGGAAAGAAATCACCTTTTAAAAAATATTTAACTTTAATATTGGAACGCTTTAGATTTTAGTCTGAAATCTTAGAAGAAAACAGGGCATTTTGACTTAATACCAGTAATGTGCCATGTCACTTATAAGGGAGGAAATAGGCTTTGAGAAAAATTTGCCAACTCATAACTGTTTCATAACTTCTTACCTAAATGGAACTGTTTGACCGTATAGCAAAAATAGATATATCATGCTGCCTAATTTTAGTATCAGAACTCAGTTTTAAGATAGGTCAGTTTTTGAGGTTAAAGATAAAAGTATCTTGGGCTTCCCTGGTGGCGCAGTGGTTGAGAGTCCTCCTGCCGATGCGGGGGACACGGGTTCGAGCCCTGGTCCGGGAAGATCCCACATGCCACGGAGCGGCTGGGCCCGTGAGCCATGGCCGCTGAGCCTGAGTGTCCGGAGCCTGTGCTCCGCAACAGGAGAGGCCACACAGTGAGAGGCCCACATATCGCAAAAAAAAAAAAAAAAAAAAAAGATGAAAGTATCTTAAATCCCTTGATTAGCAATTGCCTTTACTGGGTATAATGCAGTATTTCTAATGTTATTTTGAGCTAATTTTCAAGGTCCTGGCTTAAGGCTGGCCAGTTCCTTTTCTTGAGCAGCTGATTAACTCTGCAATCCAACCACCTCCTATTGGGCTTTCAACACCCAGGTCCACACTGCAGCAGCCCTAGTCACTGCAGGGCCAAGTAACAGCTAGGAAGAGCCCCTGTGCCCTAGGAGTCTTTAAAATTATTCAAATGATGGAATACACAGGCAGGTCGAGAAACCTAGGAAACTCCATCCTGCTTGCCATACATAAGATGCCCCCTGCAGCCCTGGCTTGCTGTTATCTTGTCCCCAGGGCCACCCCCAGGGAGCCCTGCCTGGCACCTCCTCCCCTTGGAGTTGCAGGGGAGAGTTCTGCCTTTCATGTATCACAGATAGTCAGTGTCTTGTGTCCCACCATCCAGAGAATCTTTAAATCGTATAAATACTAGGCAATTAGAACTGCTACTTATTTTCATGTTTCCTCAAATGAAACCTAAAGTTCTATGAATGAAACCTTGCAGGTAACTATATGAAGAACATAGGGGATAGGAAATAAGGCAAATCACTAACAGCTTTGTATTTGTATCTTTTCTAATCAGAGTCTATTACATAAGTAAAACCTGAAGTAATAGTTTTACTTCTTAAAAAATTCTAGTGTCGCCACTCACCATCCTGCCCCAAACCCCAGCACTCAAGCACTCCAGATTTTCCAGCACAGGCATTCAGACCATTGGCATGGATCCCACTTGGGGATTTCTCCCTCTTTTCAGTCACCATGAGAAGCCCAGGACTGTCAGACATTTCTCAAGGTCCAACATCTTGGACCGTTATTGACCCTTTCCCAACTTGACGAATTTCTGAAAACTTCCCCTGTGCTCTCTGGAACTCATGATTCTTCATCAGAAAAATCCCCTGTAGATTTGGTTCTTCTGCTATTCCCTTTGCCTTCTTCCTCTGACCCTTGGCTCTCCTATAAGGACTGGGACCCCTGCCCCTCTCTTAAGCAGCGTGTCTTTTCAGGCCCAGGAGTCACTCACAAGGGGCGTGGGATGTGTACTCCTCACTCTACTTCGCTACCTTCAAGTCATGTTCTTTCCCTCTTCCTTCAAACCACCTAAGATCTCATTTTGCTCTATGAGATTGTATCACCTGTTACTCCTTGCCACAGGTATCTACCCAAACCCTCAACACTCTCCTTGAAGATTCTATTATATGTTCTGGCTCTGTTTCTTTTTCTCTAGCACTATTCCTTCTTAACTTTTAACATCTAACAGTCAACACTCCAATACCACAGTCTCTCAGATGGTTGATTTGTCATCAGTTCCACTCCACCATTACCCTCATTGGCATGCCCTAGACCCCTGGCATATCTAAAAGCCACATCTCTGCCAAAATCACAATTTAATGCCCCACCCTATGACTACCACTTCTAATGTTTCCAGGTGACTGGCTCCTACCATCACTTCAACCACATTTACGTTCAAGTAGGACCTGCAACACATTCATTCTACCATCTGTTCACAGGTCTACTCCAGTCTCGTGACCACAGTGTCCCAATACAGATTCAAAGGCCCCCAGTTAAGTCACTGTGGTGCATAGTCTCTACTCCCTTGCTTGCCAATTTTGTCATCCTATTTGCCTTGCAAAGCATAAACTCTAGTTAAGATTACTTTTTTCCCCAGCTCTGTCACTAAAACTGCACAGCTGACTGTGTCTTGAGAAAAATACATGGAAAAGTACAAGTTCACATGAAATCCATGAGCTCTAACTTTTTGTATTGGGCTTTAGTGTTTGCCAGCAATGCTACTCCGTTTCTCTAGACCATGCCCTTAATATAAGAGCATTTCCTATCTTCTCTCTACCCAAGAACTCAGCTCTGTTCTTGGCATTCTCGGGCTTCTAGTTCATACAGAAAATAAAAGCTATCAGAATAGATACTGTCAGAATAGAGCTACCCACACCACCACGACACATGAACAGCCAAATGCACCTTTGTCTTCACTTCTCTTCATCTTCAGCCTCGGTTCCTATATAGTGATAACCGTCCCATTTGTATACTACACCCCATGTCATCTTACCTCTTAGACAAAGGGCATTTGTCTAACAACTGTCCACTAGCCCCAAGAGCAATCACTGTCCACTCTCCACTCATAAATAAGACAGCGATGCTACTCAGGATTTACCTGGTCTCCTTGTCAACTTGTGCTTTCCTCCTCTTCTCTTTTGAACCCTGTTCAACTAGGTTTTCACCCTCATCATGCCACTGGATTTGGTCTCCTCAAAGCCACCAATGACCTAAATACAATGATGAGTCAGTCCTAGGACTTTATTTCCTTAGATCTCTAGAAAAAGTTGAAACAATCATTTTTTTCTAGAAATATTTTCCTAGTTTGTGTTTCAAGTTAACCAGATTTCCCGTGTTTCCTTCTCTTTGTGTGCGTGTGTGTTTGTGTGTGAGTGTTTTCTCAGCTTCTTTTGGCTTTTCTACCTCATCTCTGCAAGCTTTGGAAGTTAGACAACCAAATCAGGCCATGTTCATCTTCTTTCATTCCTATACCCTCACTCATTCCCTTGGTGAACTCATGTATTATCATCAGTTATCATCAGATGCTAAAGGTTTTCAAATTATAACTCCACAATAGCTCCAGCTTGGAACTCCCTGCCCTTCCCTTGGAGGGATGCATGGCTCACTCCCTCATTGAGTCTCTGCTCAAACAAAACACTTGCAGTAAGACCTTTCTAAATCCCTAACCCACCTTTAAATTACCACCCTCTCACAGCTGGACTTAAATATCCCCATTTTCACTTCCTGATGTATTATTAACATAACACTTTATCCTGGGAAGCATACGTTGTACTCTTTTAGTTATTTTCTGTCAATCTTTTTTTTTTTTTTTTTTTTTTTTTTGCGGTACGCAGGCCTCTCACTGTTGTGGTGGCCTCTCCCGTTGCAGAGCACAGGCTCCGGACGCGCAGTTTCAGCGGCCATGGCTCACGGGCCCAGCTGCTCTGCAGCATGTGGGATCTTCCCGGACCGCGGCATGAACCCGTGTCCCCTGAATAGGCAGGCGGACTCTCAACCATTGCGCCACCAGGGAAGCCCCAGTTTTCTGTTAATCTTTCTTCCTCATTTCCCCTTACCACTAGCATATGTCTCCTGCAGAAAAGGAATTTTGCCTGTTGAGTTAACTGTTAAATCCCCAGTGCTTAGAAAAATGTAAGGCATGCAATAAATAAGTAACAGATAAATATTTCATTTCAGGAGCTCTACAACATTGGTATAATTTGGCTTCCCACTTTGATCTCATAATGTTCTTTTAGACAAGGTTTAAATTTCAGCCAGTTTTAATATTATTGGTTAAACAGTAAATGCTTTTGCTTCTAATTTTTCCTTTTGCCTAGAAGATACACTAAACCTTCCCCTCCTTTGCTTTATTTCTACTGGAAAAATTTCTTCTTATCTTTCACATTTTATCAGCATCATAAATACTTCTCTGATATCGTCAACTAAATTTACCTTTCACAATTTTTAACATTTTCTACAGCATTTTGGTGGACATTTGCATAGTAGAATCCCCTTTACATCTTTTTTCTACCCTTCTAAAGGTGACTATTTAGGACAATGTATTTATTGTAAACTATTGTTATACACGCTAATGTACATAAATTGATTCAAAAGCAAAGACTCAGGCACTTCTATAAGTTAGGGAATAATCTATATCAGGCACTGATAAATCCATAATATAGAAAATGAAAAGATTACATAACTGTCTCAAGGGCACATCTACTGATGCAAACTGACATGTAGAGTAATAAATAATTTTTGTTTAATTTCATGGCAAAGAGAGGAAGGTGGTAAATTTTCTCCACTGCTCTATCTCATCTATTCTTATACTTTAAATTATAATTACATGTGAAATGTATAAGTTTCCCATCTTCCACTTATAGTACCTCTGAATTGTTAACCCCAACCTAATTTTAAAACAAATAAAATCATCGTCAACCATAAACATGATATTGCTAATAAATTTATGCAGTGTTATATACACCCTAATATTAGCAGCAAATTTATAGTGTCAGTAAATATTTTAATAGCTATCTCTTGTGCTCTGTTTAGTATTTTACAAGACAAAGGAAAACCTTCAATTTAAATCAAAGTTTTTATGAATTTTTAAAGTATCTCCAGCATTGCACAACTTTTCTCTCACCCACAAGTAATGTTAAAACAGAATGAATGGGCTTCCCTGGTGGCGCAGTGGTTGAGAGTCCGCCTGCCGATGCAGGGGACACGGGTTCGTGCCCCGGTCCGGGAAGACCCCGCATGCCGCGGAGCGGCTGGGCCCGTGAGCCAGGGCCGCTGAGCCTGCGTGTCTGGAGCCTGTGCTCCGCAACGGGAGAGGCCACAACAGTGAGAGGCCCGTGTATGGCAAAAAAAAAAAAAAAACAACAACAACAATGAATCATGGCACTAGGTCTCTATAATCTATGACTGTACTAAAAGTCAAGGGGTATGTTTTATTTTAAATTTGGGTACTGGATTTCTTATGTAAACCCCTTGCTAAAATTTTTTGACAACCATAATGAAAAAGAGAAAAAAACAAAAAAAACAATATGGAATTCTTTGAGAAGGATCCACCATTTAGGGGCAACATAAATTCTTCAAAGAATACATAAATATAAAACAAATAATCAAAAAAGGAGTTTTTTCTATGTTGTCTAGTATTTATTCACTTTATGGCTTAGAAGCTACTTTTTTTTCATATGTAACATTCAGTGTCCCAATCTGTAAAATACAAAAACACCACCAAATTGGGAGTTCTTCTGATGATTAAATGAGAAAATGAAATAAAGCTTGTTATAAGAGATGTTTAACAAAATGTGTGCTATTTTCCCATGGATTCATATGAAAGAGAACATACATATGTCACAGAATGGCTCCCACACCCTGGGACTTCTCACACTTCACTTTGACCTTGGCTACCAATTGGTATCAGTGATTACAGAAACTCATCAATATCCAGGTCCTCCTCTTCAACCCCCAAACCCATTTTGCAAGTAGGATCATTATATAACTAGATGTGTTCAATAGAATACAAAGGAGAAATCTTTGGCTCTTTTCTAATGAGGCAGCTAATTCCTTCAAAAGCCATTTTTTGTTTCACCTCAGGCTAACCTTTGTGTTATAAGCTAAAGAACCCATGAGAATGGAGCAAAGCTTTTCCTTGAGATACTGTTTAGAGCAGAAACCTGCACTCTACATTGACTGCAATACGAGTGATAAATAAGACTCTTTTTCACTATGTCATTGAGATTTTGTTTCTATTGTTACAGAAATTAGCATTCAGTACTCTGGCTAATACAGTATTTAAGCAGTTTATTCATGCAGATGTAACATGAGGCAGATTTTGCCTGGGCAAAAATAACTCATTCCATTTTGATGCCCATGATTGAGGTTCTTCATGTGCTGACATTCGAGAAACTCCATAGTTAATTGTTGTAACTGTTATAAGAATGGAAATCAAAGCTATAACCATAAAACAACCAAGGTCAAGTAAAGAAAGGATAACTATGAAAAGTATACTTTTAATGAAGGTATTATTTGAATAAGCTGACTTTTCCAAAGCCAAAAAAACTTAAAAATTTAAATGTGTTGACATTTATTTGGTTAAAAATCGAAAATACCAGACTCTCTGAAGCAAACAGGTTTACCCACAAATTGCAAAGTACACAAAGATGACATTAATTCCAGTAACCACTCTTTAAACAATCATGCAGAAATGTATCAGTGGATAAGCTGTCAAAGAAGCTGCATTTAAGATTTTTATGAAAACAAAACAGAAAAAGAAAAGCTCCTCTTCTAAGGAGGTAGGAGATGTGGACTCTGTAATTAGTTTCAGTGTACTGGCTGTTTATTGGAAGAAAATAAGTGTTTTGTCTAGAAAACAGGTTAGATTTGAACTACTTAAATGCTCACACTTTGTGATTTTTTTGACTCTATAATTTCAATAGCTTGTGGGCACACAACAGGAATTTAAAGAAGAAAACGCCAACAGTTTTAGTTTCAGATGAAGATTCATGGAACTACAGTCAACACCTACCACTCTCTCCGTGTTTTCATACTACATAGGCCATTATTTCACCATTTCAAAAACAGTCCTGGCAGTCACAGGTGATGAACCAGACCACGAGTAATTGACTCTTGCATAAAATAACGGAGAATAAAAGTGTCATCCAATGCAGAGATTTTTAAGAATGGCAGCAGAGCGGCAAATGAGAAATGTCTTCCAATTCTGCAGTGTGAGTCTAATTAAAAGTATGTGATACAATAAAGGAAAAAAAAAATTGCCAGATGCTGGTAACTCTGTATCTTTCAGATACTGATTTTAAAATGAAAGCATTACATCCTTCAGCTTTCAGTTAAGATCCAGAAATCACAAAAGGTCATCACACTCACCCACCCTGAGAAGGAGAGTAAGACGGATAAATTACAAAGCCACATAAGTTTCTCTACCCATCATAGAGCTGAGGACAAAAAGAAACCCAATAAAACTAAATTGCAGAAAAAGTGAAGGCTTTGCTAGAACAGAAGAGACCATAACTGCTTTCTCTTCTGCTGGAATGGTGAGAGTGGTGGTAAGGGGTAATCTTGGAAGACATATGGAAGGCTAAAGGGGTCTAAATTTTAATAAATTCATAACATCTAGGTACAGGTTGACATGAGAGATCAGAATCCTGAGGGGCTGCAGTCAAAGACGGTGTCTGGGGCTTCCCTGGTGGCGCAGTGGTTGAGCGTCCGCCTGCCGATGCAGGGGACACGGGTTCGTGCCCCGGTCCGGGAAGATCCCTCATGCCGTGGAGCGGCTGGGCCCGTAAGCCATGGCCACTGAGCCTGCGCGTCCGGAGCCTGTGCTCCGCAACGGGAGAGGCCACAACAGTGAGAGGCCCGCGTACCGCAAAACAAAACAAAACAAAAAAAAGACGGTGTCTGCACAACCCACCATTTTTCCCATGGTCCCTCAACAGAGCCGACAACCCAGAGCCCTCCAGAGCTTGGGGCAGGGCAGAAGGACCAAGAGAAATCCTCCTCGTCCACTCCAGGTGCCGGGGCCTTCCAAGTGCGCATGTAAAGCAGACGGACACCTGGGGCGCCAGGAAAAGCAAAGCTCTGATCCAAGAGCATTCGAAGTTGTGATGAACACACGAAAGCCATGAAACAGCTCAATCACTGTTAGATCCACACATACCCCAAACTAGGGCTTGAAAGTGAAAAGGGCATGTTTTTTTCTGGGGTAAGTACTACTGACATTAGTCTATAACGCTGTTTCACACACAACATCCTGAATAAATTTTAGAAGCATGAGACACAAGGAGAAAGTAGGAAAATATGACCCATGTTCACAGATGTGCTTGTGTCCATACACGAGTCAGAATTTTCTGTTTCTTTCTCATGCCTTGTACGTCCAGATTTTATTCAGGACATCCTGAGTAAATATACACACATAGACTACTGAGGTTTAAAGCAGAAATGATAACAATATATTGTGAGGTTCCAGACATGCAGAGGTAAAACATATACTTTTTTAAAGTTGAATTCAAAATGAATTATTTTCTGATTTGACAATTAAATGTTATGTTTTTTCTATATGTTCAATTTTGTGTTGGAATAAATATTTAAATATACTCTATTGAAAAGATGGTCTGTTTCAAGAAAAAAAAATTGAAATTCGAACCATTTTTGATGTTTAAAGGCACAAGACCTCACTCATATTGTGTATATTCATTTAAATTTTGAAACTTATAATAATGTAATTTACATATGATGTGACATCCTTATTTCATGCTATTCCAAATGCTGCTTTCAAGCTTTATATTTTGTCTTAATAATAGTGAGAGCTAACAGCATAAATGACATGTTAGTACTGCACATATGTGGCTCCTCTAGTCCTGTAAAAGCAAACACATATACCAGCATATATTTTTTAAGCATCAATATCAAGATTTCATTTGCTTTCAACACAAAACTAACATCAAACAAACATAATGAGGGCTGTTCTAATTAAGTGAAGAGTTAAGCAAAGATTCCTTGGATAAGACACCACAAACTCACAATACAAAAGAAAGTATTGTTAAACTGTACTTCATCAAAATGTAAACTTCTGCCCTTCAAAAGACAATGTGATGACAATGAAAAGCCACAGGCTGGGAGAAAATATTTGCAAAATATACATCTGATTAAACTCTCACAACTCAGTGAGAAATCAAATAACTCAAAAAAAATTTTTGAAAACACATTTACCAAAGAAGGGCTATGAATAGCAAATAAACACATGAAAAAATGTTTAACGATATTAGCTATTAGGAACAAAAATTAAAACTGAGATACCCCTACACATGTATGGAACAGCTAACTTTCATGAAATATGTTAATACCAAATGCTAGCAACTCAAACTCTCAGGACAGTGTCCTGTGGAATGAAAAATGGCATAGCCAGTTCAGAAAACCGTTTGGCAGTTTCTTTTATAGGTAAATATTATGTCATGTGATCCAGCAATCACACACTTAGGAATTTACCTAAGAGAAACGTCAACATATATCTATATCAAGACCTACATATGAACATTTATGGTACCCTTAGTGATAATAGCCGAAATCTGAAAGCAACACATATGCTATCAGTGAATAGAGAAAAATTTCATAGTATATCCATAAGGTAAAATATTACTCGGTAATCAATGGAAATGAACTACTGAAAAATACAAAAATATTGCTGAAGTGAAAGCAATCAGATATAAAAGTCTACATAGTCTTTGATCCTTATTATATGACAATCTGGGAAGAGAAAACTAGAGAGACAGAAAGCAGATCAGGTTTTGCCAAGAATGGGTCAGGTGGTGAGTGGGGGAAGGGGACTGAGTACAAAGGGACATGAGGGAACTGTGAGGGAGACAAATATTCTATATCTTGATTGTGGTAGTGGTTATGTAATAGTATATATTTATCAAAACACATACAACTGTAAGACCAAAAAAAATGATGGATTGTACTGTGTGGATATTATACACTAATAAACATGTCATCCAAAAAAAAAAAAAAAGAGGAAATGCATACATTAGCAGATTTATGGTTTGGTTTGAATCAGGAGCTATTTAAAATATTGGAGGCAAAATAATAACATAAGACAAACAAAATCAGGTTGCTCTGAATGAAATGGGGTAGAAAAATCTAGGTTGTTCTGTGTGATTTTGCTGCTATGCAACTGACACTGCCTTATTTACTCAGAAATGTCAGATGTTGGTTAATAGGTTTAATTAAGAAAACTTTCCAATCATTCTGGTATAATTTGGAATAAAAATTGGCTTCTGTTTTAGTTATGAGAGCCCAGAAGATTGGTAAACCTTGTAATATTTCTGAACACTACTTATTTATAATGTTTTCTCTAGAACAATCTCTATATATGGTCCATTTTTGGGGACATCACTGATTATTTCAGCTATACTGTATTCTTGAAAACACACATATACGAGCACATACATATGTATGGGTGTTTTCAATCCCTCTCGCTCTTTTTCTCTCCCTCTCTCCTTTAAATTTCCATATAAATTTTAGAACCGGATTGCAATTTCTTCAGAAACTCTTCTGTGATCGATATTGAAATAATACTGGATCTATAAGTCAATCTAGAGGAAAAGTCTTAGCAATATTAATTCTTTAAATACATGAATGTGGTATACTGTTTTATTGAAGCATTACAAAATTTCTTTCAAAGGTTTTGTAGATAGCAGCTTACATGTATTGCACAATTTTGTTAGATTTTTCCTACTGATTTTTTTATGCTTTCATAAATGATATTTATAAGTTTATGTATTTATTCTGTATATGAGGTAATCATATGAACTTCCCCATTTTTCTTCAACATTATTACACTGATTTTGTTTTTCTTGTCTGTGCCTGTTGGCATAATCAGGATACCAGCTTCTCCAGCATCCAGGTGTTGGTGTATAAGATAAAGAAAACTCAAAGAATTCCTCGTCTAAGATGTTGAAGTCCTCAGTCAGTCTGTCTTCTCTTTATCTTTCAGAATATATTCATGTCTTTTTTACACATAACATCCAGAATTAATTGTGCTTAGTCACAAGAATAAAGAGAAATGTGTCTACTCCATTTTGCCCAGAACTAGAAGAGAAACATCTACATTTAGCCTTTACTTTGAAAGATATTTTCACTGTTGTAGAACTCTAAGTTGGCAATTATTTTTGTTCAGCACTTAAAGACATTATTCAATTGTATTCTGGCTTCCATTGTTTTTTGTGTATCCTCAGCCTGCATTCCTATTGTTGATGGTTTGAATGCATCAGATCTTATTTTCTAGCTGTTTTGAACATTTAGTCATTGTTTCCAACAGTCTTAGGAAGACGTTTCTAGGTATGGTTGTGTATTTATCTTCATTGAGGTTTGCAAAAGTTATTTAATGTCCAGTTTGAAATCTTTCATCAGTATTGAAAGCGTCTTGGCCATTATTTCATCAAATACTGATGATGTCTGAATTATTCACTCTTACTTCTCCTTATATTTACCTCCAAGTTTATTAGACCTTTCACTTTGTCTTATTTGCCTCTTATGAATTTTTCCTATACTTCCCATTTTTTCTTCTCAATTATTCAGTTTGAATAGTTTCTACTCATGAAGTTAAACCCAATTTCAGGCACTGTAGTTTTATTCTTAGAACTTACGTATCTTTCAATAGTTTCCAGTTTTCTCAATATTTTTTCTATTTTTCTCCTTTTCATTAAACAAGTTAATCACAGATACTTTAAAGTCATTTTCTAATTATTCTATTAGTTCAAATACCTTAGAGCCAATTTTTATTTCCTGGGTTTTTTCTTTTAGTTTTTGATCACGTGATCCTATTTCTTGGCATTCTTCCTAATTTCAACTGAATGTCTGATGTGTTATACTAAAAAACATAGAGGTTATAGATGGAATCAAACTTCTCTAAAGGTTCACATCTTCTGCTAGACCTTCATCAAAATAAGCACTGAGCTTAGTTGGACAGAGCTGTACTTACGGGAAGCCTGAGATGCCCTATTTCTAATAGACTTGTTGGGCTCTCATAAATAGCTAGACTTACTCATCTTGGTCCCTTTCCATAATCTTAATTCTGATTTCTGTTTTCTTAGCTCTGTGAGATGGCAGAAAACTCTGCTATTCTTCTTAGAGAATTCTGGCTTAATATTTTAGTCCCTCTTATCAGGTACAACTTTATAATTTCACAGAACTCTTGAGGAGGAAATTGGATGTGTTTTGATTCCCTTCATACTGTCATTTTTTGTTTGTTTGTTTTGATTTTAGTTTACCCTTTGGAGACCACCAAGATTTCTTATAGTTTCTCCATTCCCCAAGAGTAGGCATCTATCCAAGCAAAATACATTCTCAGCCTGAGCTCAGAAACAGTAAATGCATTCAGGGATCAAAATAGCTGTAGATCATAAGAAAAGTTCTCTGAAGTCCTCTCCCCTTCAGAATTATATCCATTCAACTCCTTATTTATTGCTTCCTCAACTCACTGATGCCTTAAATGGATTCTTGTTAAATTGTATCTCGATTTCCAAATGGTTCTCAGGGATAACTGTTTTCTGCAGCCAAACATTATTACCTACTTGAAAGTGACTATCTGGAGATCTTTTCATTTACCAATTCCACAAATTCCATCTCCACAAATTTTTATTTAGTTGTCTTATTATGCATAATGACATCCACATTGAAAATAGCTCAATAACTAAAATATTCAAAGGAAATTTCACTGTGAAAAGGTTTAGAAACACGTGTCTAAACTTCCTGGTCTCTACGTAATTGCCTACATGCACAGGATGTTTAAATGAGACCCCTTCCTCAATATCCTCAAGTAGGATATAAATTGAAACAACATAGTTCTAGAGACAGATGACTGGTAGGTAGGTAGACAGATAGATAAACAGAGAGAAACAGACTGAAGAAACTGAAATACAGAAATTTTAAAGGTATTAAAATCAGACACTTAAATAGGAAGTTCCTGAACCAGGGCCCTCACAGGCAGGTTTCAAAGATTGAGATTGTCACCAGAGCAAATGTTTCATAAGAAAAATGTAACAAAACATTATTAATTTTTATTAAAGATGAATATTAGAACATGCAAATATAGAGAAAATAAACAACTACTAAAGTCTTTTTGAAAGATTTTGGCACAAATGAAATATATATGCTTTTTAGGAAGTGATATAAGAAAAGGAAGATTTGAAATTTTTAAAAGTAAAACCATATGCTGATATTTATCCTAAAGAAAAATAATTGATATGTTCAAATACAATGGAATATTACTCAGCCATAAAAAGAAACAAAATTGAGTTATTTGTAGTGAGGTGGACAGACCAAGAGTCTGTCATACAGAGTGAAGTAAGTGAGAAAGAGAAAAACAAATACCATATGCTAACACATATATATGGAAACAAACAAACAAACAAAAGGTACTGATAAACTAGTCACAGGGCAGGAATAAAGAGGTAGACATAGAGAATGGATGTGAGGACATGGGGCGGGAGGGGGAAGCTGGGGCGAAGTGAGAGTAGCATTGACATATATACACAACCGAATGTAAAATAGTTAGTGGGAAGCAGCAGCATAGCACAGGGAGATCAGCTCGGTGCTTTGTGATGACCTAAAGGGGTGGGATAGGGAGGGTGGGAGGGAGGCCCAAGAGGGAGGGGATACAGGGACATATGTATGCATATGGCTGATGCACTTTATTGTACAACAGAAGCTAACACAGTATTGTGAAACAATTATACTCCAATAAAGATCTATTTTTAAAAAACTCATTGTTTTTCTAATATTTTAAATGCAGAAGCTTCCTATTCATTTCTTAGAATGAAATTCTTAAAAGGTCCTTGACATTGGTCTTGGCAATCATTTTTTGAGTGTGACACCCAAAGCACAGGCAACAGAGACAAATTTAAGTAAGTGAGACCATATCAAACCAAACTGCTTCTGGACATCAAATGAAATGATCAATAAAATTAAAAGGCAACCTACAGAATGAGATAAAGTACTTACAAATCATATATCTGATAAGGGTTTAATATCAAAAACATAAAAGGAACTCACCCAATGCAATAGTAAAAACAAATAACCTAAATAAGAAACGAGCAAATGACCTAGTAAGACATTTTTCCAAAGACATACAAATGGCCATCACTAAATATCAGGAAAATGCAAATCAAAACCACAATGAGATATCACCTTGAAACTGTTGATAAGGGCATGAAAAAAGGGAGCCCTTGTGCACTGTTGGTGGGAATGTAAATTGGTACAGCCATTATGGAGAACAGCATGGAGGCTCCTCAAAAAATTAAAACACTGAACTACTATATGATCCAGTAATCCCACTTCTGGGTGTATAACCAAAGGCAATGAAATCAGTATCATGAAGAAAATATCTGCACGCCCACATTCATTGCAGTATTATTCACAAGAGCCAAGCTATGCAAACAACCAAAACAGCTGTCAAGGAGTGAATGGATAAAGAAAATGTGATATTTTCTCTGAAGATGAATGAGGAACACAGACTTGTATGGCATCTTTGCACCTGCTGCTTATAATAATTAAGAGTTTTCATAACTGGAGGACTTTATAAAAGTCACCAAAGTTTGTATAAATAATCAACCTAATTATGTATCTTAGGTTAATCATTTGGTGCTTGAAATTAAGCTCAACGTTCAGAAAGATAGCATTAGTAATTAATTTCATTTTGGGTCTAAATCATCTTAGAATAGTACTATTTCATATAGGAATAGTATAGAAATATGTGTTAGACTTTTGTGGGGTTTTTTTGCAAATATGTCAGTGGATCTGTTTACACCCACATTTGTTTGCCTCTCTTGTTTCATTTCTAATTTGTCTAGAACTGATTTGCCTTAAGGAGTCGCAGTAAGAACAATTATATATTATTCAACGGTTTAAAAACCTGGACCAGTTTAGAATTAACACCATGCCGGATGAAAACCATTCACCTCTTAGGAGTTATTTAAATAGCCTTAGAAGGCCTCACAGTGGTATAAAACAGTTCCTCTCCAAATTCATGTGCAGATTTTATCTGCCTTTCCTGTATGAAGATATAGTTCTGTGTGGGGAAAGCACACAATATAAAATCCTCAGCAACAATGGAGTAGCAGAGGGCAAAAAGCAACAAGTTTTGCTCGCTGAAAAACACAGGTCACTACCTCTCTGCCTGTGGTTACGAACCATAACATCCTGAAAGTCACCACTTGTCACTGCTTCTATTCACACCAATCCTGGGCATGCCACCTCATTAAAATCATTAATCTACTTATATTCAGGCAGAGTCCAAATTCTTTCTTTAAAAAATGTATGAGGTTCTTTATTTTTCCCCTAGCTAAGTTAGATGTTTTAGTGGAAGAAAATAATTAGATGTATTTTAGCAATAACTGATTTGCAACTCACTGCAAGCACAGTCAAAGCAGGGGCAGGAGAAAGAAAAAAAGAATCCTTTTAATGGGGGCTACTGATCTATGGTAGAGTATCATAATTAAAAGAGACCTTTTGAATTTTAGCTGCAAAGACATAGTATATTCTAATTGCTATAACCTTTGGGAATCTTCAGAAGGATAATAGTTCTGTCCAAAGGTTAGAAGAGATTTTAGGCAGGAGGTGTTTAACTGAATGTGACTATGTGACACAAGAAATAGCAACCTAATGCAAAATAAATCACCTATTTTTTCTACCTATTTTTTTCTAACAGAGTAAAAACAGACAAGCAAAGCAAAATAAAAATTTGGATTTAAATTTGTAATTACTCTTAAAGGCATATGTTTGTAATACTAAGTATCAAAACTATCACTGGAGATAGCAAAGTCTTAGAAAGCCATTATTATTGAAGTCTTATTGGACAGAGCATAGTAACTTCTTATACTCAAATTGATGTGGATATTTTTTTGTTTTAATTTTCACAAAGTTAAAGATATTTAATGGATAGACCTAACATACATTTTGAAATATCAGTAAAAAATTTTCAAAGACAAAATACCCTACATATGTTTCCAATACTGTTATACATCAAAATTTCCAGATTATTAACATAAGATCAATTTTTGAGGGCAGCAAGGAAAAGCTTCACTAAACAGAGTTAAACAGGCAGGGAAAATTTTATTCAACACTACCACAGCAGGGTAGAGTGATTAAACTTGACTCCACTGAAACGAAGGGCTGCATAGATTTAAGCACTGGGCTGAGTGAGTAGAAAAGTATTGCAGGAGGAGGGCGGGGATTGGTCCAGGTGATTAGGCCCTCTGTTTGTTCATCAGTAATAACTTGATAACTGCTGAGCTGTCCTCCTGCCCTCCAGGAAGATGGGGACATAGGGCACCATCTTTCTAGACTGTGAGATGGTTTCCAAGTGTTTGAGAAAGAAATTCCTGGGTTAAAAAATCACAGAAGACTGGGAAAAGATTTACATCTCAAAGGAACAGAGAATTTAAGTGTTTTCTAAAACAAATGCCCTAAAGTTTAGTGAAGCATGAGAAAGTTAAGGCCATCTTGGTAAAATGACCTATAATTATTCAAAAATCAGTCAATTGGATCAATGGTAGTTATTTTCTATCACTGTTTATACCTGAATATGAATTAGCAGGGAATTTGTTTATTATAGGTCTTTCACAGGTTGCATATTTTAAGATGATTTTTGCTATCCCTTGTGAAGGAAAAATAAAATTGGAGTAAGAGAGCTCTCTAAAATGGAGTCAGATGGAGAACAAACTAGGTGGCCTTTGGGGAGAGGGAAATGGGGAGGAGCAAGATAGGGGAAGGGGATTAAGAAGTAAAAATTACTATGGATAAAATAGATAAACTACAAGGATATATCGTACAGCACAGGGAATATAGCCAATATTTTATGATAACTTTAAATGGAGTATAATATATAAAAAAATTGAACCACTATGTTGTACACCTGAAACTAACATATTATAAATCAACTATACTTAAATAAAAAAGGAAAAAATATATATAAATTCTAAACCTCTCCCCCAAAATAAAATAACACAATATGGAGCTTGGAGGCCATTAAGAAGTGTGACTTATGCACTTCTCAGCCTGGATGGAATCTGACCTTTGAACTGATGAAGTCATCCAGAATACCTGCCAGAAACTCAAGATACTTACCGGACTCACTGTAATAACTCATGACAGTCTATCTACTTATTGAACCTCTACCCTAAAATAAATGGTCATTCCTTAAGGACGAATACTTTCTGACTCGCATCACAGTCAATCAAAATTTCTTTACAAGCCCCTGACTCTTTCTCTTCCTGGAAACACTCTTTTGGGGTTACTTGAATCTGTGTCTCCCAAATTGCAATGATTGAGACTCTAAATAAACTCCTCTTATTTGAAGACTCTTGCAGTATTTATTTTGGTTGATACCCCCCATCCTAAATGATAACAGGGTAATAGTTAATTTAAGACTAATCAAACTAATTTGAGTATTAAGTCTCAAACAACCTTAGAACTCAGATGTGAGACTACTGACTAGTATCTTTTATGAAATTCAACTTTGGGGTCACTGACTTGATAAAATGTTGAAAGAGATAAAAGTCTCTCAATATAGGGAGAGACATTACCAGAGTTGGGGTAAATTATTGGTATTGCATAGCCTAAGTAAAGTATTTGCATTTTAATACTTGCCCTTAACCTTTTATTTTTCTAGAGTCTCTGGTATAAGACATGCAGACAAATTTATCAGTATAATTTTACAGACAGAAAAGCTACAACACAGATAAGTCACAGAGCCCCTTGAAACAAGAGCCAATTGAGGCAAAGCAGAGAACATACTCTTAAATACTCTGCTATGTGAACAGAATATTTCTCATTTTATAGACAAGGAATCTGAGACTTTGAGGCCCAGTGCCACAAACATATGAAGAGTCAAGTTTCGTATTGTTTTCACTATACTACCTCAATTATATTTATACACTTCCATATTTCACTCTTCAGAGTTCTCAAACAGCCAATTATGTTTTAAGTTTTGTATCTATCATTTTTCACCTCCTAAAATTTAACTTTCTGGAAACTTGTATTCACTTTCTGGGAAGGATTGTAAACATTATGAAGAAGATGACAAAAAGTACTTGGAAGAGGAAAAAGAAAATAAAAAGACAGCTTATTTTGTGGGTCTATTCCTTGTTTACCAAAGCTCAAACATCCTAATGAGAACTCAACCTAGAAAAATGACAGTGGGTATTTTTAAATGTTGACTACATTTATAACTAGTTTTTTCTTCACTTTCTTCCTTCATTGTCCTTCTTTTCCATGTTTTCTGGCCAATTAGACATTGAAGACATTGTAGTCTTGTAACTTTGACAAATGACTGTATAATTTCCACTGTGGACAGCTTTGTTTCATTCCTTTATTTTTAACACCATGGACCATAACAGATTCATATCAATTGCTTAAGAACCAAAACATATCAAGGTCATAAACTAATGGGTAAAAATTATTGGGTAATAATTATTAACTAAACCTTTTTTTGTTATTGTTCAAATTGCACACTTATATCATCATAAAAACAATTATCCCTGTGTGAAAGTAAAATCTGAGATTATCTTTAAAATTTTAAACCATGATATATCACTGTGGTTACTAGTCACAGAGTTCATATTCTCAGCTGAATTCTTAAGTTCACTTACTAACTGCAGAGAAAGTTCTGCTTGAAAGAAGTTATTCAACAAATAAAGCTGATAGTCACAGAAATTCCTGAGCAAACTGTTAATACTAGTCACTCACCCACCCACCCAACAAGCCCCCAGGAAAACAAGCAAACAGTGGCTTTGAAAGTTTTTAAGACTAGCATGAAAACTTTTTGCAGATGACTGGCTTAACCTAAACTTTGATACTTTTAAAACACGAATTTGATGACTAAAGTCTTATCTCAGGTTTTAAAAGACAGAAAATTGGAGGGCAGACAGCAGAAGCAGGAAGAACTAAAATCCTGTAGCCTATGGAACAAAAACCACATTCACAGAAAGATAGACAAGATAAAAAGGCAGAGGGCTATGTACCAGATGAAGGAACAAGGTAAAACCCCAGAAAAACAACTAAATGAAGTTGAGATAGGCAACATTCCAGAAAAAGAATTCAGAGTAATGATAGTGAAGATGATCCAGGACCTCAGAAAAAGAATGGAGGCAAAGATCGATAAGATGCAAGAAATGTTTAACAAAGATCTAGAAGAATTAAAGAGAAAATAACAGAGATGAACAATACAATAACTGAAATGAAAACTAAACTGGAAGGAATCAATAACAGAATAACTGAAGCAGAAGAACGGATAAGTGATCTGGAAGACAGAATGGTGGAATTCACTGCTGCAGAACAGACTAAAGAAAAAAGAATGAAAAGAAATGAAGACAACCTAAGAGACCTCTGGGACAACATTAAATGCAACAACATTCGCATTATAGGGGTCCCAGAAGGAGAAGAGAGAGAGAAAGGACCAGAGAAAATATCTGAAGAGATTTTAGTCAAAAACTTCCCTAACATGGGAAAGAAAATAGCCACCCAAGTCCAGGAAGTGCAGAGAGTCCTATAAAGGATAAACCCAAGGAGAACCACACTGAGACACATAGTAATCAAAGTGGCAAAAATTAAAGACAAAGAAAAATTATTGAAAGCAGCAAGGGAAAAATGACCAATAACATACAAGGGAACTCCCATAAGGTTAACAGCTGATTTCTGAACAGAAAGTCTACAAGCCAGAAGGGAGTGGAATCATATACATAAAGTGATGAAAGGGAAGAACCTACAACCAAGATTACTCTACCCTGCAATGATCTCATTCAGATTCGATGGAGAAATCAAAAGCTTTACAGACAAGCAAAAGCTAAGAGAATTCAGCACCACCAAACCAGCTCTACAACAAATGCTAAAGGAACTTCTCTAAGTGGGAAACACAAGAGAAGAAAAGGACCTACAAAAACAAACAAAAAACAATTAAGAAAATAGTAATAGGCACATAAATATCGATAATCACCTGAAACGTGAATGGATTAAATGCTCCAACCAAAAGACACAGGCTTGCTGAATGGATACAAAAGCAAGACCCATCTACATGCTGTCTAAAAGAGACCCACTTCAGACCTAGGGACACATACAAACTGAAAGTGAGGGGATGGAAAAAGATATTCCATGCAAATGGAAATGAAAACAAAGCTGGAGTAGCAATACTCATATCAGATAAAATAGACTTTAAAATAAAGAATGTTACAAGAGACAAGGAAGGACGCTACGTAATGGTCAAGGGATCAATCCATGAAGAAGATGTAACAATTATAAGTATATATGCACCCAACATAGGAGCACCACAATACATAAGGCAACTGCTAACAGCTATAAAAGAGGAAATCGAAAGTAACACAATAATAGTGGGGGACTTTAACACCTCACTTACAAAAATGGACCAACTATCCAAACAGAAAATTAATAAGGAAACAGAAGCTTTAAATGACACAATAGACCAGATAGATTTCACTGATATTTCTAGGACATTCCATCCGAAAACAGCAGATTACACTTTCTTCTCAAGCGCACATGGAAAATTCTCCAGGATGGATCACATCTTGGGTCACAAATCAAGCCTCAGTAAGTTTAAGAAAACTGAAATAATATCAAGCATCTTTTCCGAAAACAACGCTATGAGATTAGAAATAAATTACTGGGAAAAAAAGGTAAAACACACAAACACATGGAGGCTAAACAATATGCTACTAAATAACCAAGAGATCACTGAAGAAATCAAAGGGGAAATCAAAACATACCTAGAGAAAAATGACAATGAAAACACGATGATCCAAAACCTATGGGATGCAGCAAAACCAGTTCTAACAGGGAAGTTTACAGCTATAAAAGCCTACCTCAAGTGGGAGGGAGGGAGATGCATGAGGGAAGGGATGTGGGAACAGATGTATATGTATGACTGATTCACTT
The DNA here is from genome assembly GCF_964165515.1 of Mesoplodon bidens. Classification (NCBI taxonomy): domain Eukaryota; kingdom Metazoa; phylum Chordata; class Mammalia; order Artiodactyla; family Ziphiidae; genus Mesoplodon; species Mesoplodon bidens. Next base: position 83,433,895 of record NC_138169.1, on the reverse strand, counting down.
TGTTATAAAGCAGAAACTAATAAAAAAAAAAAAGAGTTCCCTTTTCTCCACAAAAAAAAAAAAGCCTACCTCAAGAAACAAGAAAAATCTCAAATAAACAATCTAACCTTACACATAAAGGAACTAGAGAAAGAAAAACAAACAAAACCCAAAGTTAGCAGAAGGAAAGAAATCATAAAGGTCAGAGCAGAAATAAATGAAATAGAAACAAAGAAAACAATAGCAAAGATCAATAAAACTAAAAGCTGTTTTTTTGAGAAGATAAACAATATTGATAAACCATTAGCCAGACTCATCAAGAAAAAGAGGGAGAGGATTCAAATCAATAAAATTACAAATGAAAATGGAGAAATTACAACAGACACCGCAGAAATACAAAGCATCCTAAGAGACTACTAGGAACAACTCTATGCCAATAAAATGCACAACCTGGAAGAAATGGACAAATTCTTAGAAAGGTATAACCTTCTAAGACTGAACAGGAAGAAACAGAAAATATGAACAGATAAATCACAAGTAATGAAATTGAAACTGTGATTAAAAATCTTCCAGCAAACAAAAGTCCAGGACGAGATGGCTTCATAGGTGAATTCTACCAAACATTTAGAGAAGAGCTAACACCCATCCTTCTCAAACTCTTCCAAAAAACTGTGGAGGAGGAACACTCCCAAATTGATTCTATGAGGTCACCATCAGCCTGATACCAAAACCAGACAAAGATACTACAAAAAAAGAATATTACAGACCAATATCACTGATGAATATAGATGCAAAAATCCTCAACAAAATACTAGTAAACAGAATCCAACAACACATTAAAAGGATCATATACCACGATCAAGTGGGATTCATCCCAGGGATGCAAGGATTCTTCAATATATGCAAATCAATCGATGTGATACACCATACTAACAAATTGAAGAATAAAAACCATATGATCATCTCAATAGATGCAGAAAGAGCTTTTGACAAAATTCAACACCCATTTATGATCAAAACTCCAGAAAGTGGGCATAGAGGGAACCTACCTCAACATAATAAAGGTAATATATGACAAACCCACAGCAAACATCATTCTCAATGGTGAAAAACTTAGCATTTCCTCTAAGATCAGGAACAAGACAAAGATGTCCACTCTCACCACTATTATTCAACACAGTTTTGGAAGTCATAGCCACGGCAATCAGAGAAGAAAAAGAAATAAAAGTAATACAAATTGGAAAAGAAGAAGTAAAACTGTCACTGTTTGCAGGTAACATGATACTACACATAGAGAATCCTAAAGATGCCACCAGAAAACTACTAGAGCTAATCAATGAATTGGGTAAAGTTGCAGGATACAAAATTAATGCACAGAAATCTCCTGCATTCCTATACACTAATGATGAAAAATCTGAAAAAGAAATTAAGGAAACACTCCCATTTACCATTGCAACAAAAAGAATAAAATACCTAGGAATAAACTTACGTAGGGGGACAAAAGGCCTGTATGCAGAAAACTGTAAGACACTGATGAAAGAAATTAAAGATGATACCAACAGATGGAGAGATATACCATGTTGTTGGATTGGAAGAATCAACATTGTGAAAATGACTCTACTACCCAAAGCAATCTACAGATTCAATGCAATACTTATCAAATTACCAATGGCATTGTTTACAGAACTAGAACAAAAAATCTTAAAATTTGTTTGGAGACACAAAAGACCCTGAATAGCCAAAGCAATCTTTTGGGTAAAATAACAGAGCTGGAGGAATCAGACTCCCTGACTTCACACTATACTACAAAGCTACAGTAATCAAGACAATATGGTACTGGCACAAAAAAAGAAACAGAGATCAATGGAACAAGATAAAAATCCCAGAGGTAAACCCACGCACCTATGGTCAACTAATCTATGACAAAGGAGGCAAGGATATACAATGGAGAAAAGACAGCCTCTTCAATAAATGGTGCTGGGAAAAGTGAACAGCTACATGTAAAAGAAGGAAATTAGAACACTCCCTAACACCATACCCAAAAATAAACTCAAAATGGATTAGAGACCTAAATGTAAGACCAGACACTATAAAACTCTCAGAGGAAAAAATAGGAAGAACACTCTTTGACATAAATCACAGCAAGATATTTTTTGATCCACCTCCTAGAGCAATGGAAATAAAAACAAAAATAAACAAATGGGACCTAATGAAACTTCAAAGCTTTTACAGAGCAAAGGACACCATAAACAAGATGAAAAGACAACCCTCAGATTGGGAGAAAATATTTGCAACCGAATCAATGGACAAAGGATTTATCTACAAAATATATAAACAGCTCATGCAGCTCAATACTAAAGAAACAAATAATCCAATGAAAAAACGGGCAGAAGACCTAAATAGACATTTCTCCAAAGAAGACATACAGATGGCCAAGAAGCACATGACAAGCTGCTCAACATCACTAATTATTAGAGAGATGCAAATCAAAACTACAATGAGGTATCACCTCACACCAGTGAGAATGGGCATCATCAAAAAATCTACAAACAACAGGGCTTCCCTGGTGGCACAGTGGTTGAGAGTCCGCCTGCCAATGCAGGGGACATGGGTTCGTGCCCCAGTCTGGGAAGATTCCACATGCTGCGGAGCAGCTGTGCCCGTGGGCTGTGGCCACTGAGCCTGCGCGTCCGAAGCCTGTGCTCTGCAACAGAGGCCACAGTGGTGAGAGGCTTGCGTACCAAAAGAAAAAAAAAAATCTACAAACAACGAATGCTGGAGAGGTTGTGGAGAAAAGGGAACCCTCTTGCACTATTGATGGGAATGTAAATTGATACAGCCACTATGGAGAACAGTATGGAGGTTCCTTAAAAACTAATAATAAAATTACCATATGATCCAGCAATCCCACTACTGGGCATATACACAGAGAAACCCTGTAATTCAAAAAGACACATGCACCCCAATGTTCACTGCAGCACTGTTTACAATATCCAGGTCATGGAAGCAACCTAAATGCCCATCAACAGACAAATGGATAAAGAAATATGGTACATATATACAATGGAATATTACTCAGCCATAAAAAGGAACGAAATTGGGTCATTTGTTGAGACTTGGATGGATCTAGAGACTGTCATACAGAGTGAAGTAAGTCAGAAAGAGAAAAACAAATATCGTATATTAACGCATATATGTGGAACCTAGAAAAATGGTACAGATGAACCGGTTTGCAGGGCAGAAATTGAGACACTGATGTAGAGAACAAACGTACAGACACTAAGGGGGAAAGCGGCAGGGGGGTGTGGGTGGTGGTGTGATGAACTGGGAGATTGGGATTGACATGTATACACGGATGTGTATAAAATTGATGACTAATAAGAACCTGCTGTATAAAAAAATAAATAAAATTAAATTAAAAAATTAAAAAAAATGTTAATTACAGCACTTCCATAAAAAGAAAAAAGAAAGAAAATCATTTTTGTTTTTGTTAAAAGAGAAGAAGTATCAGAAATGAAAATAGTTACTGAACTGGTTCATGGGAAAGTATACATAATTGATATATTTATTTAATAATGAATTTTAATCATCAGTAAATGATTAAGTGTAAATTGACAAACACAAGCAAAGTCAGCTTGATTATTAAGTAAATTAAACCCAGATACTTTTCATACCAGTGATCTCTAGTATTTGAAGTCATTCCCTTATCAGAGGTCATGAAAAAATATAAGCTAATTTAAAGGATCGTCTTCACTTTAGGACTTAAAATCTCCGATTTATTAGGATGTTTTCAATGAAGAGTGGAATAAGTAGCTAATTATTATAGCTTCTGTGGAATCTATTCAGGGCATATATATTAGATAAGAATGCCATATACTCTAAGAGAACTCCTAAATGCCACATCACATTCGTGCAGAGTGCAGGGCCAGACTTTTAATAGCCCAATGGTGACAGGGCATATGCCTCTAAGGGCCAGGCACATGCAGAAGCAGCTAATTAACATCAAACACTAATTAGTCCCTCAGTATTTAGCAATGAAGTATCAGCAGCTGTCTTAGATGCCATATGCTAATTAGCATTAATAAACTTCAGAAATAATTGTCTCCATTGTTCTGTGTCATAATACTCCCTCTAATTGTACTTCGGAGAGCATTGCCTATAAATGGTAGCAAGCATTCCATAGCATTGCCTGAAGTTTAATGAGCCATTTACTGTGACTTGTGGCATTAGGAGAGAATATATACAGGAAAGAGGAAAGATTAATGCCAATTTTTAAAATTCATAATTAAGTTGTTGGCTGGTACTTGTGTCTCCAACTGTTCAAATATTCAGACAGGGGAGACTGTTACTTGGGCTCCGGCTAATCTTCAGGAAAATAAAATGTGAAGTTTAATAGAGACGGCCTGAATCCATGCCTCAGCCAGCACAGCACCTCTGTTTTCAAAGCCCAGTTTAGTCTTTCATTGGAAATTACCTGTGTCATCACATTTAAGAAGCCTGAAATGTCAGAAAGGAGAAAGGGCATCTTTCTTTGAAGAGAAAACAACTCCCATTTTCCTAATGTCAGCAAAAGTCAGCAAAATGTATCTTTGATGGTATGATCTGAAGTAAATACAGAATATGGCCATTAATTACCTTGGAAAATGCTTAAGTCTCCAAAAAATTTCACTGGTTATTGTTCCATGAATTAGACAGCAAAATACAGTATCATGAGAGTGGGGTGGGTACCTACAAATACATTAATTCCAAAGACTATGGGATATGATTCTTGACTTAATGAAGTCCGCAGTGCAATTAAAGGGTAAAAACACATATGTAGTAATGCCCTAAATAGTTAAGTCAATATAAAAGAATGTGCACTTTGTAAGTTTGAAAAGCTATATATAACTGCAACATTTTTAATAATTGAGAAAGCAATATAGGACCCTATAAACTAAGTCTTTTAAACACATATACAGCCTGTGGTACAACAGTTACATGACCTTCTATAAGTATTTGTTTTTTATTTGAAAAGAAAAAGCAATAATTGGAAGCAAATTATTCAGAAGTTTTCCAGAAATTAAATGAATTGTTTTTCTGATAAACACTGTAAGGATTTATAATGTATACATTTGTTAATATTACTTGCCATACCTGTCATTAATGCATAAGTTTGCCTTAAAACCCTTGCTAAATTATAAAAACACAACAATTTTTATTTTCATTGATCCTAATGAATTCTTTATCAGTTTATACTTAGCTTATTTTTACCTCAAACTGTATTTTACAAGAACCACTATCCTTATTACTGTAGGGCATTTTTCTATAATTACTACTAACTTTAAATCATTTAAGTTTCTCTTAAATTCTAGCTAAAGTTCAAATTTAAAATAATAACAAAATAAAAACTGTTGGTTATTAAAGAATACCAAGAATATCTTCTTTCATGATATCCATTCTGAAAGCTCAATAATTCTATTGTCTTTGGATCTTACAGATGCAATAACTCTTGGAAAGAATTATGTTCTTTCTTTGCTCTGGCCACTACAAGCTTAGAGCCAAATACTGTGTCTTCCTTTATTACATGGGATCATATTGCCTGCATTTATCTGTATAAATGTTATCTCTGATTATTTCTATATCCATAGGTTTACTGTCCTGATTTCTCTATTATTTTTAAAGAACTGTATCCTTTGGGATTTTATATAAAATTTTAAGTTGCATTCTACTCCTTTGTGTAAATTACATAAACCATCATTAAATGGAAACTAAAAAATTCTATCAATTTCAAAATGGAAATAACATAATTTGAAGCAAAACTTCCTTAATGTTGATACTTTATGTCAATTCATATACGAGTTTGGCTAAAACTTACCCTTGTGAAGCTTGCTTTTAATTCACAAATGCGATATTATAAAGGTATAAAGCATATTTAAGAATTCATTTTAAGGGCTTAACAGGGATAACTGACATTAATGAAATTTAAATATAAAGAGTAAGCTATTTTAGAGAGAAAAGTTTGAGCCAATGTATCATTGGATATTATGAAACACTGCTGCAGAAGGGGACACCTACCCACCCACCCTTAAATACACAGTTCATATTTTACACTTACTATTGAGATAGGTCAGCTGTAGACTTAGAAAAGAGACACACACACAGAAAGAGAGACAGAGAGATAGAGAGAAGGCAGGCCATTGGTTCTGTTGCTGGTGTACAAAACAAAATGCTCCCGAGAGCTTCCATCCCCTGGGCTTGTCTTAGACTGGCTCAGGAAGCTTTGATTACATGTTATTTTATGCTCTTTATTGCCTTGACCAATTGAAGAGAAGCAGAGTAGCGACCTGGCAATGTTTGATCTTGGAATGTGGTTACTTAATTTTGACTAACAAATCTTGTTTTGTAAGATCCTTCTGGAATATTAGTAATTTTAATCCTATTGGTTTTATTATTATTATTGCAAATTAATCTTTATCTTCACAGGATGTGATTAGTCTCTTTGTGTTATCATTATTATCGTTACTATTAACAACAGTTCAAATTTATTGAAATGTTTCTTTGAGTTGGACAATATATTAAATATTTTAGATACTGCATCACTTTCCATTCTTAGAACCACCCTCTTCAGTAGATATAGCTCCTATTCTTATCATTGTTATTATTGCTGTATTCCAGATGATAAAGTTTAGGATGTGAGAGGGCAAACAACTTCCTCAAGGCTATGCAACTAGTGTCACCTTGGACTGAGGATGAACTCAGGGAGTAGATTCACTAAGCTCACTTCATAAACAACTTCTTATAAACACTATGTTGGACTGCTTGACTCTAATATTTTTAGATAACTAAACATAGTGTATAAAAATCAGTCTGTCTGCAATGTTTTTATGTGTAAACTACTCATTCTATTCTTCTATTATCTTAACTTGATTTTACCATTAGCAAAATTTCATTTTTAATGTAATTATTAGGGTTTTTTTACATTAAAACATATATATATATATATATATATATATAAATAGGTCAGGCCAAATCAATTTTCATTAGTAACTGTTCTTCTACCTGATTAGCAGTTACTGTTATAAAAGTCATTATTATTTCTTGGCAAAAAGTGCTTTATACTATTATCTATGGATGCATCTAAATTTATATATGAATGCATGTTAATTAATGAATATTAACAGCATATATACGAGTCTCCTTGTTAATCAAGTCTATAAAGGACATAAACAAGTATAAGTAACAGATGCATGTCTTCATGAATTGTGAAAGAAATATACCTTTTCACCAATTATAATTAGTTTTCTCAAGATTAGTAAATATAGGTCAGCTTAATTGCATCTTTCTTCTTGTAAATGAGAAACTGGTGATTCAGAAATGTAGAGTGAAATGTCTCCAGATCTTTCTGGATAATTAAGAGTGCCTATGATGGCAGATGGACATTATGTATCAGTTCATCTGTATCTCGCCACATTCTGGATAATATATACAGGTCCGGTGATGGCAGGAACCGTGCAAGTTACTCATCTTTGCAGCTCCAGGGCTTAGCAGTCACCATCACAGGGGACTCAGAATATAAATGGGCCCTGAGCTTAAAGATGCCAAATAGTAGAAAACTTATAGTACCTTTTACTTAGAAAATATATTTAACTTCCTTGAGAGGATACACTAACATTCCCAAGCATAAATAAGTAAAATAACTACCAAAACAGTGTGGGTAGCTTGTTGGTAGAAATAACTTGTCAATTTAAAAATATTTAATCTCATGTAAATAATGTAGCTTTGAGCTTTATATAAATACTGTCATAAGGATTTTGGATAAGAATTCACCTGTTTTCTTAGAATTAATGATTTAAATCACATAAAGGTGAAACAAACCGTCAAGGGATTTTTTTCCTTTAGAAGGAGGATATATCTTATTTAATAGACAGAGGGAAAAAACATTTTACTCCACCTTATAAGAAAATAAAATGTACAAATCCTTTTCCCCCAAATTCATTACTTATTTTGTCCAAATACCCTACTATTCAAGCCCTTAAGCAATAGCAGAGGTTTTCAAAGTTATTTATGCAGTTATAAGTTATTTCTTAAGAAAATGAATGCAATTGGTCCTATTTATAAAAGCTATCATATATCCAAGGTTTTTCTGTAGATTATTTAGATGCCGATTATTACAGTTTTACATTATTTAACAAAAGTCTAGTTTTCTAACTTGTACATGTTTGGAATTTACATATATTAGCAATCATGTGATGTTTTGCTTGTGATGAAATAAAATAGAAGCAAATAAAACTATGTGGAGGTTTTCTGAATGACCAGCCTATTAAATGAAATAAATACCAAAGATCAATAGTGCTTTCCTCTTTTGCAAAATACCAGACCCACGTTTGTTATTTTTTTGGTTTTCCCTTCTTCCTAATATTAATAATTAGAATGAACAATTTAAATAAAGACCAAAGAAATATCTCCCAGTAGAATAACTTCAAGCTTTTCTGATTTCATAAACACAGACTTTTAAAATCATTTTGTCAACTTGTGACTTCACTACTCTCATGATGTATCTAAGTATATATCAAGACACTGAAGGTTGACATCATTTAACATAATTATTTAAGATTTGAAATCTGGTTAAATATTTAACATTATTTTGGGGTATCTGTGAGATATCATTAGTATTCAGAGAACTTTCCACTTCTCTTTTCCTGTGGCACTCAAGGCAGTATTTTCAGAGGAATAAATTCTTGGTATGTACTGGAGAGCACAGTGAGCGAGGTAACAATACTGTATTACATATTTGAATTTGAATGATATTCAAAAGTCACCAACAGAGTAAATCTTAAAAGTTCTCACTGCCAAAAAAAAAAAAGAAAAAAAATGTAGTTTCATAACATGCACAAATATCAAATCATTACCTTATACACCTTAAACTTACACAATGTTATATGCCAGTTATACCTAAATAAAGCTGGGGGGGGGGAAAGGAAGCAAAAGGGAAAAAAAAGATTATATTATCCCTCAACTTTAAGGTGGGATGGCCATGTGGCTTGCCTTAGCTGGTGAGATTTGGTTGAAACCATAAGGTGCCACCTCCATGTGGAAGAATTTAAGAGCCTGTAAGCCTTTAGGCATATTATTCTACATGTTCCCTTCCCCTATGGTGGTAAAGCCATCTCTTCTTTTGAGTTGGTAGCATTACAAGATAATGGGATTTTTTCTAGCCCAGATCTCACAGTAACAATAGTGAGCACAGTCCCTAGAATGACTCATTAAACAGTATGCTTAAAATTTGTTTTCTGCATAAACTAAATTTATTAAATTAAAATATTTACTGAATATACTATAAATTATATTTTAGTGAATGTGAAAAGTAAGTTTTTAAAAATGTACCCTTGTATCAGATATAATAATTGTCCTCATTTATCAAAAAAAGAGAAAACAAATTTCCTGAACTCAATAATTACTTTACGATGTGAATTCCTGTTTCTTTGCATAGCACCATGGAAACATTTTGGTCACAGCACACAGTATTTTTTCCTGATATAACCACTTTGGAAGACTCAATCTGATTATTACTATTGTTTTTGTGTAATCATTAGTTGATCTCATGTTGGGCATGCATATACAACATTTATTTTTTTCTTTCAAGTAATTGGTCTTAATCTCAAATATGCTTACAATTTCTCTGAATTTGCAAATATTCTCATTTGCAAGTTCTGAACTCAAACAACGCCACTTTGTTGACCACTTTTAGCCAACTTTAAAAAAAATTAACAGAAACATAATGACAAAAATAAATATGTAATATTTTTGTCATTCATATGAGGAATAAAGAAATTTGGTAACCTAACCATTCTATTTGTTCCACTGATATACTGTAATTAAGGTAAGGCAATTAGAAAATTCTTGGCAAAAATCTTTTCAATTTGCTTTCTCCTTTTGTGGTAGAGACACCTCAGACCCCCCATACCCACTTCTCAAGTCCTCTGAACATACAGGATTATTAAAATCACCTGTGGTTCACCAGGAGTAGGTGATTAGTACTGGCCAGTGGGTGGTGAGAAATGAGGAGTGTCAATTTCAAGGCAAAGAATTTATTTTCCAGTGGGTTCTTCAGTCTTTCCTCTTATCCTAATACCTCAACTAAGGGAGCCCAGTGCCCCAGAATCTGTTTCCTCTGTCAGCCTTGATCACCTGGAGAGCAGCTGCCCTGGTGCTGAACGTGAGTTCAAAAATTAATGTTTGATGCTTGTTCATTTGCTGTGGCATAATCTAGTCCTATCCTAACACACACATCCTGTTATTGCTGAAAAACATCCTCTGGAGTAACAGCAATGTGTGTCCTCAGTCTCCTCTCAGTGTTCCCGGGAGTGTTTCTGTTACTGTGGTGGGAAGAGAGGGCCTGGGGACAGGGTGGGATTATAACATGGAGAGTCACAGAAAGCGCAAGCGCACACATGCACACACACACGCACACACACAGAGGAATATTACTCAGCCATAAAAAAGAATGGAATTCTGCCATTTACAACAATGTAGATAGACCTAGAGGTTACTATGCTTAGTGACCCAAGTCAGACAGAGAAAGACAAATACTGTATGCTATCACTTACATGTGAAACCTAAAAAATAAATCAAACTAGTGAGTATAACAAAAAAGAAACAGCCTCACAGATGTAGAAAACAAACTAGTGGTTACCAGTGGGGAGGGGGAAGCAGGGAGGGGCAAGACAGGGGTAGCAGATTAAGAGATACAAAGTACTCTGTATAAAATAAATAAGCAACAAGGATGTATTGTACAACACAGGGAAATATAGCCATTGTTTTGTAATAGCTTTACATGGAGTATAATCCATAGAAATATTGAATCACTATGTTGTATACCTGAAAGTAACATAATATTGTAAGTCAACTAGCCATCAATAAAAAAAAAAAAGAAAAAACAGAGTCTGGTTTAGTTTTCTTCATAATCTGCCATTAATTATTCCTACATATTACTCAATTAAAATTTAGAAGGTTGTAAACATTGGTCCTAGAACAAAAGTAAAAATAAAGTGAGCTATATTCCTCAAGACTTCCTTAAATATTTTAAATTTATTAAATCCTATGGATTCTGATGTGCCATTTACACCTATAACTTGATGTAATTGTTTTTATTATTTACTTAGTACTAAATATATGTAATTTATCCTTCTGAAACTATATGCATGTAATTAAAAACTTATACTTGGTGTTATTTTTTCAACATGCAATTAAAAGAACCAAAATATTATATATATATATATATATATATATATATATATATATATAAAATATATAATATATACATAACCATTTTCTGGTTTTAGGAATAGCATTTTTTAATTCACAGTATAACCGAGTAATTAAATCCATATCTTCTGTGAGTAAACAAGGTTTTAAAGATGAAATTAAAAACTGAAAGCTGGGTAGTGCTCCAAAACTGAAAAACTAGACAATGTATGATAAGAAAAGCAGACCATAAATTGCTGTCAGTTAATATTGAAAATTCATCTAAATGTTAACCTTAAAAAAAATATTGCCTGTGAGGTTCTCTGGTTGTTTTAAAAAGAGGGTCAATATTCAATGTGTTACATCACTGACCAACTCAGGCATTTTGACTTAGTTAAGCACAGGGATTACAGAGTTTACTAGTGAAAGATTCTAAGAGAAATATCAAAAATAAATTATGATTTACTTTGTTGTAAAGCAGAAACTAACACGCCACTGTAAAGCAATTATACTGCAATAAAGATGTTAAAAAAATAAAAATAAGTTAATCACTGGATTATTTGTTTTTAAAGTGTTTTCTAAAACATGGTGCAGTGAATAATTAAAAAAATTAAACCTGCTATCATTGCATACATGAAACATTTCAGTAGAAACATCCCATTAGGTACCCCCTGTTTTTACTGATTTTCCTTAATCATCCCCTGTTGTTGCCACAGTTGTCACCTAACAGCCCACGTATAAACCATGGCTATTCAAGTAACGTTGGGTAAAGGACTTTATCTCTTCAGTATGGATATTTTGTTCTATCTTAAGTGGTTTCATCAATAAAACTAAGAAGAATCAATGTATGATTAATCTATTTTTTGCAAAAAAAAAAAAGCTTACTTGAGTAAAAATATACTTTTATGCTTTAGAAGTTAAAATCAGTGCCTCAGTTTGGGCTTGTGTAGTCATTTTCTTGGTGCAATCATTATTCATGGTTAGAAAGGTGAACTTGTTTATTGTATCCATTGACTATATGTCTATTTCACCCTCTATATCAACTTCATTTTCTATTATAGTTTATTAAATTAAGATCATTCTTTCCCAGGATCAAAGCTGAAAGAATGCCTAATGGCCAAATATTTTGAGCAACAAAATAAATGATAGTATAGGATTACAATCTTAAGAATAAATGTCTATGAATCCGTACAGATATAAATAATAAATTAACAAATATTGTAAATGGGAGATAAGGGGCACATCCTCTCTACAGAAGATTTCTAAGTAATAAATTGAAGGGAATGAGGGGAATAGGAAATCACCCTTGGAACACTGTAGTAATAATTGCTGCAGGCTAGTTCCACGGATTAATGGGAAAAAATTTAAGTTAGTAGGCAAAACTTTTAAGAAAAAAGAGCATGTCTGCATACTCTCAAGATTTCTCCTCCCAAATATTATTAATTACTGTGGTACACGTGTCCACAAATTTCTAGATATTCTTCTCTCTTTAAGAGTATCCTGGGTTTAGCAACTGACTTTTAACCAATAGGGTATGGAAAAAGTGCAATAGTAACTTTACAGTGGAGAAACCTGGTATACATCGCCCTAACCAAGTAATTAGCATACTATACCAAGTAAACTGATATCTTTTACTTCCTGATAGAATGTTATAAGAAGAGTACTCACCCTGTGGTATTTTTCCAAAAAGTTCCAAACCCCTAACAATGAGAAAACATCAGACAAACCCATACTGAGGGACAAATACTTCAAAATACTAGATGAATACTCCTCAAAAGTATCAAGGTCAATAAACACAAGGAAAGATGAAGAAATGAACAAATATTGGAGAAGAATCAGGACATGGGATGAAAAAAATGCAATGTTGTATCCTATACTGGATCTTGGATTGGAAGAACATTAGTGAAAAAGCTGGTGGAAAATAAAGTCTGGTTCAGTTAATAATGTTGTACCAGTATTAAATTCTTCATTTTGGTATGTGTATGATGGTTATTTAAAATAACTCTATTGGAAGCTGTGGGATGGATATACAGGAACCTTCTTTACAACTCGTCTGTAAATCTAAAGTTATTTTGAAATAAATTTTTTTTTTTTAAATAATGGACTTTTGACTATCTACAAATACTTTATCTTAATGTATATGACTAATTACATGTGGGGGTTGCATGTAGAGGTCACTTGCCAACTCTCAAAGAATGTTACTAGTCAAGAATTTTAAATAATCATTTCTTCATGAAAAATGTTTTCTTTATGTCTCAGAAGAAATTTCAGAGGTGAGAAAGCATTGATGTAGATTGCAGACTTATTACATATTTTTTTGTCTACATGGATATAAGTAGAATGGCTAAATATCTTTAAAAAATGTACCTTACCAATTGAAGAAAATATTGTCTCCAGCCAATATTTATTGCTTCAAAAATCTCATGACGGGGCTTCCCTGGTGGCGCAGTGGTTGAGGGTCCGCCTGCCGATGCAGGGGACACGGGTTCGTGTCCCAGTCCGGGAGGATCCCACATGCCGTGGAGCGGCTGGGCCCGTGGGCCATGGCCATTGGGCCTGTGCGTCCGGAGCCTGTGCTCCGCAACGGGAGAGGCCACAGCAGTGAGAGGCCCGCGTACCGCAAAAAAAAAAAAAAAAAAAAATTCATGACTTGTCCTCCTTATAAATCTTACTATATTTGTATGTTATTATGGTATTACCTATTTTCTTCAAGAGTGTTTGGGTTTGTTTTCCTTCCTCTCATCTGGCTTTAAACAAACTATCTCTGCATTTCCTTACAGTCACCACTCCCCATAAATCATTACATTCAAGGCTATAAAACTGGTTTATCTTATCCAGATTAATCATCTCAGTCTCATCACCTTGCCCACCAACCCTGACAGGCAGCCTATCATTCTCTGACTTAACACAGCAGTGCTATCCATTTAGTTCTCCCTAGAGGCAGACCCTGGGAACGACCTTGCCCCACTCTTCATCTTTACAAATCGAAATGTATCTGACTAAATCTTTACTCAAACAAGTGTAAAAAGAAGAATGGTAAATAATACAGACATACACATTTAACATTTATACACACATATAAAAATGTACACACAAGGCTAAATGCTATTTGATTTGCAAAAGAAAATTTATATATCATAGCTTTGGGTGAAAATTCATCTCAATGCTCAATATCTACCCTAGGGATATTTCACCTCAATTATTAATTAAATTTCTAATGATTATCAACAGAGTTATTATTTTTTTCTGTAATTTACAGAGAAAAAAATATTTTCAAAATGTGCTAATAAACCAATTGTTGTGTACACTTTTGGCTGATGTAATTGTGCATTTATATCCTTCACCATTTATAGAGCTGTCAGACCATTAGTTATAACCTATTTTAGCACAAATAACCATTTCTTTCTATTAATTCCATGTAAGGCTTTAGCTAGTTTGAGCAGATAATGAGGCATGGAAGAGGAGGAGACTGCAGAAGGAAGGCAGAGCAATCAGAGGAGAGGCAGGGAGGGAGGGAGGGAGCGGGTGAGCACCTGCAGAGGAGTGAGAGAGGAGAAGAAGGAGAGAGGGAGGGTGAAAGGCCAAGGAGAGAAATGGAGGATGAGGACTAGGGGGGTCTGCTTTTATAACACACCAAGGTCTGGTGCTTTGAAAATAATATCAACAAAAACCTACTGAAATAGAGAGGCAGAAGGGAGACACTAATAATTTTAATTTGCTAACTGGGGTTTTGTAGTGAAAGACAATAGCTTTTGAAATGCTATTAATTTTGAGATCAGAAGACTCAACCATTTTCAAAGAAACAACAATAACCTCTATTACAAAGGCAAATACACAGTTATTTTGAATTTCCTTATTCTGGGAGTTTATATATATATATATATATATCTCCTGATATTTTTTTTTTGCATTGAGTATTTTTTATATTCCTATGTAAAAAATAACCACAAGATTTAGGAGCTTGTAACAAAACACATTATCTCAGTTTCCTTGGATGAGGAGTCCCAGCAAGGCTTGCCTTGCTTCAATGCTCAGGGTCTCACAAGGCAACAATCAGTGTGTCAGCTGGGCTGCATTCTCATCACGATACTCAACTGGAGAAAGATCCACTCCCAAACTCAGGACACTGGCAGTATTCCTTTCCTAGGGGCTGTGTGACTGAAGACCCCATTTACTTAATGACTGATGGCTGGAGCTACGCTCAGCCCCTGGGGACCACCTGCTGTTCTTTGCCATGTGATCCCTCCATAAGCCATTTACAAAGTGGCTGTTTGCTTCTTCAAGGCTAGAAGGAGAATTTCTTGTTGTACTTCACTAAGATGGAGTCTTATATAACACGACAAAATCACAAGAGTGACTTTCCTGTCACCTTTGCCAATATTCTATTGGCTAAAAGCAGTTACTGGTTCCTCTCATACTCAAAAATGGGGATTATAAAAAAGTGTGATTTATTAGGAGTCAGGGGTCATTGTAACCTTTCTCAACCACACTTGAAAATAATAAAATCCTGTATTAAAACTCTCATTCTGAATTTCACAAGCATTTTAATAACTATAGTTGAACATACTACATTTACCTACTTAAAGTCACAAACATATTTAATGTGACGGTTAAACTTGATCAGTTTGTTCAATAATAATAAATTGCTTCCTTCTTATGAGTATTTTAGTGCATTCATTAGTGTAAGGTGTCTGCATTATTTCAAAGAAAACATTCAGAATGCAGAATTGCATCTTGCTTTCTTTTCAATTTACATTCATTTTGTGTATTTTGAAATACTCTACAGGAACTGCACTCATTCACTGTGAATGCACATGATACTGAGCTCCACTCCATCCTTTCACCCCTGTGCCATCCTCCTACTTTTCTGAATCAGGTTGCGTGTGTTGTACAGCTTTCGGGTATATTATCATTGCCCTGATTTCTGCTTCCGTTTTTTTGTTTTCTGTTTTATTCAGCACTTAATTGACAACAACAAGAGTGGTGTGGAGTATGGCAGAGGCCATTCCAACTATGTTTTGAACAATGAAGCTAATTGGAAAAGAACTCTTCAGTCTTAGAGTTATAGGCTGAATTGCGCCCCCCAAAATCCACATGACAGTACCTCACAGTGTGACTGCATTTGGAGATATTATCTTTAAAGAGGTAATAAAGTTAAAATGAGATCGTTATGGTGGGCTCTAATCCAATGTAAGTAGTGTCTTTAGAAGATGAAATTAGGACACATGCAGGCACAGAAGGAAGATCATGCGAAGCCACAGAGGGAAGATCGCCATTTACGAACAAAGGAGACAGGTCTCAGAAGGAACCAGTTCTGCCAACACCTCAATGTCCAACTTCCCCACCTCCAAAGCAGTGAGAGAATAAATTTCTGTTGTGTAAGCCACCCAACCTGCAGTACTTTGTTACCAAAGCCCTAGCAAGCACCCTGCTTAATATCAACATTGTATCTCATCACAACTTGAACCACACACCTTGTGACTGGTGACTGAAATTGCCTCAATCAGGCACTGAGATGCAAGAATCGCAGCCACATATGCCAGCCCTGCGGCTGCCCAGCTGTCTCTTTTTTCATCCATTTCACACGAGGATGCGCCCTGGAGAAGAGGTATGATGTAATATGAAATCATTACAGCAACAAGCCCCTTCCTATGAATGGCCAATTTGACTCTGTTTTAAAAAAAAGTTCTCTGGGGTGTCTTCCATTATGAATTAAAACTGAGAATTTTACAGAAGATAAAAGGGTCTTTAGACTTTAATGGAGTCACAGGTGTTGATGATTTGGGGGAAGTAAACACCACTGACCACCACCAGATCTAGAAAGCACGAAAGGTTTCATTAGGAATTTGTCTCACAACATAGGAATTAAGATGTCAGGGAAAGTTTGGAAGAAAAAAAAGAAAAATATTAAAATATTCTGACACTGGTGATTATTTCCACTACCCTCCTGAGAGATGTTATTATGTATTTGCTTAATTAAAAGCTGCTTCTCTGGCAGCATTCAAATTCTCGTGAGAAATCAAATGCTGTTTTCCTAAAATGACACTGAAGCACTGTCATCACATGACTTATATTGTGAAAAGCAAACAATATCCTTCCTGAATCCCTGTTGACAGTGGTCTGCAAGGCGCAGCCCGATCTCAAATAAAACTTGCATGCCCAAAGATGTACTGGACTTTTCTCTGATTTTCTCTACTCCTTGCTCACAGGGTTAGAAGGTGATAAACCCTGAATCCAAATGATAATTTAAACTTTGTATTTTTTTGGCCAAAGAGACCCTGGATCTAAATCCACTCCACATTTCATAGACTGTTTTCTGATGAAGGAGTCAAAAGATAAAGGCTCTATTTCTAAACAGAGTGTGATGAGCTGTGGGATATATCATGTACCATAATAAAAGGTTTACAAAATAATACTGGCTTTTAAATTGATGCAAATCTACATATTACAAAAGCTTCACAAACCTTGAGACTCAGGAGGAATATTAAACACATTTCTATGACTTTAAAGCTTCTGTCCACTTACAGTCTCATTTTCTGGCATGATTAAATATCTGATGATAATAAGGCACATGGTTGAAATATACAAACTTTCTAATTTAAAAGGAAAAATATCAAAAGTGCTGTGTCTTTCCCCGCATACCTTATTTTTATAATATCTTTAAATGCTGCAATTATCAAGAATATATAAAATAAAATGCTATTGGAACAGAAATTTTCCTCCCAATGCCTACTTAGCACATCTAAGTAGGTTTAAAGCATAATTTAACACACATTAACACAGCTGTCCTCAACCTTTTGGGCACCAGGGAGCGGTTTCGTGGAAGACAATTTTTCCGCAGGGCAGGGAGGAGGGCACAGGTGGTTCAGGCAGTAATGCGAGCTATGGGCAGCAGCAGATGAAGCTTCACTCACTCACCGCCGCTCACCTGCTGTGCGGCCTGTTTCCTAACAGGCTGCAGACCGGTACCGGTCCACGGCCCAGGGGTTGGGGACCCCTGCCTTAAGAGACAGATTTTTTTTTTTTTTGCGGTACGCGGGCCTCTCACTGTTGTGGCCTCTCCCGTTGCAGAGCACAGGCTCCGGACGCGCAGGCTCAGTGGCCATGGCTCACGGGCCCAGCCGCTCCACGGCATGAGGGATCTTCCCGGACCGGGGCACGAACCCGTGTCCCCTGCATCGGCAGGCGGACTCTCTACCACTGCGCCACCAGGGAAGCCCCCAGATCATTTTTTTGATAGATCATTTTGAAGAGTTTTTGAGGATGGGATATAAAAGTAATATTCCAAAATATATAATTTATTTCATACATTGCTCTCAACCAACATTTCCCCAAAACAACTAATTGGAAAACATGGGTTGCCATGTCTTGCCCATCTTGTTCCAAATGCATCTGTTGTCTTACTGCTTAACTCAGATTTTGCATTAAGGAAGGTACCTGTCCATTATCAACTGAAAAAGTAATCCTATTAAAATGACTACAAAAACAAGGTAATACACAAAAACTCTGGAAAGGTAAATAAATGTAAAATCAAAGAATTATATTTATGGTCTCACATTTATTTTCCAGATACGGTTTTACTATTTTCCACATCCTGATATAAACAGATGTCTTACAATTCAATGCTATGCATTTCAGAAGACTGTTATAAATTTCATATACAGGAGGTTGCAACAGTTAAAATATGAATAGTAAAATGTCAAGTAACTGTATATCTTGGGCCATAATTATACATAAAATTGAAAAACTATTTTTTAGCCCACAGGTTACATTTCAATTAAAGTCTAGGGTAAATGTGGATTTCTAACTCTTTGAAGATGATTTTGTAAGGCTTCATCATAAAATTTCTCTATAGGTTTATACTTCCAGTGGTGAAACTTGGAAAAATTAAACAACAATGAAAAAGAGGCTACTAGCTTACTAAAGCAGCCTTCTGGAAAATCCCTTTGCTAATGAAGAGCCTGCTGTGACCAAGTTTCAATAGACTTAAAGGACATCCTGCTTGGTCTGCAAAACCGCCCTGTCACCTGACTGCAGGGCTGTTAGTTCATCCTTTCATTTTAACTTGCTGATAATTTTTTCTGGGCAAACAATACAAACTTGAAATAAAGAAAGATGTATCTGAGAACATGTTATTTATTGGTTTGGTTACTTTATCTTATTTTTAAAATGATTCATAACTGCATTTTATCAAATCTACAGAAAGTAAACGAAAACACGTACTCACTACCTAGAGCTGGATGATGGTATCATCATCTTCGTATGTATGTACAGATTAAATACTATGAAATCTCAATTTTCATCTCCACCTTTCTTCCAAGGTATAACTGTTACAAAATTTTTCTAATTAAGTCTCAAGTTATTTAACACCTCTATACTTTCCCCAAGTGAAAAAATACCTGAGAGTATTCTAAGTAACTATTATAAACTACCCTGTCTTTATTGTTATAGATTTCTAGAGATTGTTTATATAATGTATGATAAAAACAAAATAATGTTTATTATTTTCAGAGCCTGTCGTAAAGTTACTGACATATTTTATCAGTTACCAGACTACTCCTTTTCTGTTATTCTACTTTCTACTCCTTTCTCTCTCCTTTCTGTAAAACTAATTTTTAATGAATACAAATTTTTAATAATAAGGATATCATTTATCTTGGATATATTGCAAACATATTGATGAGATCAGTGTTTAAAACCATAAATATGTTTAAAATATATGTTTCCAATCTGACACAAAAATGTAAAAGTATGCAGATATTTTAATACAACATAACACTTAACCTATGAAATATTCAAAATATTAGAAAAATATCTGGCTTCAAAGAGCATATACCATAAATGATTAATTTAAAAATAAAATATAAATGTATATCATGACCTACTTATCTTTCTGACTACAGGATTTAAAACAGCATGTTAATAGTGCTAATCTTTTTGTGGAAGGATTACAAATTTTTTTTTCTATGTGTTTGTGTGTGTATGTATTTAGTATTAAGGTTGTGTTTTATAGGTTGTATTTTAAGTTTTTTAATTGGTATGTGCTCTGGTTTAACTACTTTGTTAATTTGAGGCAGAAATTATATTGACAAGATTAATTTTTGTTTAGAAAACACTATTTCACGTGTAAACTAAATTTGTAATTCATAATAGTCTATATTTGGAGAATCAATAAAAAAGACTGTAGTCATAAATAGGCAACTACCAATTATTAAAGCTATTTTTGAGAGGAGCTTAGGATCAGTAGCTGAATTACTAAATAAAGGGTTTAGAGCTACGTATTCCAATTTTTAACAAAATTCCAGTTTAACCTAAAAAATATTTTATTTTTCAGAAAATTATTAAGGTAATTAAAGAAGATAACATAGTAAAACTCCTATTTCAGAAAGCTTTGTACATTCTTAGCATCATAATAAATGTGATTTTTACCTTCTTTGTGAAGACCACTTGATATAGTTTATTTGAAAAACTGAAAATAATTTGCTGATAGACTCAACAAATAAATGTTTAGTCTTAGTAGGAATAATTTTTATTAAAATGTATTTGTCAAGGGGAGCTCATGTGGAACTTTTGCAAAATTAAACTGATAGTGAATATTCTTTGATTTTCTTTACTTTTATTTTTTCCTGTAACTTCCCCCAAGGTTCCAGGGATTGACAAGCTATTCTCACCTATTACACGTTATACATGACTATGTGAATATCACTTCCTAAACAGGAGATTTCATAAGCTGTTCTGATCCTGGGTGTCCTGTCTTCCAGAACCTGAATTTGAATAGCACCTGGTACAGAGAATCCACTCCTCACTCTATATCACGGTGATTGAGTGTGGATAAACTTGCCAAGGTAGTTAGTCTCCCAAAGGTGCCAAAGAAAATATGGCACATTCTTTATTCCTCTCTCCTCTCATTGTTTTTGTTTCAAATCTTCTTTGCTGATTTTTCTGACACAACAAGATTTGGCTCATATTTCTGAAGAAGTGGCCACGTAGCCATAAAAGAGCAAGTGTGATTCTATTCTGCCTTGATCATCATCAATCAATTTGTCATTTCAATCTTTATGGCTGATCCCTCAATTCAATGTCATTTTGTAATGAGAAAAATTCATTGTGTGACCATGGCATAGAGAAAAAGTTTCTGTAAAAGTCACATTTTGATAAGTAGCCTTTAACTTGTTTCCTTATCAAAATATGAAAGTTGCAGTAAATACAAAATACCCTTTTATGAATGAATACTTATAATAATTTTATAGATGATGATTTACTCTTGAATTTATCTATTCCATCTCTGCTTATAATAGAGGATTCAGCTCTTGCTAAGTCACTATCCTCTATTATAAGCAGAGATGGAATAGATAAACTCAAGAGTAAATTGTCATCTATAAAATTAAACATAATTTAAAGAGAGTTTAAATACCACCAAATGCAGGTGAATAATAGAGATGAAGATGTGAGAAGACTTTAAAAAGCTAAAGGCCTATTTTCATAACTTACACTAAATGGAAAAAATACTGGAATTTAAACCTTTATACATTAGCCTACCTAATATGCAAATAGTTGTGTAAGGAAATATAGTGGAAGTAAGAGAAAACATGGGTTTAACCATAGGTTTAACAAATACTATTTTTTTGACATTTTGCTGATCAGACGTTGTATGATAAAAATGCATCTCATTCAGTTCCCCAAGTTGACAAAGCCAGTCAGCTTCCCTCTTTAAAAGAAGGAGGTATTTTTACACACATGTGGTCATTTTTCAATTATACCCATATAAAGTGTTCTAAATTCAATTCAAGGAGGAAAAATCAAAGTACATAATAACTGTCATAAAAATCAACTATAAATGAAGAAATAAAAACAAAAAAAGAAATAAACAAGAGATAACTATCATTAATGTATGGGTTGACATATTTCATGTATGGTTTTATGCTTACATATTATTCATGTATTTATAATATTTTGCAGGCCTAGTATACATAAAGAATTGAATATTCTAATAGGGGACCAGAGTGGCCAATACTTTTCTTTAAAGCAAAGTTCATTTGCAATATGTCAAGAAAGCAAAACAGTTTAGGGTTCTGAGACAAAGTGTTCTGCAAATTACAAAGTCAAACTCCGATAGAATTTGGTTGCCTTGCCTACTGCTGCACTTCTTCAAGACATTTAATTTGGTTAACATACTCCCTTAATTAAAAATAAAGAACCAGCAAAACAAAAGTACTCAGAGTATGTTACTTACAAACACACACACATATGTACAAACACACACACATACCCCAATCAAATGTCCTTTGACTTAAAAGGATAATCTAACAGAAGCATGTTCCATGTGTACAATTTTTTCCGATGAGTTTTTGAAACAGAGTGTTGCTCTTGGTCTTATATTGAATTTTGAAATTCTGCCTTGATTCTAGACTCCTAATTCAATTATCAAGATAAATGACAAATTACAAGTTAATTGTTGTAGTTGAATATAACTGATTAGCCTACTTCACGGTTTTAGAAATCTGGAAATATAGTGAGATATTCTCAACCAATGCTTAATTAATCCATGAGTACAGGTATTACAGGCATAAGGTAATAGCTAGGAAAATAACAGTATTTGTTTTTTCTTTGAAGATTTACATGACTAGGAGTTTAAAGCTAGGTATTTTACTCTGAGTATTGATCTTAATTTGTCATTTTGTTAAGATATAAAATATGAAGATGGGTTCACTCAGGTGTGAACCAAGGAATGAAAGGCAATGGTGTCTACACCTGATTCTTCAATATGTTGTGACATGAAAGAATAGCAGGTCCAATGGCATAAGGTTCCAGGTGGCTGCAATAAAACCTACCATATTTAGACTCTTCATAGTTGCTTTTAGACCTTTTGGGTTCCTCATCCTTCATTTGAAATACATCCTTATATTTGTATTCCCAGGACCTGATGTACTGCTTTTTGCCAATTAAATATCTAATTAATACAGACTGCACAGTTCTGAAAGTAAGGAAGAAGTATGGTGACAGTTTTGGTTTACAGCAGTTTGCGATGTGTCCAGATGTGAAATTATCCAAACACATTGTGTTTGTGCTTAAATGAGCTTCTTAATTTTGTAAATTTTAGTGTTTCACCAAATTTTAGAAGTTTTTGGTCATTATTCTGTCAAATATTTTTCTGCCATATTCTACCTTTCTAATTATTTCTTCACAAATTACTTCTATTATATCTTCAAATTTTTCTTCATAGGTCTTAGTGGTGCTTCCCTATATTTTTAAATTTATATTCTTTCACTTCTGACTGAATGCTTTTTATTGATTCATTCTTTCCTTTTTTAATCTCTATTGTTATTAAACCTGTTCAGTGTTTATCAAGAATTTTTTTTTCTAAATTTTCTATTCAGTTATTCTTCATCTATTTCCTTTTTCTCTACTAATATATATTATCTCCTCATTCTTTATAGAACTATGTTCCTTCACCTCACTGAGCATAATTACAGTAGCTGCTTCAAAGTATGTGATAATTTCAATACCTTGGTAATTTCAAGGTTGGAATTTATTGGTAATTTGTCTAATCTTCAGTTTGTGCATAATGTGTCTTTATTTTCCCTGCCTACTTTATATATATATATATTTTTTCTTTTTTTAATGGTATTCAGCAATGTGATGTTATGGTTGTGTTTATCTTGATTGGGTCTGTTGGACTTCTTTAATCTGTTGGGTTTTAGTTCTCAGCATATTTAGAAAATACTTAGCTATTATTTCTCCAAATATGTGTCTGCCCACCCTTTTCCCCTTTCCTCTTATGATTTTAACTAAACACATATGTTTCACTTCTTGATATGGCCCTATGGGTCCTTGAGACTGTGGCCTTCATTTTGGAAATTCTCAATAGGTATGTCTTCATATTCACTTAATATTTTTTCAGTAATGTCTAAACTTCTATTAATCCCATTTAGAGTTTTAAATTTTAGATACATTTCTCATCTCTACAACTTCATTTTGATTATTTTTATTATAACCCATTTCTCCACAATTTTTTAAGCACAGTTTTATATAGTTTAGTAACTTTGGAATGTCCTCTACTAACCCATCATCTCTATCATTTTTGTGTCTGTTCCACTGAATTATTTTTGCCCTGTTTATGTGTCACGTTTTCTTGAGTTTTGTATCTAGGAATTTTGATTACATGCTGAGAATTGTATATTTTACAGTGTTGAGTGTGTGGATTTCGTTGTTGTTACTTGAGGTTCAGTTTGAACCTTTCAAAATGTTCTTAAACTTGATTCCTGCATTCCCTCAATTTGCTCTAAATGAGATAAAATATGCCCTCACTACTGAAGACCATCTCCTCTGCAGTCTTTACTGAATGTTCTGCAGGATCTTTGCAGACTCTCCACTCCAATTAGTGGAAACTTGAACAATGCCCATCTCTGGGTGAACTCAAGAGCTCTTCAGCTCAGAGCTCTCTGCTTAACTCTGTCCAACTACCTGGATTTCTACTCTATGCACATGGTTCTCAAGATTTAGCAAAGAATCAAGGGTCTCCTTAGGCAAATTCACAAGCATTTTTTTTTTCTGAGTAGTCTCTTCCTCTCCAAAACTCTGTTCTGAAACTTCTAGCCCCTTCAGAGCTTCTAGGTTCTGTATTCTGTCATCTCAACTAAGAAGAGTAACTGCTTTCGCTTTAGAGTCTGCTCCCTGATCCATGACCCAGAATGAGCATCCTTGAAGAAATCCTGAATGACAAGAAGCCTCACCTCATTTATTTTCCCCCTTCTGAGGGATTTCAGTCATGCACTGCCTAGTTTCCAATACTGAAATTGTGTTGTTTCACATGATTTGTCCATTCCTTTTCATCATTTAAGAAGTTAAATCCAGTTTTTATGAAACAATTATGCCTGATAAAGAAATCCTCGGAACTCAGTTTTCATTGGAGTGAAGAAAAGGCTATGGTGAGATGTGGCACAGAATAGAGATGACTGAGCACATCGGGGCCAAATTTGGGTAAGACAGTAAAAGAAAAGTATGCATGAAGTAATAGGGATAGAAACACTGAATCATGCATTGTTTATATTGAGTATATTAACCCGGTTACCAAAGTCTTCTAGAACAAATATTCTCATTGATTCACAAAGTGAACTAACAACATTATCTTACTTGATTTATCACAAAGCAGAATGATTATATTTAACAACCAATGAAACATTCAGTAAAAGAGTTATCCCAACCGAATTCTTTTCTCCACATTAACTGATCCAGCATTGGACTATTTCACAGTAGCTTTCATGTATAAACACTATTTCTAGAGTTGCTTTCATTATCATGTCCAGTAAATTTGGTGTTTCCTTATAGATTTTCCTTTGCAAAGACATTTAACTTAATAGAATCCCCATTGATGACCTCAGAGGCAAACAATCTGCCCTGACAGTAAGACCCAGGATTGTGAATTAAACCAAAAATTTAAATAAGATAACTGTGATGGGCTAATTTTCACATCAATCTTATGTAATGTAGACTATTATTCCCTTCTTAAATTAAGTGCCATTTTATTGGCTGACTAATGGAGAGATACAGTAAAACTACATACTGGGTGATGTAAGAGCTATGCTTCTAATTAAGCACTGTAGCTTGTTTAAACTGAAAGTCAATACAATAAAATTAGTTATGCATCTTTCAAAATGAATTATTTTGTAATTAAATAAACAAGTGGCATCTCTTTTCAAGAGTGTTAATCAACTCCCAGGACTGAAGAAGCATACTCATTGATTTCAGGTCAAGAAGGGAAACACTTCCCACTTTTAGCCACATTCAATCCAACAAAATAAAATATCAAGTCTGAGTCATTACCAGGAATAAGAAAATAGATTGGAATTCCCATGCTCAGGTTCAACAGATTAAATTCTTAAAATATTCTGCTAGATAGATACCTTAATAATTTAGTTTATTACAATGATTAGTGCTGATTTTACAAAGGTTTTACTGAGAATCAGTCACAAGATAATATCTAACAACAGAGTATTATTTATGTTGCATGCATGAATTCTACAAATAAAATAACATTAAAGGGTACAGGAATTTCTGAGCATTCATTTTTACTTGTATTTGATTTGGATTTTTAAATTGACAATTGACTTAAAATTTGTTATCTCATGTAAGTAAACAAGGAAAAAAATGTAAATAAATAAATGAGTTTGGAGTCTTAAAATGTTATTTTATTTTCATATTTCAGAGTAATGAGACTCCCTACAAAACTGTAATGATATGGATGGAAAAGAACACAAGCAGTGGTGACTGGTTCAAGATGGTAGAGTAGAAGGACACGCACTCACTCCCTCTTGCGAGAATCACAACTAACTGCTGAACAAGCATTGACAGGAAGCCACTGGAACTCACCAGAAAAGATACCCCACATCCAAAGACAAAGGAGAAGCTACAATGAGACGGTAGGAGGGGACCAATCACAATAAAATCAAATCCCATAACCACTGGGTGGATGACTCACAAACTGGAGAACACTTATACCACAGAAGTCCACCCACTGGAGTGAAGGTTCTTAGCCCCACGTCAGGCTTCCCAACCTGGGGGTCCGGCAACAGGAGGAGGAATTCCCAGAGAATCAGACTTTGAAGGCTAGCAGGATCTGACTGAAGGACTTTGACAAGACTGGCAGAAACAGAGACTCCACTTTTGGAGGGCACACACAAAGTAGTGTGCACATCAAGACCCAGGGGAAGGAGCAGTGATCCCATAGGAGACTGAATCAGACCTATGTGCCAGTGCTGGAAGGTCTCCTGCAGAGGCAGGGGGTGGCTGTGGCTCACCGTGAGGACAAGGACACTGGCACCAGAAGTTCTGGGGAGTACTCCTTGGCATGAGCCATCCTGGAGTCCACCATTAGCTCCACCAAAGAGCCGGGTAGCCTCCAGTGCTGGGTCACCTCAGGCCAAACACTCAAAAGGGAAGGAACCCAACTCCACCCATCAGCAGACAAGCAAGTTAAACTTCTACTGAGCTCTTCCCACCCAGCTCTACCCACCACCAGTCCCTCCCATCAGTAAGCTTGCAAAAGCCTCTTAGATAGCCTCATCCACCAAGGGCAGACAACAGAAGCAAGAAGAACTACAATTCTGCAGCCTGTGGAACGAGAGCCACATTCAAAGAAAGATAGACAAAATGAAAAGGCAGAGGACTATGTACCAGATGAAGGAACAAGATAAAACCCCAGAGAAACAAGTAAATGAAGTGGAGACATACAACCTTCCAGAAAAAGAATTCAGAATAATAATAGTGAAGGTGATCCAGGACCTCAGAAAAAGAATGGAGGCAAAGATCAAGAAGATGCAAGAAATGTTTAACACAGACTTAGAAAAATTAAAGAACAAACACTTAGAAGAATTAAAGAACAAACAAACAGATGAACAATACAATAACTGAAATGAAAAATACACTAGAAGGAATCAATAGCAGAATAACTGAGGCAGCATGGATAAGTGACCTGAAAGACAGAATGGTGGAATTCACTGCCACAGAAAGGAATAAAGAAAAGAGAAAGAAAAGAAATGAAGACAGCCTAAGAGACATCTGGGACAATATTAAATGCACCAACATTAGCATTACAGGGGCCCCAGAAGGAGAAGAGAGAGAGGAAGGACCAGTGAAAATATCTAAGAGATTATAGTCAAAATCTTCCCTAACATGGGAAAGGAAATAGACACTCAAGTCCGGGAAGCGCAGAGAGTCCCATACAGGATAAACCTAAGGAGAAACATGCTGAGACACATAGTAATCAAACTGACAAAAATTGAAGACAAAGAAAAATTATTAAAAGCAACAAGGAAAAAACCCACAAATAACCTATAAGGGAACTCCCATAAGGTTAACAGCTGATTTCTCAGCAGAAACTCTACAAGCCAAGAAGGAGGGTCACAATATATTGAAAGTGATGAAAGGAAAGAACTTACAACCAAGGTTACTCTAACCAGCAAGGATCTCATTTAGATTTGATGGAGAAATCAAAAGCTTTACAGACAAGCAAAAGCTAAGAGAATTCAGCACCACCAAACCAGCTTTACAACAAATGCTAAAGGAACTTCTCTAAGTGGGAAACACAAGAGAAGAAAAGGACCTACAAAAACAAACAAAAAACAATTAAGAAAATAGTAATAGGCACACAAATATCGATAATCACCTTAAACGTGAATGGATTAAATGCTCCAACCAAAAGACACAGGCTTGCTGAATGGATACAAAAATAAGACCCATATATATGCCATCTACAAGAGATCTACTTCAGACCTAGGGACACATACAGACTGAAAGTGAGGGGATGGAAAAAGACATTCCATGCAAATGGAAATCAAAAGAAAACTGGAGTAGCAATACTCATATCAGATAAAATAGACTTTAAAATAAAGAATGTTACAAGACACAAGGAAGGACACTACACAATGATGAAGGGATCAATCCAAGAAGAAGTTATAACAATTATAAATACATATGCACCCAACATAGGAGCACCTCAATACATAAGGCAAATGCTAACAGCTATAAAAGAGGAAATTGACAGTAAGACAGTAACAGTGGGGACTTTAACACCTCACTTACACCAATGGACAGATCATCCAGATAGAAAATTGATAAGGAAACACAAACTTTAAATGACACAATAGACCAGATAGATTTAATTGATATTTCTAGGACATTCCATCCGAAAGCAGCAGATTACACTTTCTTCTCAAGTGCACACAGAACATTCTCCAGGATAGATCACATCTTGGGTCACAAATCAAGCCTCAGTCAATTTAAGAAAATTGAAATGATATCAAGCATCTTTTCCAACCAGAACGCTATGAGATTAGAAATCAATTACAGGGAAAAAAATGTAAACCACACAAACACATGGAAGCTAAACAATACGTTACTAAGTAACCAAGAGATCACTGAAGAAATCAAAGAGGAAATCAAAACATACCTAGAGACCAATGACAACAAAAACACTACAATCCAAAACCTATGGGATGCAGCAAAAGCAGTTCTAAGAGGGAAGTTTATAGTAATGCAAGCCTACCTCAAGAAACAAGAAAAATCTCAAATAAACAATCTAACCTTACACCTATAAGAAGTAGAGAAAGAAGAACCAAAAAAACCCAAAGTTAGAAGGAAAGAAATCACAAAGATCAAAGCAGAAATAAATGAAATAGAAACAAACAATAGCAAAGATCAATAAAACTAAAAGCTGGTTCTTTGAGAAGATAAACAAAATTGATAAACCTTTAGCCAAAATGATCAAGAAAAAGAGGGAGAGGACTCAAATCAATAAAATTAGAAATGAAAAAGAGGTTACAACAGACACTGCAGAAATACAAAGCACCCTAAGAGACTACTACAAGCAACTCTATGCCAATAAAATGGACAACCTGGAAGAAGTGAACAAACTCTTAGAAAGGTATAACCTTCCAAGACTGAACAGGAAGAAATAGAAAATATGAACAGACCAATCCCAAGTAATGAAATTGAAACTGTGATTAAAAATCTTCCAACAAACAAAAGTCCAAGACCATATGGCTTCACAAGTGAATTATATCAAACATTTAGAGAAGAGCTAACAACCATCCTTTTTAAACTCTTATAACAAATTGCAGAGAAAGGAACACTCACAAATTCATTCTATGAGGTCACCATCACCCTGATACCAAAACCAGACAGAGATACTACAAAAAAAGAAAATTAGAGACCAGTAACACTGATGAATATAGATGCAAAAATCCTCAGCAAAATACTAGGAAACAGAATCCAACAGCACATTAAAAGGATCATACACCATAATCAAGTGGGATTTATCCCAGGGATGCAAGTATTCTTCAATACGCGCAAATCAATGTGATACATCATATTAAAAAACTGAAGAATAAAAACCACATCATCAACCCAATAGATGCAGAAAAAGCTTTTGACAAAATTCAACACCCATTTATGAGAAAAACTCTCCAGCAAGTGGGCATAGAGGAAACCTACCTCAACATAATAAAGGCCATATACAACAAACCCACAGCAAACATCATTCTCAATGGTGAAAAACAAAGCATTTCGTCTAAGATCAGGAACAAGACAAGGATGTCCACTCTCAGCACTATTATTCAACATAGTTTTGGAAGTCCTAGCCATGGCAATCAGAGAAGAAAAAGAAATAAAAGAACTACAAATTGGAAAAGAAAAAGTAAAGCTGTCACTGTTTGCAGATGACATGATACTATACATAGAGAATCCTAAAGATGCCTTCAGAAAACTACTACAGCTAATCAATGAATTTGGTAAAGTTGCAGGATACAAAACTAATGCACAGAAATCCCTTGCATTCCTATATACTAACAATGAAAAATCAGAAACAGAAATTAAGGAAGCAATCCCATTCACCTTGCAACAAAAAGAATAAAATACCTAGGAGTAAACCTACCTAAGGAGGTAAAATACCTGTACTCAGAAAACTCTAAGATATAAAAGAATTGAGCATGTATTCTAATGTCAAATCAGAGCACCAACACAGAGGCAGAACATGAATGTACCCAAGATAGACAGAGTATTCACAACTAAATAATTATATCCACATGACAAAATGTTTGCTGCTTGTGGGGTTATTTTTGTTTTGTTTTTTGAATTTTATTTTTTTATACAGCAAGTTCTTATTAGTTATCTACCTCCATGCTGTTCTCTATAGTGGCTGTATCACTTTACATTCATGTGCCTCTTGTCCATCTGTATGTCTTCTTTGGAGAAATGTCTATTTAGGTCTTCTGCCCATTCTCTTTTTTTTTTTTTGCAGCCTCTCCCGCTGCGGAGCACAGGCTCCAGATGCACAGGCTCAGTGGCCATGGCCCACGGGCCCAGCCGCTCCGCGGCATGTGGGATCTTCCCAGACCGGGGCACGAACCCATGTCCCCTGCATCGGCAGGCGGACTCTCAACCACTGCACCACCAGGGAAGCCCTTCTGCCCATTTTTTGATTGGGTTGTTTGGGATTTTTTTTTACCATAGGCTGTACATATGTTTAAAAGACTTAGTTTATATGGTCCTATATTGCTTTCTCAATTATTAAAAATGTTCCAGTTATATACAGGTTTTCAAACTTCCAAAGTGCATATTGTTTTTTTTTAATATTGAGCTGCATGAACTGTTTATATATTTTGGAGATTAACCCTTTGTCCGTTGATTCGTTTGCAAATATTTTTGACCATTCTGAGGGTCGACTTTCCGTCTTGTTTATAGTTTCCTTTGCTGTACAAAAGCTTTTAAGTTTCATTAGGTCCCATTTGTTCTGTTTTTATTTCCATTACTCTAGGAGGTGGGTCAAAAAGATCTTGCTGTGATTTATGACAAAGAGTGTGCTTCCTATATTTTTCTCTAAGAGTTTTATAGTGTCTGGTCTTACATTTAGGTCTTTAAACAATTTAAAGTTTATTTTTATGTATGGTGTTAGGGAATGTTCTAACTTCATTCTTTTATATGTAGCTGTCTTTTCTCCATTGTATATCCTTGCCTCCTTTGTCATAGATTAGTTGACCATAGGTGTGTGGGTTTATCTCTGGGCTTTCTCTCCTATTCCATTGATCTATATTCCTGTTTTTGTGCCAGTACCATATTGTCTCGATTACTGTAGCTTTGTAGTATAGTGTGAAGTCAGGGAGTCTGATTCCTCCAGCTCTGTTTTTTTCCCTCAAGACAGCTTTGGCTATTCAGGGTTGTTTGTGTCTCCATACCAATTTTAAGATTTTTTGTTCTAGTTCTGTAAAAAATGCCATTGGTAATTTGATAGGGATTGCAATAAATCTGTAGATTGCTTTGAGTAGTATAGTCATTTTCACAATATTGATTCTTCCAATCCAAGAACACAGTATATCTCTCCATCTGTTTGTGTGATCTTTGATTTCCTTGAGACTTAGAGTTTTCTGAATACAGGTCTTAGAGTTTTCTGAGAATTTTCATTTATTTTTCTGAGCAAGCCAAGTGCTCCATTCAATCTGCATATATTATACTCCTCTGGATTTTTTTCATGTTTTATTATTTTTCCCTCTAAATTTTTTTTCTTCTGAATTCCTATTAATTAGATACTTGGGCTTGCAGAGCTGTTTCATTTATTTTATTTATTACTTCTCATTACTTGATGAGTACTTCTAATGTCTAAGCTATATTTTCAACAGTGTCTTTCAATAATTTTCATTATTTTTTATTTTGCTTTTGAAGTTTATCATTTTCAAGAGTTTTTTGCTATTGGAATTTTTTTTAAAATAGTATCTGCTCATGTGATATGCATACAGTATCTTTTTTCCTCTCATTTAGTAGTTTTCATTTTTAACATTGCCTCTGCTTATTCTGAGCTCCCTTTCTTTGTAATTTGTTTGGTTTGCTCTCTTTCCTCGACTGTGATGGAAATAAAGCATAGGAAGGTAAAAAGTTGATTATTCAATTTTACTTAGCAAGTATGTGTGTCAGGCAATCTTCTAGGCACTGGGAACACAGTAGTGAAAAAAATAATCCAGGACTCATGTCTACATGGACAATGTTGTAAAGGGTGGAAAATTCTGAGGAGAAAAGAAAGAAGAACAATAGAAGTAATTAGTTATAAGGAATTTGTGCACATGCTAGCCCCACAATAAGGTCAGGCAGGGACTCAGCAGGTTCTTTGAAGGATGCATATATACCATCAGTTATAGCTTTTTTTAAAAAAATTGGGCATATCCCACAGAGAGGAATATTTCAACCACATGGCAGAAGAGAATCAGCTTGGCTGATAGGATTCCAGAGGCCCAGAGCAGAAGGGGCTCTCACTGATCCACATGCAAGCATTTATTCACACCTCCCTCTCACAGTCCAGTCCTTCATTCCTAGCCCAGCAGTGTCTGGCTTCCATTTTTCCAGATCTACTAGGCTCAGCCTTTCTCAAGACTCAACCTCTCACCTTTTGCTACAGTAGACTTGGGAAGGGAAATAATGGCCAGCATGTCATCTGCAGTGGTTTCTGTAGAATGCAAATTGGATCATTTCCTTTTGATGAAACATGCTCCTTGGTTCCCTATTGCTCTGCATATAAAGCTCAAACTGTTTAACATGGCTTTCAGTGTCTTTCCTGAGCTGATATGCGTAATAGTCATGATAACAGTAATTGCAGTAACATAATAATTACTCTTAGTATTATTATACTAACATTTATGCACCATTATGTGCCAGATTTTGTATTATCTCATTGAATCTTCAAAACAACTCTATTAGAGAAAGACTTATTTTTAAACTCTTTTTCTTAGTTAAAAGAAATAGGCTTTCAGAAGTTATTTCACTAACCCAAGATAATACAAATTGCTAGTTATTGGACTTAACTAACCAATTTAATCAGAGTCAAGAACAATGAAATTTATGTTGGTATTCTATAGTATTCTATGGCTGCTAGTATGGTATGATACACTATGGTATAAGATAATATACTCTAGTATATAATACAGTACAGGACAAGACTGTATAAGACAGGAAGGGATAGGATAGGGTAAAAGAGTGTGCATAGTACAGGATACTTGTTGGCTAGTGCTTGCTTATCTAGCTTAATTTCTAATTATTTCCTTACTCCTTCATTTAAACTCTATTCAACCTGAAGTCCTTTCATTTTCTTCACACTTCTTTCCCAAGGTCATGAATCAGGCAATTCCAGATGCATGAAACATACTCCCCAATACCTATACCTTTCCAGGACCTCTTTCCTAAATCTAAGTGCCAGTTGAGGAACTTTTCATTTCTATCAAGTACTTAATCACAGTGTATTGAAAACATCTATGATGTGCCCACCTTTCCCTTAGCATTGTTTAAGTGTCATGAAGTAAGGATCACATATTTAATTCTTGTATCCTCGTTACTTTCCTTAGCCTAGTAAGTGTCTTGTATTTCTCAATGAGATTATAATAACTGTATTAGCTTCCAATTGCTGCTGTAACAAATCACTATAAACCTTGTGGCAGAGAGACCAAACTCTGCCTCACTAAGTTAAATTAATGTATCACGCAGGACGTGTTTCTTTCTGGAGGGTCCAGGGGAGAATCTGTGTTCTTGCCTTTCCCGCTTCCCTCATTTCTTAGTCTGTGGCTATCTTCCTCCCCGCCTCAAAGCAGCAACAGAGGGTCGAGGGTTTCTCACATCAAATTACCTGACACGAATTCTTTTACTTTCCTCTTTCACACTTAAGGATCCTTGGATTATACTGGGCCCACCTGGATAACCCAGGATATTCTATCTTAAAGTCAGCTCATTAGCAACCTTAATCCCACCTCCTACCTTAATGCCCATTTTTTCCAGGTAATTTAACATAGTCACAGGTTTCTGGGACTAGGATTGTGTGGGTATGTGGGTGCGGTGTGTACACAGGGTGGGTGTTGGGTGGGGAGGAACATTAGTCCCAACACCATGACAAAATACCAATTTGGTTTCCTACTCTGATGAAGTAATGTGTTTTACATGTATTATCTGAAATTAATCTTCACAAATAACTATTCAAGACAGTTATCTCTATCTCAGATTTGAAAATAATGCACCAAGGTTCACAAGGCTAAACTGACTAAAATCTAGTGGTGAGTGGCAGGGCCATGATTCAAATGCAAGCGGAGAGTCCAACGGTGTATGCCTTTTAACGAACATTGTTAAAAGCATTTCTTGCTCATCCTGTGAAATACTCTTCTATTGCTCTAGTCATATAATTCTACTGTGTGTCACACATTCATACACGATTCTTTACCAATGGCCACAAATGACCTTCCTGAACCAGTTCTCCTTCATGGAGCCACTCAAGCCTTCCAACAAATTTCCTTTTTTTTTTTTTTTTTTTAATATAAATGAATAGAAGCTGTTTTGTCATTTGCAGCCAAAAGCATCTGGCTTAATCCAGTACTTTACTGTACTACCTTCCAACCATTATTTGGTATGTTTTCCTAGTTGACAACAGGGTTTCATACAACATTATTTTTTTCAATAATCAGAGAAATACCTACATGTTAGATATTTTCTCCATATGTTAGAGAGGAATAAACCTGAAGGATTCCCCCTTTACCACATTTATTACATAGAGATAGTAGATGGAAAGACAGACAGACACTTGTGAGAGTCAGTCTCCCTCAATATATATATTTTTAAAATTTTATTTATTATTTTTGGTTGCGTTGGGTCTTCGTTGCTGCATGCAGGCTTTTTGTAGTTGTGGTGGCTTCTCATTGTGGAGCACGGGCTCTAGGTGCAAGGGCTCCAGTAGTTGTGGCATGTGGGCTCAGTAGTTGTGGCTCACGGGCTCTAGAGCGCAGGCTCAGTAGTTGTGGCACACGGGCTTAGTTGCTCCACAGTATGTGGGATCTTCCCAGACCAGGGGTCGAACCTGTGTCCCTGCATAGGCAGGCGGATTCTTAACCACTGTGCCGCTAGGGACGCCCTCCCTCAATATATTAACTGCAGGAGGACACGGAGTATGTAGCTTACCCTTTGCTAAATGCCCAGCACCCTAGTTCTCATAATGAGCAGTAGATGTCATATTAGTTTCCCAGAACTGCCATAACAAAGTACTACAAACTGGGGGGCTGAGAAGAATGGAAATTTATTCTTTCACAGTTCTACAGGCTTGAAGTCTGAAATCAACTTGTCCATAGGTCATGTTCCTCTGAAACCTGTAAGGTAAAAACCTGTCCTTGCCTCTCCCTAGCTCCTGGTGTTTTGTGGACAATCCTTGGAGTTCCTCGACTTACAGCTACAGCAGGCCAATCTCTGCCTCCGTCCTCACGTGGCATTCTCCCCTTGTGGGTCTGTGTCTCTCCTGTTCTCATATGGACACCAATCGTGTTCGATTAAGGGCTCACCCTAGTCTACTATGACCTCATCTTAACTAATTATATCTGCATTGAATCTACTTCCCAATCAGTTCCCCTTCTGAGCTCCTGGGGATTTGGAATTCGACTTATCTTTTGGAGGATGCAATTAAACCCAGAACAGATATTTAATAATTAATAGTTGGATAAATGATATATTAGAATATAAGGGTCTGTTTAAAATATTTACTATCACAATACACGTAGACACAAAAAGTTTGCCATCTCCATTTTTGAACTACTGAAAGGCAGCACTAGTCCATGTTGTATGACAAGAGTGGTCCTTTAAGATAAAAGAGACACAGGGCTTCCCTGGTGGTGCAGTGGTTGAGAGTCCGTCTGCCAATGCAGGGGACATGGGTTCGTGCCCCCGTCTGGGAGGATCCCACATGCCACGGAGCAGCTGGGCCCGTGAGCCATGGCCACTGAGCCTGCACGTCTGGAGCCTGTGCTCCACAACGGGAGAGGCCACAACAGTGAGAGGCCCAAGTACCGAAAAAAAAAAAAGAGAGAGACACAATGCAGAGGCAGCGGGGACAGTCAAATTAAAAAGTAAAGAGTTGAGATTTGTTGCTCCCTAGACCTCTTCTGCTCTTTAGATGATATTTTAGTGATAACGTCCTCAGTCTGTGAAAGCAATCCGTGAGGTGATGGCCACAGCCAATCCTCGACTTTCCCTGCTGCTCCAAGGCCAGCCAGTTGCCGATTTCATCATTCCTTCCATGCTTGCTAATAAGTGAGGTGCAATTATATGATGCACAGAGGCAGATTTACTGTGACGTTAATGAAGATGAAGCTTCAGGGCCTTCCAATTGCATGGGTTCCTTCCAGGGCCTTGGACCTAATTTATTAGTTTTAGTAACGTTGCATGCATCCTTAAAAGATCACTGCCTAGGCTGGATCAGCTCCAGGCCTCACAAAACCTGGATCCATCTTTGAACGAACACTAGGGATTGCCAATTCATTATCTTACATTTTGACTGGCAGACGTTTAGTTCTCCAGAAATGGTAAAACTGTTCAATAGAAATGGTAAAATGCAAACAACCCATTTTGAGCGGGCATAATCAGAGTGCACTGTGCTGCAGGGGATCCCACCAGCAGATCCCACTATCCTCTTACATTTTGGCCCTTTATTTTTTGTTGCTGTGTGATAAGGGTGGTTGTTTTCAGTGAACATATAAAGAGGAAATGTGATCCTCTTTATGAGGGCAAAGAGTGCAAATTGAATGAAGAGACATAGAGCATAAGCAACTTCACTTGCAAGTCAACCAGAAGGGCAGTGCTGCTGAAGAGTTCTACTCTGGGTGCCACAGATGGACAAATCTTGTTAAATGCTGTATCAGGCAGGGCAGATGAGGAAAGAGTTAACCAGTGAGGCTGGGAATCAGATTAAAGAATTCTTTTGAAAGGACTAAATCTTTTAGAAGCCAAAATAACAAATGTTAAAGGGTGGAATTTCAAATGTCATGATGCTGTTAGGGACAAAAATATTCTTGATAGAAGACTGTGATGGGTGCTTCGTTGATCATAACACACAGGTGTGATCAGCTTCACCACGATATTTGGTTTTTAGAACTTGTGCCTTATCACCTAATCATTCATCTCTGTATATTTTATCTCCCACTTCCCCCATTTGTTTCTTTTCCACATTCTCTCCTACCTCGACTAAATGTGGACCCTGATCACTTATTTCTGGTTTAGGGTTGTTTAAAGTACCGTTGGTATTCATCCTTTCCTTTATTAGGTCTTTCTCCTAATTCCAACTTAGTGTAGAGCTTACTCTGGTCATCCTCTTTAATGCAGCTAACCATACCTCAAACCCATCCCTGAAAATCCCCTATTTTTCTTTTCCTTTTATCCAAACCTTCTAACTCACTGGGATGCAAAAAGATTAAGTGATTTGTTTAGCAACACTTGCAAAAGTAAAGCAAAAAATAGAATTAACTTGTTTAATCATTTGCCCTATTTTTCTTTCCAACTTTAATGCCTTATGTACCATCTCTACTTTATGTGTTAAATAATTTTCATAAATATTTTACATTTTTCCAAAGGACAGCCATCTCATGAAAGATCTAGAATAGAAACTGCTTATTCCAATAGGGACCAATATTCACAGTACTGCTTAATCCAGCTTCCACAGAGTGAAAAAATATATGTTGCAATGCAGTATGCTCATTAGTTATTACATGAATTAAACTATCTACCTAGCACCAATATTATTACCTAACTGGAAGCAGAACTTTCAGCCTCAGTTCTCTTCAGATAGCATCTGTTTAAATGTGCCACTTAATTTTCACTATACTAAATATACTTTTGGATTCTAATAAAACCCATTTGAATTCACTTGATTATTTGTATCCTATGCCCATATTTATATTGATTAAGAAAGTTTTCAAAAACAAATTGCTAGTTTGTAGTCGAATACTTCTAAAATACATTTATAACTGAAATAATTTCCTAAACTGTGTTTTATTTTTGTATTTACTACCTATTAAAATAGATTTATTCAATTTTATATTGCTAGTTGCCACCAACACTAATAAATGTGTCTTCTCTTTATGATTAGGTACCATTTTGGTCTCTGTTTTAGGAATATCAGCAGCATTATCTTGTCAGGTGTATATGATTTTATTTTGATACTGCATGTTAAGTGTTTGGAAAATTGTGAGTGATAACTACAAGGAAAATCTGCATCTCTCTCTAAAATTGCAACCAGACTCTTAGTGTTTGAGTTCCTTAGGCTGCACAGGGAAAGGAATTTTTGCAGGTTTTTTCCACTGTTGACCTAGATTCCAGAACAATGACTGGTACAGGGTAGGGGCTCAACAAATATGCTGAGTGATGGAAATGAAAGACACGTACCAAACAATTACTGATGGGAATGTTTCCAAAGGGGCTACTTTTAATTCTGGCCTCAAAGGATTTGGTCCATCTAAGAATCTCCTGTTCACTTTGAAGTAGCAACATTCTCATACCATAAATAGATATTGTAAATCTTTGTAGATTTTTACAAATCATGAGTGAACCATTGTCAGAAGGGAATTTTTAAAACTGCCCCAAGGAAAGAGATCAATGTTCTGTTCAGTAGAGTCTAGTCTGCATTTCATCATAAATCAGCATTTCATCAGAACAATGCCAACCCCCAAGCATTTACTTTGGCTTCTCTAAGGGGTGGCACAACTAGTGGAAAATAAAGCCTTGATGTATTCCAGCACATACAAATACACTAATATTATAAGACACAATTATTTCAAATCTAGAATATTAGTGGCACTGAGCAGCTGTGCAGCCATGAAGTTATCTTCCAGAAGTTAAGTTGTACCCCAAAGGGCCACACAGCCAAAGCTACTGGGTTCATGGGAGTGATAACACCCCCAGCACGATGTTACAACCAATTACAGATTTCATTTCAAATTAAACACCTGCCTTCTAAAAACAAAAACTGCTAGGGGAAATTAAGTCTGCTCATTTCAGCTATTTGACTAACTGGTTTTGCATGTTAATATAATTCAGCCTGAGGAGTCCTACGCATTAAACTGGGGGCAAACGTCTCCTTACTTTGAGAGGAAGTGCAAGTGAAGTAACAGTGTCAGGACAGGCCTTGCTCTTCACATCAGGTGGAATGTTTTTCATATAATCAGATGACAGGATGGCGCTTAGAGACAACGGAGACTTGAAAGGTCTAGAAAGTGTAACCGGGAAGCCTAATCTTGACAAAGAAAACTGTATACTTTCAGTTATTCTCAATTTCAACATGCTGTATAAATCCTTAATACTTGATATAGGTGCTATACAGTATGTTTTAGTTAAAAGTAAAAAAAAAATTGCTGAAGTATTTTCTTAGACTACTTTCTTTTTCCTAGACTCTTTTTAGGATTAGTTTTTCTTGGATCACCAAAGAGGAATGTTTGTAGTACTTAAAATCTGACCGTCATGCCAACTTCACAAACCTGAAAACATACAGGCATCACTGGCCTCCTTTGCTGCTGTGAAATAAAAGTTCCCTCTTGAAAAAAGTACATCCTCCTTCAGCCCAAAGCATCTATTACATATACTAGCTCAGCATTAATCACCATTTTACTGAGCCTAATTTTCCCCATTTAATCCATCCCAAATCTGTCCTTTTCTATCATATATATGTCTTGATGCCAAATTTGTTACACTATTCCATATATGTACATGCTTTTACAAGATCTTCCCTCATAACACAATGTTCTTCCATTAATTCTCAATATATATTATATATACACACATGCACATTATTGTTTATTCTATAAGTCAAATGTCTATGATAAATATTCCCCATCTCCCATTTGTAAGAATAGTCTTTTGTAAAATAAACTTGTACTGTATTTCATGTATAGTTGTATTTAGCACTCAATTATTTGTACTTTGCGATACATATAATCATTTTCTTGACACCCTTCTCTACTAGGGTAAAAATATTTTGTGAATGAAAACCAAGTATTACTCATCTTTTTTTATTTCCCCCTGGAGCACCAGCACATATTGTTTGACACATCTTAGGCTTAGGTTTATTGCTACTGTGAGACATCCAAAAGACTTGGTTCTAAATCAGAAGATGCAGTGATCCAGCCTGATCAAACTGAGTTTGGAGAACCGATCAGGTTACAACACTGGAATTAGAGAAACTACATAAGTATGTCTGACGTTGTGTCCACTGGCCTAACAACCTCAATAATGATTTAAGGAATATTTAGCGGATGAAAGTCCAAGGACAGGACAAGGCATAGATATGGAGAATTTAATACTGAGTTCCCAAATATATGGGCCATGTTTCAAAGATATCTGTACATAACAGTCCTTAGGCCAAACAAGGACTGGAAACAGAGGAGGGCTCCTGTCCAAAGGATGATGAAACACAAAATCCGACCACACGCAGAGAGAACTGGAATTGGGGCAGCTCTCCAGGCTTCAGGGAAGAGGCTACAGAGTAAAACAATAGATGTGCACTAAGGCTCAAGTCAAAGTCTTTCTCCTAATTGGGCCACCAGTGAACAGAGGCAGAGCAAGCGCCCTCACTTAAGGGCAATGTGAAATCCAGGACTTCATTCCCCCCAGGTCAAAACCATGTGAGAGAGACTTTCCACAAGTACAAGATTTCCTGTTATCTGGGTGAGGAAAATGACTATAATTTACCCAAGATGACGGAAAAGTTGCAAAGTCCTTGTCAGGAAAGCCTCAATGAAGGGAGCGGCATACACCTCTGGATGCAGCTGGGCTGTCCTGGAAGGCAGAGCAGGGGCTGCCAAAGAGTCATCAGTGACTACGGGATTCGCATTTTATAAGTAAACAATTGTAGAAATTACATTACTTTCAAACACCATTTTTACTATGTTGGAGAGCGTTAATATCAGCATTATAATTATAAACCAGGAGCATTAGCTGCTATTTTATTAAATTACGCTGGGATTTGTATTGCTAAGAAAAAGACTATAGTACTCTAATTGCATCTCACCTGAACACACCTAGAATCGTGTCAGCTTCCTAAGAGAAGGATTAACAACCTAGGACAGTAATTCCTCAGCATCAACAATGATCCCGTTCTCCCACCCAAACTTATTTCTTCATAGTAAGTGGAGGCTAACACGATCATTAGAGCTGAATTCCTTTTAAGACCAGGTACCATAGGGAACTCGACAGGTAGCATTCAATGCAAAATGTGGTGTGTGCAAGAAGAATTAGGCTTTGTTAAGTCATCACTGCATAAGAGATGATGTTTATTTGATATCCCCAATTAGGAATTTTAAATGAATCAGTTATTTACTCATCCAATATTTATTATGAACCTCCCACATGAAAGAATATGTTTTGGAGGATTAAATAATTATATTGGTAAGGTACAGTCTCAATCTTTAAGTTTTACAGCATGCAAAAACTGTGTTTTTATAAACAGAATATATAATTACAATAATAGAATAAAGTCTAGGTGAAGAAGTGAAGGAGGAATGAAATTACCAGATCTATTCACTTGGGATCAAGGAAAACTTCCTGGAAGATGTTATGTTTGAAGGAATTTTTAGGGATGAAGTGAAATTAGAGTTGGACAAGATTAGAAGAGTGTGCTTTGGGTTGAACAGAGCAAACAGCACGTGCTACATAAAAAGCTTGTTGCATAGCATTCTGGATTCAGTGAACTTATAGAATCTGGTAGGACAGAGTAGAGTGGAATGGTTTTTAATGTATAGCTAAGGATATGATAATTGAAGCAAAATGTTACAGGAATTATATGGCATGCTAATGGGCTGGAATTCTATTCTATTAGGACAACTGTCAACACACTTTCTCTGTAAAGGGCAACTATTCAACTCTGCCCTTATAAAGCAGCCATAGACAATGTGCAAATGAATGTGAAGACTGTCCCAGTAAAACTTTATTTACCAAAACAGGCAGTGAGATGGATTTAATCCACAGGCTGTAGTTTGTCAACTTCTCCTAGAAAGGATCAGGAATCACTGAATGTAGAAAAATCATATTTGATTTTTGAAAGAATACCTGGTAGTTTTACAGTGGATGGACAGAAAGTTACCAGAATGAGTTAGAGAAATCCTTCTCCTAGTAATACACTTACATTTTTTTTTTTTTTTTTTTTTTTTTTTTTGCGGTACGCGGGCCTCTCACTGTTGTGGCCTCTCCCATTGCGGAGCACAGGCTCCGGACGCGCAGCTCAGCGGCCATGGCTCACGGGCCCAGCCACTCCGCGGCATGTGGGATCCTCCCAGACCGGGGCACGAACCCATGTCCTCTGCATCGGCAGGCAGACTCTCAACCACTGCGCCACCAGGGAAGCCCAACACTTACATTTTTGATAATTCAAGGTATTTCAATAATGAGTGAGTGGCAAGAATGGGTTATGACAATATTTAAGGAATCATTATCAATATGACTTGGTGTTTAACGATATGGGAGGTACAGAATGTGCTGAAGCCATGGAATTGTTAATAGAAGGTGAATTAAAATGGAAGAACACATTTGGAATGAAGAGTAAAGGATACACTCAGGACTTGCTCCTACAGAGATTACAATAACAGATGAGTTTATTTTATATGTAATGACTGGAATCTCAGCAGACAAATGTTGCTGTAGTGACTGATTTAGAGGCCATCAGCCTGACATTGATCATTCAAATCTCAGGGATGACATTAACTAGAAAGAGGGTATAGAAATTGAAAAAGCCTACAGTAACATCATTCACAACATTTATTTATGGTTTTCTCATTAAAGAGTAAACCTAAATTTCCTATTAGAAATTTACTCTCCTGCACTCTGAGCCCATGACATTAGGTCAGGTAGACGCCACCCCATTCAGAGATGGGTCCCGAATGGTCTAAACCAGTAGTTCTCCATTT
Source organism: Mesoplodon bidens (assembly GCF_964165515.1). Lineage (NCBI taxonomy): Eukaryota > Metazoa > Chordata > Mammalia > Artiodactyla > Ziphiidae > Mesoplodon > Mesoplodon bidens. Next base: position 83,390,465 of record NC_138169.1, on the reverse strand, counting down.
TGGGTGGTATTCTTACTGATCCCCTGGAGACAACTACTTGTGCGTGAGGTGTTTGGAGGAGGGGACGCTACTAATATTATTTCCCAAGGGTAAGGTATAAACACCATCCAATGCCCAGACATTTCTGTACAAAAAATTGTCCTGCTTAAAGTGCCCACTGACCCATGGTAGTCAGTGTACCTCACGCATTGTCATTGTCCTCTGGATAGGACTTTGAACAACCAGAGCCATCATGTTGCTAAACATTGACACTGGGCTTCACAGAAAGTGACCAGTGAGTTTTCCCTTAGATTTGCATTTGCAAGCAGGCAGTTTGGCTCTGCTCCTGTCTGCCTCTTTGCTAGCAGATTTTTGTAAAAATGAATCCTACACATGGAGGAGAATTGAGTTGATCCTGGAGAGAAGGCATAACTGTATCTTTGTGACATATTTATGAGTATTAAAGGGGAACCCAGCCTACCACTAGACTATTCTGTGATTTGAGCCAATAAATTATCTTTTTGTACAAGCCAGTTGAAGAGCCATTTTCAACTGAAAGAAAATCTATCTGAAAAAGAGTCATGAATAGAGAATCCTGCGGAATTTAAAGTAAAATCAAAATAATAAGTGAGAGAGGGAGGAAGATCCAGAAATGGCCAGTAACATAGAAGAACCAGGATGAAGTGATTTTTCAAAATCCAACAAAGAAAAAAAATTTAAAGAAATGGTCAGTGGTGTCATCTGCTGAAGGATAATGAGATTTGATGAAAAGTCTTTTAGATGGCAATAGAGAAACCAATGTCCAAATCTGCCAAATTAATTGCAGGTGCAGAAGCCAGATGGTAACTTTACTACAATTGCTTTTTGGACCCATCCAGTTATGTATCTTGTTTTATCAAGACGTGATGAGATTGTACTTACACAGTACAACTGCAAGGACATAAAAAGAATGGAGAATTACTGATATTAATTTTCTGATTGAAACATACATGGTTCACAGAATAGTTACTTGAAACATAAATCTATATATACATACTAGATATAAAATACTACAATATTCACAGTTCTAGTGATGTGGTAGGTTAATGACAAATTATCCTTATTAGAAAATTAATGTAACCCTAATTAGTGTTAGCTTGGGAAAGGCCTTTACTTCAGTTGCATATAGAGCCTTCTCTTTTTCCATTGTCAAACTTGGTATCATTTATTGCTTCTCGAGTAATGCTCCAGCTCACTCAGGCAGTGTGGTAATTAATGTCGAGTTGTCACTTTCTTATATAATCTTACAGTAAAGAACGAGTAGCTGATGATATATTCTGGAAGATGCACAAGGAGACAATCCTGGGGATTGGTTCAAGAGAAAACATTTCTACAGGAAGCTAGAACAATCCTTTGCCTGCGTTGAAGGGAGAGGGTATGAGACTTCAGGGAAAAAAAAGAAAGGACTTTAAGAAAACAGGATGAAAAAGGGTGTGACTGTAAGTGATAAGAAGACTATTTTCTTCCCCTAGTGATTCATCTGTGGGTGAACTACAGGGTTCTGAGCAAGTCAGGACAACTAATTGCTGAGACAGCCAATGCCTGGTGCTGTGGCCCAGGATAAGGGAGAATTCCCTGAGAGACTGTAGCATGAGCATCTCAAAAGTTAGAAGGGCAATGTGGAAGCAAAAGTGGCATGATTCTCCAGTACTAAGCAATTGTAAACTAGGTCAAACCGACACAAAATCGGGAACTTTGTAATAACGGGAGAAATATGCTGAATTCTCATGCTAACTAGGGAGTTAATGATGAATTACATTAATTAAACTCATCTACATAATCCTGGAGTGTCTTCTTGAAAAATCAGTACCTGGGGAAAATTATGCAAGAATGCACCATATTACTTGAATCTGAAATGATGTTCTAACAGGAGAGACTTATCTACAGCTCCATACACAATTACTCAAAATTTAACTCAGTTTGTTCATCAACAAGAGACTCAGTTACCATCTTACTTGTGAACACTGTTGAAAATACAGCAACCCCACATTCCTTCTCTCTTACCCAATCTGAAAAATATCGTTGTTGCAACGGCTCATGAATACTTGGGACTGGCTTATTCTTTCTACTCTGTGTTGTGGTATAAAGTGCTATATATACTCCCCAGGCATTGGCTGACAAAGGATAATTTCTGAGAGGTTTATTACCAAAAAAAAAAAAAAAAATCAACAAAAAACAAAAGCCCTAAAATCTGTGACTATTTCTTCTGTTGCCCTATTTTCACTGGCTTCTCCTGTCTACACAGTGGCTAAAAGGATCAGTGTTATACAGTTTACTTGTATCAGATCCACAGGCTATTGTCCTTCCCAACCTAACCTCCCACTTACACCCTGAAAATATTTTAGCATCCCCTCAAGCCTTTTTAATAACAAAAGTTTGTTTTAAAATTCATGGTGTATATATATATATATATATATATATATATATATATATATATATATATATATATATAATTTTTTGTTTTACAGAACCCTTCATTAGAACTACGCACACGAACACACATGCACACACACATCACACACACACAAAGTGGATCAAATTTTAATGGATAAAAATCTCCTAAATTGGTATATTAATGATGGAAATAAATAAGCATTTATGGAAGTTAAAGGAAATTTTTCCACTTTTTTGATTGTAGTTAACAATATTGTAGCTAATATCTGCTACCCTGTTCATGGAATTGAGATAGCACCTCTATACCTAAGAAATGACTCTCCTCGGTTCCTTAAAAAACTACAAATAGAATTACCATATGACCCAGCGATCCCACTACTAGGCATATACCCTGAGAAAACCATAATTCAAAAAGAGACATGTACCAAAATGTTCATTGCAGCTCTATTCACAATAGCCCGGAGATGGAAACAACCTAAGTGTCCATCATCGGATGAATGGATAAAGAAGATGTGGCACATATATACAATGGAATATTACTCAGCCATAAAAAGAAACGAAACTGAGCTATTTGTAATGAGGTGGATAGACCTAAAGTCTGTCGTACAGAGTCAAGTAAGTTGGAAAGAGAAAGACAAATACTGTATGCTAACACATATATATGGAATTTAAGAAGAAAAAAAATGTCATGAAAAACCTAGGCGTAAGACAGGAATAAAGACACAGACCTACTAGAGAATGGACTTGAGGATATGGGGAGGGGGAAGGGTAAGCTGTGACAAAGCGAGAGAGTGGCATGGACATATATACACTACCAAATGTAAAATAGATAGCTAGTGGGAAGCAGCCGCATAGCACAGGGAGATCAGCTCGGTATTTTGTGACCACCTAGAGGGGTGGGATAGGGAGGGTGGGAGGGAGGGAGACGCAAGAGGGAAGAGATATGGGGATATATGTATATGTATAACTGATTCACTTTGTTATAAAGCAGAAACTAATAAAAAAAATTAACTTAAATAAAAAAAGAAGAAATGACTCTCCTCAACTTCTAAGGAAGTTTCATGATACAGACCTTTGGTGTCACCTGTTGAACCAGGAACACATACACCGAATGATCTGAATTCAGTTATAGGTAGGGCTCCCCCAACTCCATTTTCTCTTTAAATTATGTACAAGGGCAAACTGCTATGTCATTATTGTACAACAAAATGAACTTCCTGTAGACCAAAACTTGATCCACAGTTGAATCACTGAATGACTTCTGTTTATTTCCTCTTGAAGTGAAATTCTGTACTAAGACTTTAATACTGGATTCTGTCGCTTTTATTGTCGCAGTCCTTTTCTTTTATGGACTCATTGCTTTCTGTCGGTGGCTGCCCTTGGCAGAGTCATAGGCATGTGATAAAAAATATTTTTCTTATTTCAGGTTCTCTCAGAGTCAGATACTGAGCTGAGAATTCAAATGCAAGTGATTTATTAAGAAGTGCTTCCAGGAGGCACTAGCAAGTGGACAGGCAACAAGATAGGCAAGCAGGAGGTGCCCAGCCTGCCCAAGGCTGTGCATAGATCTAGGCTGTAAATCATGCCTCGGAGTTTGCCCTGCTCTGAGACAGATGAGCAGGGGTTTATCCTCCAAATCACGGACTATCAGTAAGAGGCTGCCTCAGGAGCAGGGAGGTGACATACAATCCCAGGCACTTCTGACCCTCCATACAGTCGGGGGTCTCTGGTGGCTCAAAGTCATCCCCAAAGAAGGTTACAGGTTCAAGTGTAGTTAGTGAAACACAGAGGAATTTGGTGGGGAGGCTGACACAGTGGGGAGAAAGGATGAAGGCCCACCTGGTGAGGCCGGGCTTGGTGTGAGGAAAGAAGGCTCTCCCCCAGAAGGATTCTATCTCACTGGCCAAAACTAGGAAAGAGAATCATTCAAAACCCCTGGAGACGGCCAGGCTTGCTTACAACAAACTGAGAGGCATTTCTTTGAACAAGATCTGCAGAACTAAGTAAGAAGAGTGGGAAGGCATGGCATTTGGGCCAGGTGAGGCACCCAACCCCACAGCTGCCGGGTGAAGGCCCTTCTAGAAGCCTCAGCAGCCCAGGGCCCCCCACTGCCTGCGTCTTTGATGCTGTCAGGGACTGGGGTGTGACAGGGCAGAGGGGATGCATGGGCCGGGGCAATCTCTTTGGCATTTGAGAGGAATAAACGACTTAGCACTGATAAGGACTGTGCAACTAAGTGGTCCTCGCTGAGGGTCACTGATGCATTATCAGGAGTAGCTGAGTGTTTCAGGCCAGGTTACTACCGTCTGAAAGCAAGCTGTACAGGAAGAGGGCTCTATGGATACATCTCAAGAGACTCCCATTACCTGGTGCTGGAGATAGAGCAGTAGCAGGCACAGGACTCAGGGGAATGAATGGTCAGATTTCAGAGAAGGCCACATTCTCAGGCTCAGCAAGTCTCCCATGCCACAGTCAGGGCTGACAGAGGAGGAGTCGTCCTGACACTTGAAGTGGGGTTAGCTACAGAGAATCCGAACTGTCTTGGTTCCTCTGGACTTTCTGAGCTCGCCTAAGAAACAGGCTCGTAAGAGGCATTGTTTTTGTTTTGTTTTCTTTTCTTTTTTATTGGAGTATAATTGCTTTACAATGTTGTGTTAGTTTCTGCTGTACCGTGAAGTGAATCAGCTCTATGTATACCTACATCCCCTCCCTCTTAGACCTCCCTCCCACACCCCCCATCCCACCCCTCTAGGTCATCACAGAGCACTGAGCTGAGCTCCCTGTGCTATAACAGCCAGTTCCCACTAGCTATCTATTTTACACATGGTAGTGTATATATGTCAATCCTAATCTCCCAATGTTGATTAAGTCAATAGATTGTCATTTTCTTTAGGTTAGGGCTTATGGTACTAAATGATGTTACAAAGATGACCTATCATCATTAGAATTAATAGGTCCCAGAGAAGCAGAGGGAAGGCAGATGTAACTACCACAGAGGGATGGCAAATTTGGGATGGCAGTCAGTTTGGAATGGTCAGGGCCTTACAGGGATATATAGTTATGGCTAATAGACTGTGAGGCTCTTAAGGGCAACACAGATGAGCATCCAGCCAAACTACTACTGAACAAAAGGACATAAAGAAAACTGAGGTTAGCCTCTGCAGTGGAAAGTCATATACATTTGCAAGTATGTTTTTGGATATAAATTCTGCAGTCTTCATGGAACCCATGACACAATGCTATCACAATGAACAAAGCCTAAGGACTTACACACACCACAATATATCCCTACCTATATGCACCATCTCTGTTTTGGAGAGGCAAAATATCAATAGAAAGGCAGGCAGACAGACAACTGCCTAGAACACTTTTTAAAAATGTTATCACACTGTAACAAGATGAAAGATACAATGCAAATAAAGCTCTTTTTCAGCGAGCTCTCAGATCTTATCTCACTGTGTCCAATCCCCTTCGTATGCTTAAATTTTGTAAGAGGGAAAGACTGGTTTTGAGAATGAGAAAAATGTTTGAGTGTGTTTTAATCATGATCTGTTTAAACTACAGTGAATTTTATTAATCCAAAAAATGCTAGACGTTCAATGCATAGAATGCTCAATCTTTATTTTTGCTGTAAAAAGCTACATTCCTCTATAAACAGTAGTAAGTGATTGGCATCTGTGAGTGGCAGATTGTAGCAACACTAACCTCAGTTATCTATTTTTGACAGTTGCTCCTCTGTCTGCACAGAACACTTTGCTCAAAATCTTAATAAGCAGTCTTTCAGACATAAAATTCATTTTCTCTCTCTGGTATAACTGCCAGCCACTTTTGATAGAAATGGCATGACAGACAATAACATAAAAATTTTAATTGTAAATATAAAGTTGTATCTCTTATCTTCTGTTTATCCTTAATCAATGGCACGTTCATGTCATTTTTGTCAATGGCTTAATCTACTTATAACCACTTCAAATTATGTTTATTAATGTGTTAGGAAGCCTGTATGTGAAAGTCTTCTGTGATTCATTTTCTAAAAGACAGAGCCTATTCTCTGAGTGAAAAAGAAGTTGATTGGTAAATGTTCCTGAGGATTCCACTGATAAATTTCACCATCAGTCACGGAAGATAATTCAGTATTTATATACTTCCATACCATTCTTATTCATCTATAAAGAATAATGAATAATATTCTTCTATAAATAACAGTACTTTATGAGAAATATTAAAGATAATTGAAGTAACTCCGACTAGATTTTATGGTTATTTGAAGCTAAAGTTAAATACAATTTTGAGAAAGTTATTTTATAGCACTGCTTTTTTTATATGATAATCTTTTGTGCTACTTTTGGTCCCCATTTCTCTTTAATTTTCTGTGCCAATGACTTTTTTTAAATAAAGTGTATGCATACCTCATTTCTTTGTGCTTCTCCTTACTGCACTTCAGATATTGCCTTTTTTTTTTTTTTAACTTGAAGTTTTGTGGCAGCACTCTGTTGAGCAAATCTACTGGAGCCATTTTTCCAATAGCATTTGCTTACTTAGTGTCTCCCTGTCAAATTTTGGTAATTCCTGAAATATGTCAAACTTTTTCATTATCATGTTTGTTATGGTGATCTGTGATCAGTGATCTTTGATGTAACTATTGAAATTGTTCGGGGTGCCATTTACTGTGCCCATATAAGACAGAGAACTTAATGGATAAATAACGTGCATGTTCTGACTGCTCTATGACCAGCAGTGTCCTCCCATCTCTCTCCCTCCCCTCGGGCTTCCCTATTCCCTGAGACACAGTCATATTTAAACTAGGACAATTAGAAACCCTACAATGGCCTATATATATATATTCAAATGAAAGGAAGAGTTGTACTTCTTTCACTTTAAACCAAAAGCAACCAATGATTTAGTTTAGTGAGGAAGGCAGGTCAAAAGCCCAGATAGGCCAAAAGCTGGGCCTCTTGCACCAAACATTTAGCAAAGTTGTGAATACAAAGGAAAAGTTCTTGAAGGAGAAAGTGCTAATGGAGTGAACACATAAATGATAAGAAAGCAAAACTGGCTTATTGCCAATGTGGAGAAAATTTGAGCAGTTTAGAGAGAAGATCAAGTGAGCCACAATATTTCCTTAAGCCAAAACCCAATCCAGGACAAGGCCCTAACTCTCTTCAATCCTGTGGAGGCTGAGAGAGGTGAGGAAGCTGCAGAAGAAAAGTTCGAAGCTGGCAGAGGTTGGTTCATAACGTTGAAGAGAAGCTGTCTCTGTAACATAAAAGTGTAAGATGAAGCAGCAAGTGCTGATGCAGAAACTGCAGCAAGTTATCCAGAAAATCTGATTTAAGATAATTAATTAAGATGGTTAAACTGAACAATAAGTTTGCAATGAGGAGGAAATGGCCTTATACTGGAAGAAGATGTCATCTAGGGCTTACATAGCCAGAGAGGAGAAGTCAATGCCTGCATTCAAAGCTTCAAAAGACAAGCTGACTCTCTTGTTAGGGGCTACTGCAGCTGGTGACTTTACACTGGAGCAAATCCTCATTTCCCATTCCAAAAATTCTCGGGTTCTTAAGAATTATGCTAAATCTACTCTGCCTGTGCTCTATCAATGGAACAAAAAAGCCAGGATGACAGCACATCTTTTTACAACATGGTTTTCTAAATATTTTAAGCCCACTGTCCAGATCTACTACTCAGGAGAAAGGTTCCCTTTCAAAACATTAGTGCTCATTGACAATGCACCTGGTCACCCAAGAGCTCTGATGGAAATGGCCCGTGCAGTTCAGTTTAGTCTCAGAACGTGTAGCTCTGAGAACTGCCTCAACATATGCCATCTGTGGAATTATCTAGTCACCTGCACCTGGCAAGTCACAAATTCTTTTCTTCTGCAGTTTTTTTTTTTTCCTCATAGAACTCCTATATAGCAAATGTGAAAGAAAGACCAAAACAGGGGCCACAGTTTGGATATATTCCTAAACCAAACACTGAGAGTCATAATACCCAAACTTTAAACTGTCCTGATTTCCCCAGAATGCTAACTCTGACCTTAAATAAAACTTAGGCTTTCTCCATGTCAGTATGAACTTCCTAACTGATCAGCTACAAACAAGTCAGTGATGCAATGAAAAGGAATGTTGGTTTCTGGTAACCAACCACGATGGGAAACAGTGCGCTTACTCTGAAGTACAGACAGACCAACAACACGTGCGCCACTTTTTTGTGAGCTTAGGCAATTTAACTTGTTCAAAATATTAGAAACTTGCGATGTGTACTCCCTATTTTAACAATGGCAAACTAAGGGCTTCACTGGCATGGAGTTACAATTAATCTAAGAGTACAACATATAATGTTCCCAAATATATTGTGCAGTCATCACCTAAGACACAGGTTTCAGTAAGATAATTGGTAAGACGCTCAATCACCTTGCTCTTCTGCACGTGCCTATGTTTTGTGGTTGTTTTTTTGTTGTCACCTCCCTGAAGCAGGCTGAACCCCCTGAATGGCTGCATTCCTGAAATGGCGCAATTTCTCTGCAGTTACTTTGCTGGGAATGGGGAACTAGAGCTGAGACAAGAGAAAACTCTTAAGAACATTGTCTTCATGCTTCTAGCACTGTCCACACACTTTCTACCCTGATACTGTCAGAAGGCAAAACATCACATCCAACAAGAGGGCCATCTGCTATCAGCACAAGACAGGGTTTGGCTGGGAGAAGCAACTCATCTCTCAGGGGGCCATGCTTCATACACTGAGCTGTGCTGCGGACAGCTGAACTTCTAACCACTTTCCTCTGAGGTCTCCCTGTTCGTGAACATTTTGTTCCTTGTTCAGCAAGATATTCATATCAAGTAAAGCTCTCTCAATTTTCTCTTGACAGAAGCAATAGCCATAGTAAACTGACAGTGTTTCTTAGAAGAGACTAGGCAATCAGAGTTGAAGGGATATATTCAATTATTTACAAACGCTTTACCTCACAGATGAGATAAATAATGTGCAGAGAATAGGAACAATTATGGTCCTAAACTCTGGTGCTTGGTATCACACATAATGAGTCAGGTGCCCTGACCCATCATCTAATGCTTTGGGCATCAGACCAGCTGCCTGTTGACAATCAGACAATCACCTGTAGTGCCAACAGGCATTGCCAAAGGCCTTAAACATGGCAAGTAAAAATCATGTTGACATCCTTATCTAATCATTAACAGAAGGGGGGAGGAAATTCAAACTCCTTCTCTGAACATTAGAAATCTGAGATATAAAATGTTACACAGAAAAAGTTGGGCAAGGAAAGAGAGAGAGAGAGATTGAGAGGAAGAGGTGGAGGTCAAAGAGATCAACTGGAAAATACTTGGCAAATGAGTAAACTCCAAAATTATTAAAATAAAACAGAAATACTGTTGGGTTGCTTACATTAGAGAATATACCTAAAATTGACCAAAGGTTGCATCTCTTATTTCTTCAGATCTTTCAAAAATGTATTTATATAAATGGAAAGCAAAAAAATAAAATGCATAAAGCATAAATATTATGGGCAAATGTTTAAAATAAAAGAAAAAATCCTACATTGTTAAAAAAAAAAATCACCCAGTAATACTGGCCACAAGTTCCTGCAACAGCCCAGAATACCTCAATTCAGAAGGTGAATCAGGGAAATTCAGTAATTCCATATAAAGTCATCTTTTAGTTTCTATCTAAGACCAGATAAACAAAGCTCAAAATCTCCTGTCGTAAAAAGGTGGAGCTTCCAACGGTGCAACTAACCCAAAGACTTTGAAGGAAAGAAGGTATTTCCTATTCTCTGAAATTTTTAACTGCATAGACTATGGTAGAAATGGTCGGATAGAAATGCATGTAAATAATATGCTTTTTTTTTAAGAGAATATAGTGAGCTCATTGTAATATGAAAAACATATTTGGAGATATCACTTTATTGAATAGGTAACAAAGATTATAGTACATTAGTCAAAATAAATAATCTGCTGTGGAATAACCCTATGGTATATTAGTGGACAATTTGTTTCATTTGTCAACAGGAAAACTCAGAGTTATAATTGTACTTAACTTTGCTAAAATCCTAGATTAAATCAGTGGGAGAGCCTTACATGAAATTCCAACCTACCAAGAGCCAAATTCAATGACATTTTGTAATGTTATGATTTGTTTGTGGCTGCATTTTACCCTCAGTATTTTTTAAATATGTTTTTAAATACACAAAAGTTCCAAAATGTATGTATTACACCGAATACAAATATGTAATTCCAGATAACTTCTATGCTCAAGTTGAACTTATATTTTGCAGGGATATGGATTCATGTAAAGCAGAAACACATGAAAACACGTGCGCATATAAGAACTGTGGATGCAGTTTCTTCTTTCAGAAAGTAGAAAGCATTCTTACGCAAACATACATGTTTTTTTAAAGAGCTGAGTTTTTGTCAGAATGGATTACAAACAACTACATGAGAAAAAAAATATAGTAAAGTTGTCAAAACAGAATAATGTTTGAGGCTCAGAAGGTATTCACTTGAGATAATGGAGCATATGTGACATTTTGGCCATCAGCCAGGAGTTTTTTCCAACTATAGCAACTATGTTCCAGAAACAGAAAACTGTACCATCCGTATCTCAGCAAAGTATTTTACTGCTAGTGGCAGTAGAGTCAAAAGTTTTGAAACTCTGCTCATTATGTGAAGAAAGAGTTTAACGAGCAAGCATGAAATACTGTAGCTCCTCTAACTAGCTCCTCTTTCTAGATTGACTGAGTTTAATGAATCATTTAACAAAAAAAGCTTAACTAGCCAGGCATGTAAAAGTCAGATTCATTCATCAGCAGAAAGCCTTGACCACAGGGATGAGTAAGAATGTCTTACAAATTGGAAGGAGAATTCAACCATTTCTTACAAATGGAGTCTCCCACAGTCCAAGTATTGTTAAGGGCTACATAATGAATTTTTCCCCTAGTTATGTAGTTTTAAACATTTTTTCCATCTTAATTTTATTTCAGAAAAAAAAAATCTTGTCATTTGGTGGCAAATCTTCCTGAAATCTGGGGTGCTACCTTACTGTGTATTAGCTGGGTTGGGACTGCTGATCTGTCACCTAGCAGGAAGCAGCAGCTCAACAAAGACAATTAAATGAATAAGTGAATGCATAAGTGAGTAAAAAAATGGGGAAGTAAGAAATCAACTGGCCATTTATTTCAGTGATTGGGACCCTAGGTTTCTCAGAGCACTCAGAGGAGATCTCAGGTAATACGGTTTATGAATGGAATCGTTGGTTCCCCTCGTGGCCAGAGTCCTCTTCCAAACTAAGCTGCTATTATAAGTCGAACTCTCGGGTGTGGAAAGAGAGAGAAAACATCATTTCCATCAGGGTACTTAAGGTATTAAATTAGTTGGGCTGATAAACCTAGAAGGACCCCATGCATTTTCAAGGGGGAAGGAAAGGTAAGAAAGACCCTGTTTTTCCACCTGTAGATGATTGTCTTATAAAGTGAAAATCAAAACAAAACAGAAATAGCCTTCATTTCACAAACATAGGCATCAGGAAGGTTGAGTTGCAATCTTATTTCTGCTAGTTTTAGTCCAGGTAACCCAGGAAAAGGCAATTAATCTCTTTGGCTTCAGTTCTTTTGTCTCTGAAATTGGGATATTAATTTTGACATCTGAGGGGTTGCTTGAGAATGAAATGAAATTTTATTTCTTAAATCAATTTGAAAATAAATCAGTGCTATACAAATCTAAGTTATTAAACTTTTAAAAGTATGAGATAGGTTGAAGCTGACAGCTAAAGGAGGCAAAAATAGGTATGGCATATTTATGGTAAACCTAGAAATTTCTATAGCCAGAAGAGCAAGTCAGAATTATGATAAAGCATGCTCACAAGTAAAGTTCTAAGACTGTTCTAAATGACATTTCTGCCTGACAGCTACAGTGGAACCCACTGTAAGTTGATTCTTCAGGGAATGGCTTACCCTGGCTTCACCTCTAGAAGGTGACTAAAGAATTAAGAAAGAAAAAAAAAGGCAGAAACACAGTGACAGATTATATTCCTCCTGTTTATCTTCCTGGCTCTAATGCCAGGGTCTGGATCCATCACATAATTGAGCCATTTGTCCTTTTAAATCCATGGATGCTGCATTTAGACACAGACAATGGTACTTTCCAACCTCCTATATATGCCTCTACTTCTGCACACTTCCCCCTAACAATTGCCATCTTTCTATACAAAGACAAGTACTATTTTTAAAAAGTGGGGAAAAATGATAGGGGTTGAAAAGCAGGAATCTGGGGATTAGTGGGAACAACACATTCAGTCGTATCCATGAGTAAGCCAATCAACGTTGGGGTGACAACAGATGGAATTCTGGGAGCGGACACACAGGTTTACAAAACACACAACATATATAGAGAGCACCTTCTTTCCTTATTTCTGCCTTCCCTCCTACTTTTCTCCTCTTTTCTTTCCTGCATTTTTCTTCTTCACTTCCTTTTTCCTTCCTGCCAGACTCCCACATCCCTTCACTCACTCTGTCCAGTTATCTGTGTTCTTCTATTCTTTCTTGAATTTTTATTTCTTTTTCTATTTTTTGTTTCCTCCTTTTCCTTGCCTTTCTTTCATTTTTATTTTATTGCTTGTTTATATATATATTATATATATATTATATACATATAATATTATTTTATAATAAAAATATATTCCATTTATAATTGGAAAGAACACCCACATGCATATATATTTGGATTTCAAAGAAATTAGGAGAAAGCAGACTGGTATTGCTTTATCTCTCTTGATCTCTCTAGAAATCTGTTGGCTCAGTCTATCCTAGATTTTCTTTAATGGAATTACTCTCTGATATAAAGAAATATGACTGAAGAAGCTACAGCAATCCCATCTGCTAACACACCAAATTATTTCTACTTCAAGGAATTAACAGAGGGTCTCTGTTGTATCCAGTGCCTACACAGGAGAAACTGCCTCAAGCTGAAGTAAAAAGTGACGGAAATAGTCAAAGTGTTTCTTCATACTATTTTTGCTACTTTCAGTATCACCAAATCCAGTCCATAAAAGTTACTTAACTGTAGTATAGCCTTTGTCACGACCAATGAGGAAAGCAACATTCTTTGTTTAAAATAACATCAAATAGAAATGCTCATAAACATCTGTAGATGGAAGTGAATGTGTTCCTATTACTGATAAAAAATAAAGTTCATTTCAGAACGATGATCTGTTTTATTGGTATAGCATCAGATTCTTGAAGGTAGTGGGGAAAAAACACAATGTAGGAAGATATGACAGATTTGGACTAAGAAAGACCACATTTACTTAGAAAGTAAAATATATATATATACATATATATATATGTTTTTAAAATACAGTGAATCTTGCATCAAAAGGAGAAAGCATTTTATAATAAATCCAAATAACTGATATTATATCAAAATGATAAAATGTAAATGTCTAGATGGATATCTAGACATCTACATGAGAATTATTTATATTAGAAAAAACATTGCATAAGAACACTTTTATTAATGGCTATGTAGACTTGAGATTCAGATGATTAGTCACACCTCTGTGTGTGCCTCATACAAGTTTACTAACTAGAATATTTATAAGTAAATACATATGTAAAACAAAAACAGCCATATTTTGACTTCTCTTGGTTGGTACTTCAACACATGGAATTACAAATATCAGTAAAAAGGTCACTGAAATGGCAGTTTGGAATAAATATGGCAAGGAATGAAAGGGGTTTCAACAAATTGTCTATTATTAGTTCATACCAAACATACTTTAAACCAAAGAAGAATAAGTCCATAGAGGGAAAAGTTACTATGTCATCTGTGCCAGCAACTTTTATGTGTCCAAGACTTTTCAATAGTATGGCTGCCTTTGCAACAAATCTTTCCCAGTGAAGTTCTTAAATGATGAGGAGAAGGCGGAGGAGGACATGGTTTCATTGTCTAATAGTACACAGTTAAGATTCACTTTGGAAGAAAAGATTTAAAAGAATGGCAAAGGGAGGAAAAATCTTATTTTTAGTATGTATCCATGAATAAAAATTTTACCAAGAACATTCTCTCTATATTTTTTTCATACACACATATATCCTAATATTTTATATATCTTATAATATATATACTTTATATATCTATGTATTCACACATATATTTTCTATTCTTTTAAATGCATTTATATATAATTTTAGTATTTAATATAGATTCCTGTCACATATACTCACACATATATTTTCTGTTCTTTTAAATTATATATACTTTTAATATTTAATATCGATTCTTTTGAATAATACTGTAATTCTCAACACATCTTTAAAATATATTATCCTAAAATGAGTGGACAATGTTAGAAATATATGCCCTTATTATGTTACTTTGTGTTCTTACTCTATAACATAATGACCATGCACTAGGTATAAAGCCAGAGGCAGGAAAAATAACAGCGAACAACAATACACACACTTCCTGTGAAAGGCTAGTTTGCCCTCAAGAGAGTGTACAGAAGAGTAGACGGCATTTCTCCTGTGTTTACTTTCCTGAGCCGATCCAAAGTTAATCTCAAACAAAAGTACCTGGACCGAAGGACGTACAGAAAGCAAATACCAGAATCGACTGTTTCTCTAATTTATCCCTATATGTTTTCCTTCATTTTGTTTAAAGGATCGTCATAAGTAATGCAACAGAAAAGGAGATCTTTTTCAATAGCCTACTGCTCTCATTTGGATCTTTTCAATGGGGGAGATATTTTTAAACACTTATTTTGTATATATAAAAATGTTCTCAAATGTTTAATGGCTCCATTATATCACTAAGTGTTTCTATAAAGAATGATACTAAAGAGACAATCCAAAGAATATTATTTACAACCTTGGGACTTGGCATTAGGAAACGGACACAGATACTGCTTAGCCTGTTCAGTTCTTTACCTTGCCGACATTTGAGAAAAACTTTACACATAAGATATGGGCTTTGAAGATTTGCAACAAGGACTAAAATGCTTATGACAAAAAAGAAAATGGACATCATTCGTATTCAAAATTCAGTAGAGCTACAGAGCATTTAAATTTTATATTCACATTGTAATTTGCATTGAACTTTTGATTGTTTTTATAGTTACTCCTGCCTAGTACTTTCAGAATAATCACGTTCACAAATAATCAGAATCTGGTGACTAGGTTTACATGTTACTGATACTGTTGTTGTCACCCCATCTTTGGCCAATTCTTAATTTACTACCAAATTAAAAAAAATTTACTATCAGTACAAAAAAGTTAACTTTTGCTTTTCTAGGTGTTATTCATTATTTTCAAATGGCCCCCTACCTTGATCAGGGGAAAAAACCCCTACCTTTATACTTGGGAATACAAAAGTCCTGTCAATTTGCCTGCAAAATAAAAACTACAAGATCCAACTGTTAAGAGTGACTTATCTTAATTTACTAAAACAGTTATCTTGAACTTACTTATCTAAGAATTTGAGAAACATAATAAACAGAAATTAGAAAATGTATATGGTAATTCTTTCAAAAGAGTGAATAATGTTGCAGCACAGATTTTTGAAAGGAATAGCATAATACAGAGATCTGCTCTGGAATGTGTGTGTGTGTGTGTGTATGTGTGTGTCCCCTCTCTATATATCTGTCTCTATCTCTGTCTTATATCCTCACTGTAAGCATCTAACAGTGATTTTACTGGAGCTTCAATTAAAAGATTTCCTCCTCCAATTTTAACTATGATGGAGGAAAACTGAGTATTTCTATCCTTCTATTTACTTAAGAAGCCTTTGATTCTATTTATTTTTATCTTCCATAATAGCCATGGAATCAGACTAATTTTAAATATAAATGATAATTCATGGGAAATTTTTATTCTCACACAGTTCTTGAGTTGGTATTTTTAAATTATGTTTTGCACAATCTGGTGTCTTGTTTCACTGCAAAAAAGTTAGTTTTTATCAATAACTAAAGAGCCTGAATGCCAAAATGATGTCATTTTTGACATTACTTTGAAAAAGCAATTTAAAAACATCCGGCAACAACTACCTTATTAAATTTTTATGACACCCTATAAGATGGGTGTGAAAACTTGGTCATAGGTGAGACAGCCATCATGGAGGAATAGTGAATTGATCTAGAATTCTGACCTCAGTGTCTCATGCTCTATAACTACACTGTCCTGGAGTTGGGTCGTGTATCACTTGAGGCATGAAAGGAGGTTGAACTCTATTCTCCATGCAGGGAGACCTCAGTAAAGTACAGAAATGATTAGGTCATTCATCCTACATTTATGAGGCACTCCTAAGTGCTCCTTTAAGCACTTTTAAGTTTTTGTTTCTTTTCTGTTTTTTCCCCCAACAAGCTCTAAATCTAGAGAAGGAGATAAACATATCCAGAATTTGAATAACAAATGGAGGAGAATAACTGGTGAAACCAGTTGGAGGAGGTATATCCCCCAAAATTCAGATAGAACTGTAGCTCTGAGAGGCTGTGGCATCAATATAGGCTGGGTACCAAGTTTATATATTTGGGGGAGAAATAAAAAAAAGTGTGTAAGAAATAGTATACCCTACTACTTCACAAAAGCCTTAGCAACTGGGTATCTGCCTCCCCGGGCAAGAATGGAAAAATTCTTCTCTCAAGAAATAGTACTTAGGGAGAAATATGCAGATCTTTTCTATATAAGTTAACTCCAGAAACTAGAAATTTCTCCAAATTTTCACCCAAAAGGAAAGCACGTAAATCAGTAAGCCTGACCTGTATACTTAACTCACAGTGAACCTTATATTACCTTGTTCTTAAATATGTCTGGACAAGAAGGCTCTGGGGCCATTTGAGGAAAGCCTGTAACTTGGAAGAAACTTACCCCTTTCTCCCCCAAAGAAGATTAAAAACTCAAAGCAAACACTTGAGTCAAAGAAAAAAAGTTTAATAACAAACTAAGACAAAAAATTCTCTAATAAGTATCTCAGAGGGACTTAATGTATTATATCAAGAGACAAGAGGCTGTGGAAAGGAGGAGACCTTAGATATTTAAAAAAAAATTGCCATAATAAGTTAAAAAGAAAGTTCTTGGAAACTGAAAATATGATTGTTAAATAAATAATTAAATTTAGGAGTTAGATAAATGAAATTGCAACAATATCTTGGAAACAGGAATACAAAAAGAAGGGGGCAAAATGAAACTAATAATTCCAAGAAAAAACCAACTGTGCATCAAAAGAAAGATAACTGCTAGTGTGCAGATGTACAATAAATAATATGCTCCAGTAGGTAATAAGATACACCCTCCTTATCGAGTGTCAACTTTTAAAACCAAATACAAAGCATAAAAAAGAAGACTTAGGGGCTTCCCTGGTGGCGCAGTGGTTGAGAGTCCGCCTGCCGATGCAGAGGACACGGGTTCGTGCCCCAGTCTGGGAAGATCCCACATGCTGCAGAGCGGCTGGGCCCGTGAGCCATGGCCACTGAGCCTGCACGTCCAGAGCCTGCGCTCCACAACGGGAGAGGCCACAACAGTGAGAGACCCGCGTACCACAAAAAAAAAAAGAAGACTTAGGACACTGAGATATCAACATTGAAAAATAAGAAAAAATGCATGATAAGCAATAATAAGACAAGAGCCACCTAGTGAAAAGATAGTTCTATAGATATAGATATATAAACATAGATGAATTAATATTTAACTATATAAAAATAAACAAGACAAAGACAGCTTATTAGGAAAAATGTATAAAAGATATGAACAAGTAAATCACAGATGAGAAATTCTACAGATCAATAACATATGGAAATTTATCAACTGTACTAATAATCAGAAATATGCAATTTAAAAAAACAAAGTGATAGTGTTTTCACTAAGCAATTTGGTAAAGACTAGAAAGCTCTGATGAGATTCAGTATAGTTGAAAATATTGCCGGTGGAATGTTAATGGTCCCTCAGAGTGATAGCTGGCAGTACTTTCAAGAAAAAAAAAAAAACTGTTTTTTTTTTGTGTGTGTGTGGTACGCGGACCTCTCCCTGTTGTGGCCTCTCCCGTTGCGGAGCACAGGCTCCGGATGCGCAGGCTCAGCAGCCATGGCTCATGGGCCCAGCTGCTCCACGGCATGTAGGATCCTCCCGGACAGGGGCATGAACCCGTGTCCCCTGCATCGGCAGGCAGACTCTCAACCACTGCACCACCAGGGAAGCCCCCAAAAAACCTGTTTTTGCATGGACAAGAATGGGAAAAATTTTGAGGGTGTGCTCCTTTTCACTAAACCAACAACAATCGTAAAGACTTAAGAAATGTATCAATGCTTTAGCTAGCAAGATAACTCATTTTAGCAGTTAGTTCTTGGTATAAGAAGCTTTTCCAAATAAGAGAATATTTATTTTCCTTTAAACTGGCCTTTTCTAGTCAGCTCCCCTGAACTACATAAAGTTTCAGTTAATATCTGCTACACTTCTAGTAGTATTTTCGATCACCAAAACTTTGCTAAGAATCTCTTATCCATCAGTATGAAACCTTTTTTTCTAAGCCCAGTATTATTTTATAAGCCACTGACAGAAAATTTTGTTACGATATAGTAAATAGCCTGCTAGAAAATATTCCATAATGTAAGCTTTTTAATCTTCACTATTTGGGATTAAATTTTATAGAAGAACAGCTGTTGTTTCATTTAAACACACACACACACACACACACACACACACTTCAGGGAAAACTTCTAATGATAACCTCAAAAACTAAGGACAGCTTTGTGGAAGGAAATTTCCATCTATTTGAAAGCAATAAAAATAGAAGAAAAACTCTATGCAAAGTTTTAAAGCAAAAACTTCCTTGGATTAAACAAACCAGCAAACAACTGTCCCTTCTCTATCAAATACAAAAGTTTATACCAGAATAATATCTTTTGTTTATTTGTCTTGAGGCATGTGGGTAACTACAGGGTGATGAGTTTCTTCTCCAAGATACCTTGAATTTCCTTTTGCTCCTCTTTTGGTATCAAGGATCAGGGCTGAGTACCTACAGTACAGGGGTTAGAGGTACCAGGGATACCCCAATTCAGGAAGATCCCCTGAAGAGTTTTGTACTAGATGCTAGGGTAGGAACACCTGCAAACTATTTCCAGTGAATAAGTAAATCAGTCTAGGTACCTCTGAATGAAATGATTTTGTTTCTCAGGGATTTTTGTTGTTGTTGTTGTTGTTGTTGTTTTATATCTTCCAGAATGTTTCACAGGGAGGAATTGTATCTTCTGGGAGGTGCAAAATATGCCTTCACCACAAAGTCAGCATAGGAAGCCGGGAAGGTAAGAGACACCAGAGAGAATTTGTAAGCCTGTGAGATCCTGCTTCTTCAAACTGGAAAGTTCCAAGGAAAGCAAGATCAAGGCATCACTGAGTACTTGGGGCAGTAGGAGTAGCACATGATGTCAAAGTGCATTTCTTCCTCTTCCACTGCCAAAGCACCCACAGCTGCTGATTGTAGAAAAGTCTTGGGAAAATGTGCAAACGATTAAAGAAAAGACAAATTGTAACAAGAAAATGGATGAATGGAAATTCAGTTTAAATAGTGAAATGTCTCTGTATCCACGAAGTGCTATTGAATCCAAGCTGGAAAATGTAATAATATACTCATTTGCTTAACTTAATGCTGTATGATTAAAGATAACTTTCTATTGTCAATGAAGCTTCATGAAGACACTGACTTAATGCTTAGAAAAATCTGACAAAGGAGATGCTCAGAACTCAGGAGTAAGTCACAGAAATGATTACGCACTTTCCTGAAAAGGGTCTAAATTCCTGATGGTTGTGAGTATATAGCCTTTGCAGTTTGCTCAGTTGTAGTAGAGAAGGATATTTAATCATCTTACAACATGGTTTAGGTAAAGAAGATATTGTGAAATCCTGATTACTTATTAGGCCTATAACCTTCTTACAAGGACATTAATTCTACAAAATCAGGGTCCCACCCTTAGGTCTTCATTCAATCTTATTACTTCTTTGGAGGTTCCATGTCCAGATACAGTCACACGGGGTGGCAGGTAGGTTACAACTTCAAGCTAAGAATTTTGGGAAGACACAAACATTTGGTCCATGATATTCCCCAAGGAAAATTTAAGATTACAATCATGATTTTAAAGAACTTTTGATGTAAAAAAGACTTTATTCAGAGGCATACAAGGGAACAGTCCTCCTGAGGAGATTGTCTTTCCTGTCTGAAAACAGAAGTTCATGTAACAGAGAAATCACCTGATTTCAACCATCTATAATAAATCTTGCATTTGTGCATGTGGGAGTGTGTATTTGTTTGTGTGCGTGTATATGTGTTTGTGTCAAGATCAGTTTTCTGCATCTAATCTTTCTCTCCTCCTTGCAGAGGGAACAGAATTAGGTTTTTCCAATGATAATTTAATACTTGTATGAATTCAGCTCCCACTTACTTCTCCTGTTATTTTTCTCCATCTCCCACTCTTTCCCCCACTCGGGAAATTTTGGAGACTTATTGATCAAAGTTCTGTCATTACGTTTGCATTCTAGGAATATCTATCTCAGATAAACAGCGTTTCAATAAAAGAAGTGAAAACCAATAAACTGAACTTCTTTTGCTTAAAAAGTATGAGCTAAGAAAAATAAACACAGAAAAAAATCAACTGAGAAGTGCAATCTAGTCATAACCCTGTTTACTACTTATAAGATCTCTAGTTCAAATAACAAGGGAAGAACTTATAAAGATGAATTTTAAAGTCTTTAAAATTTAGTTTATGAATTTATAGGTTTATAAATCATATTAGAAAATCATGAGGGTTCATGTAATATTCCTGAAAAAGTGCATGATTCCTTGGACTAACTAGAATGAGAAAATAATAAAAGCTTAGAGATCATGTGCTATATATCTTCTTCTATAGTTTAATATAACATTAATATCAGTGCAAAATTCTAATTTATACAGTAACAGGGTTACACCTCTCATGCTTTAATCTTCCTAAATGACCTGCATTGGTCTAAAGACTTCCCTGGTGGCACACTGGTTAAGAATCTGCCTGCCAATGCAGGGGACATGGGTTTGAGCCCTGGTCCGGGAAGATCCCACATGTCGTAGAGCAACTAAGCCCGTGCGCCACAACTACTGAGCCTGTGCTCTAGAGCCTGCAAGCCACAACTACTGAAGCCCACAAGCCTAGAGCCTGTGCTCTGCAACAAGAGAAGCACTGCAATAAGTAGCCTGCGCACCACAATGAGGAGTAGCCCCCGCTCACCGCAACTAGAGAAAGTCCGTGAGCAGCAAGGAAGACCCAAACACAGCCAAAAATAAATAAATAGTTTAAAAAATTATTAAAAAAAAAAACAACACATGATATTGACACAAAAACAGACATATGGATCAATGGAACAGAACAGAGAGCCCAGAAATAAACCCATGCACACCTATGGTTAATTCATCTTCAACACAGGAGGCAAGACTATACAGTAGAGAAAAGACAGTCTCTTCAGCAAGTGGTGTTGGGAAAGCTGGACAGCTACATGTGAATCAATGAAGTTAGAACACACCCTCTCACCATACAAAAAAAAATAAACTCAAAATGGCTTGAAGATTTAAACATAAGACAAAACACCATAAAACACCTAGAAGAGAACATAGGCAAAACATTCTCTGACATAAAGAGTAGCAATGTTTTCTTAGGTCAGTCTCCCAAGGCAAAAGAAATAAAAGCAAAAATAAACAAATGGGACCTAATCAAACTTATAAGCTTTGCTCAGCAAAAGAAACCATAAACAAAACCAAAAGTCAACCTATGGAGTGGGAGAAAATATTTGCAAATGATGTGACCAACAAGAGCTTAATTTCCAAAATATACAAACAGCTCATTACAGCTCAATATCAAAAAAACTAACACCATGATCAAAATGGGCAGAAGACCTAAATAGACATTTCTCCAAAGGAGACATACAGATGGACAATAGGCAAATGTAAAGATGTTCAACATCACTAATTATTAGACAAATGCAAATCAAAACTATAATGAGGTATTACCTCACCCAGGTCAGAATGGTCATCATCAAAAAGTCTACAAATAAGGAATGCTAGAGAGGGTGTGGAGAAAAAGAGAACCCTCCTACACACTCTTGGTGGGAATGTAAACTGGTGCAGCCACTATGGAGAATATGGAGGTTCCTTAAAAAAGTAAAAATAGAGTTGCCATATGATCCAGCAATCTCACTCCTGTGCATATATCCAGAAAAGATGAAAACTCGAATTCGAAAAGATACATGCACCCCCAATGTTCATAGCAGCACTATTCACAATAACCAAGATGTAGAAGCAACCTTAATATTCATCAACAGATGAATGGATAAAGACGATGTGATACGTATGTATACAATGGAATATTACTCAGCCATAAAAAAGAATGAAATAATGCCATTTGCAGGAACATGGATGGACCTAGAGATGATCATAGTAAGTGAAGTGAGAGAAAGACAAATATCATACGATGTCACTTATATATGAAATCTAAAATAATGATACAAATGAACTTATTTATAAAATAGAAACAGACTTACAGACATAGAAAACAAACTTATGGTTACCAAAGGGGAAGGGGAGGCAGGGATAAATTAGGAGTTTTGGATAAACAGATACAAACTACTATATATAAAATAGATAAACAACAAGGACCTACTGTATAGCACAGGGAACTATATTCAATATCTTATAATAACCTATAATGGAAAAGAATCTGAAAAAATATGTAAGTATGTATAACTGATTCCCTTTTCTGTACACCTGAAACTAACACAATACTGTGAATCAACTATATTTCAATAAAAAATGTTATACTCATATATATTTATGCTCATATCTGTACTCCTCTGTCAGTTCTTGATTTTACTTTTTCCAAATTCAGAATCCAAATCCAAAAGAACAAAACTATAAATTTGTTATTTGTACCTAAATCTTCCTCTGAGTTTCCATCAGATAATATAATGATGAGCCCCTTTACCTTAAAAATGGAAGAATAATAAAAATAATTAGGTTTTTGGCATTCTCTCATTTTTAATTAACTGATAACTATTGTGAGAACTTGCAATGGGAAAAAGTGACCTGACAAATCAAGAGAAGTTCAGTTTTCATAGTTTCACCACATACAAATAAAATGTATTTGTACAAATAACTTTAGTGATTGCCTCTCTCTCAAGCTAAAGAACACTCATGTTGAAGCACAAAGGCTGGTAAACAACTGAATGTATTAATATTTGTTTCTAGATTTTAATGCACATCTCAAGCAGAGAACAATCAGTGGCCATTACAGAGTGCTTCATAATATAAATCCAAAGTCCATGGAGATTTATCGGCAGTCTCACTGGTTTACAATGAGTTATCATGAACAAAAATCTTATAAATCAATTGTGTGCAATATTCCTTAAGAGAGGATTCCACTCTCTTCCATTTTGCTCATCCTGGCTGGTGTAGCTCAAGGGCAAGAATGTTCAGAGAAAAACTGTCTGCAAGCTTAAATCCACATCAACAGTTTTACTGAAAATTACTAAGGATATTTCTAGCACACATTCTACCTGCCAAACTAATACGTCTATCCAAATTATAAAGGTCGAACATAAACAGGGATACAGGCTTTAATGTACTTTTGAACATCTGTAGATGAATTTTATAGAGTGGTCACACTCAAATGGATATAAAGACCTTCTCATTGTTGTCTATTTTCTGGATGGTTAGTAAGCTTTCCTTGTTAAACAACTGCCTAACCACTATCATTTTTTTTTTTCCACACTATGTATTTCCAACTTGGGACAAACCAACTTACTTACCCAGTTAGAGAGGTACTGATTTTATAGACACTATACGTACAGAATTTTACAAGATACTGTTCATCACCCAGAAATGCAATTGTCCTTATCATCCTCAATCGTCAATGGAAATTGAAAGGACAAATATTACCCCCAAATTAGATCTTGCATAATTAGCTGAGCAATTTCTGTAGAGATTTGGTGCAATATACCCAGGTCTGTAATCAACAGTTATAATCAGCTTCTGCCCAGATAACGGGTTTGCTGAAAATGACAACAACACAAGGGTGTTCTTGGATTTCATTTAAAGAGACTTTATCAGGCACTCTTTTTTTGTTGTTGTTGTTTTTTGCAGTATGCAGGCCTCTCACTGCTGTGGCCTCTCCCGTTGCGGAGCACAGGCTCCGGACGCGCAGGCTCAGTGGCCATGGCTCACGGGCCCAGCCGCTCCGCGGCATGTGGGATCCTCCCGGACCAGGGCATGAACCCGCGTCCCCTGCATCGGCAGGTGGACTCTCAACCACTGCGCCACCAGGGAAGCCCTATCAGGCACTCTTAATCATGATCACTGCCATCATGAAAACTCCAAGGAACTGAAGCTTGCAGTCATGTCTCAGTTAAAAGTCATTATACATCAATTCTTTTTTTGTACCTCCATACTAATGGGAGACATGTAACAGAATCTTTCAGGATTCTTTAGAAAAAGACAAATCATAAAAGAGACAGTTTTCCAAAGAACCTTGACAAAGCAACATATGCTATCCAAAATTCCTGATCTACGGCTCCAGAACACCTCTGACTACCACGGCTTCTTTGTCTCCTTCTCTTTGTTCTCCTTCTCGTAGTTCCTTCTTTTGGGTTAAAGTTCCAGATTATTAACTAATAAGGATTAAAACCTTTTTTTTTGTTTTTAATTCTGATGCTTTCATTTCTAAGGAGTACTCTTTGCTGTTTTGAAAATATGTCACTGATAGGACACAAAAAAAAATCCTGACAACCTGGTTCTCCTACCATTCTCTGGATCACCTGAATCAGGGAATCCAGATGGAGGATGGAATATCTTTTTATGATTAGAACCAAGTAAAACAGTGGGACAAATGGGCAACCTTTCAGGACCAATTAATGATTCTATTTCTAGTGTTCCAAGGCTTCAGGGTCCTACATTACATCCTACTTACAGTCTTAAATGCTACTTCATTAGACACCACTGGAC
The DNA here is from genome assembly GCF_964165515.1 of Mesoplodon bidens. Lineage (NCBI taxonomy): Eukaryota > Metazoa > Chordata > Mammalia > Artiodactyla > Ziphiidae > Mesoplodon > Mesoplodon bidens. The sequence goes on along the minus strand of NC_138169.1, from coordinate 83,365,038 downwards.
AAATGATTACAATGGCCAAAGAAATAGAAAAGTCATATGAAGAGTTGCTGAATGCACTCAAAATTCAATAATTTCCCAAGGTCATGGTTGTCACTAATGGAAATCTCAGATAGAGGTGACAACCTGGACTTTGACAACTGGCCTAAGAATATTATCCCTTAAGCTAATGCTGTCCAAAAGAAGAACTCAAGACCTTAAAACATGACACTGACCTCTGCAATACCTCAGTTTCTACTGTCCCTTTCCACCACTTTCACTAAATCCCAATTGACAGACCAACAGCTGTTTAACTAGGGCCCACATCTTGCTGTATCTGCATCTTACCCTATGAATAACACAACTTCTATTTCCCCATAGTTTAAGAATTTGAACAGTGAGTGATTCTTGGAATAAACCTAAACCATGACCACCTTCCTCAATCCTGCCTTATAAAAACTTTAATCCACTTCCCTCCCCATAAAACAGTCATCTAAACTGTTCTTATGTTTCAGTGTTTAAATAAAAGGCTTGAGGTAATGGTTTCTGATTGGTCTTTTTCTTTGCACATTTAATTTGAGATAACTAGCTATTACATATTTCCTTGTAGAAGAAATATATAAGGTTCTATTTTTTTCCACTGCTCCTAAGCTAGTCAACAGTTCAAGAGTTACATTGGACACAGTTCAAAGTCCCCCAACTACATGTTCAAAGAAGACCCAGACAAAAGATTCCAGGTTAGCCTTTGGGGCAAGAGAGACCATTCTGGTGTGATAACTGTAGTGCATGGTGGCACACTACCTAGATCTCCCCCTCGGAACCCAGAATCTCATTTCTGCATTTGCCAGCAGCATTGGGTCTGACTTCTTACACCTTAGACATCTTCTGGGGCATTCATCTTGGTTAAAGGGAGAAGCCTCACCAAGGCTGTAATGTCTCCCTGGCCTTATTCCTGCACCCGACAACATGATGTCTGATTACAAAGGCCCACCCTGAGACCTGTATCTTCTGACCCTTTGTGCCTTTTATTCTTGCCCTTCATTGCTGACTGTGTTTATTACCTGTAAAATTCGTAGAAATGTCTGAAGACTATAATACAATTTTGGTGAGAGATTCAATTCCAAACAGCTTCCCTAGGTACTGATGATCTTTTGGAAGACTGGGATTTGTTACTTCATACTACATCTCTGAAATCCTCCCCACTCAAATCAATATACATTCAACTATGAAAAATAATAAACTCAACCATGATGGATTTTAAGCAATTAGCACTTTAGAAAGGTTTTGAAACAATGCAAATCTTATAAAAGAAAAACGGTGCATCTAATTAGTCTTATAATTCACTGGTCTCTGTGATTGTTAGATGTCATGAACCCTTAATAATCAGTATAAATCTATACTGATAATACAGGAGCACTGTTGACTGTAGAGAAGCACCCTAATTATGCAGTAGCAGAGTCATGGGGAAAATTTTTTTTAAAAGCTAGGCTATCAGGGCTTGTCTCAATTTTTAATGTTTACCAAAGAAATCATAAACACATTTAACTGAAACCATATTTTGAATTCACTAAGATAAATGACCCAATTTCTTTTCCCAAATCAAATTAGGCAAATTTACAACGTTTGTCATGTGTTTATGTTTTGTATATCATACTGTGAAAATAAAGAGGCATTGTAAGGTGGTAGTATTGAATGGGATGGGCCAACAACAAAACCAGAGACTTAGAAAAAGATGCATAAATTTCAACAGGCAAGCAAAAATAACTCAGGAAAAAAAGGCAAAGTGATGTCTTTATGATGACAACTTGCTCTTAGTGTTTGAATATATGAGGAGGAAAATTCAAGTTCATGCATATAAGGCATCTTGATGTGGAACCAAAAAATTAGCATAAGTTACAGAGAACAAAGGGATAAATGTTACCTTTTAAGGGGACATAAGAACTAAGGCAGTAAGAGTGGCTGAGGGCAGAAGTTATGCTTTCGGTTGGTCTTAGGCAATAGAACTAAGAGCATAAAAGGAAAAAGTTAGAATTGGGTTGTGAGGGTGTCAGTCACATTAATGTCCATGTGTGGCCTTGTTTCTCAACATTAGTTCTGTAGGATTAATAACTATCCTAAGAACGACATGCAGGGAAAAATATTACATCCATGTTGACTTCTCGTATTGAGGCCATGTGGATGGCCAATTCCCCCTAATAAAAATTTACCCTTTCTTTTCAAAATTTCAACAAGACCCAATGTATTTGAGTAATATCATGGGCAGAATTAAAATTCAAATAGATTATTCACCACTTATCCAAATACTGTTTACAGTGTGAAAGTATATACAATCATGCTTCATTAAGTCACACTTAATATGAGTGTGGACTGCCAAATGTTTTGATGTGTCAAATGCCAAATTTAAAAATTAAAACTGATGATGGATGTTCACTAAACTTACTATAATAATCATTTCATGGTGTATGTAAGTCAAATCATTATGCTGTACACCTTAAACTTACACAGCACTGTATGTCAATTATATCTCAATAGCCAAGACATGGAAGCAACCTAAATGTCCATTAACAAATGGATAAAGAAGACCTGATGTATACACACACACACACACACACACTCTCACACACACACACGAAATGGAATGTTAGCCATAAAAAATGAAATAATGCCATTTGCAACAACATGGATGGATATAGAGATTATCACACTAAGTAAGTTAGACAAAGATAAATATCATATGATATCACTTATATGGGGAATCTAAAAAGAAAAAAAAGATACAAATGAACTTATTTCAAAAACAGAGACTCACAGACATAGAAAACAAACTTATGGTTACCAAACAGGAAGGGAGGGGTGGGAGGAGGGATAAATTAGGAGGTTGGGATTAACATACACACTACTATAAATAAAATAAATAACCAATAATGAACTACTGTACAGCAAAGGGAACTATACTTAATTTTTAGTAACCTATAATGGAAGAGAATTTGAAGAAGAATACATTATATATATAAAGCTGAATCACTGTGCTGTACACCTGAAACTAACACAATACTGTAATTTAAATGTACTTCAATAAAAACAAAATTATTGGGCTTCCCTGGTGAGGCAGTGGTTGACAGTCCGCCTGCCAATGCAGGGGACGCGGGTTCGTGCCCCGGTCCGGGAAGATCCCACATGCTGCAGAACGGCTGGGCCTATAGCCATGGCTACTGAGCCTGTGCGTCCAGAGCCTGTGCTCTGCAACGGGAGAGGCCACAACAGTGAGAGGCTTGCATATCGCAAAAAAAAAAAAAAAAATTATCCTTAGATATTGAGGTTTAAGACTTCCTGAAAAAAAAAAAAAAGGAAGAAAGAAAAAGAACATTCAAACACAAAAACACCATATGAGTTGCTAAGCATTGACTCAAAAAATAAGTTTTTAATCAATGTTGTCCTGTAAAATGTAAAATTAGTAACTTTAATATACCTTGCTAAATATTTCTCTATTATTTTGGAGGTATATTTCCAGATAATTTTTTCAAAACAGAAGCAGGAAAATTGTAAAATTATTTAATGATTTAACTGATTTATTGGTGTATAATTAATGCACAATAAACTACATATATTTAAAGTGGGTAATATAAATGTTGATATATGTACACAAACATAAATCCATCAGCACAATGAAGATAATGAAGATATAAATCACTCCGTAAAGTTTCCTTCGAAACTCTTTATAATCCCTCTTTCCCACCCCTTGTCACATTCACTCGCTGTCCCTACATTGTCACTGATCTGCTTTCTGTCACTATGGATTAGTCTCCATTTTCCCGAATTTTATATAAATGGAATAAATTAAATATTTTTAGCTAACTTCTTCGCTCATCATAATTATTTTGAGACTGATCCATCTTGTAACATTTATCAATGATCCATTCCACTTCGTGTCCAAGTCATATTCTATTATGTAGCTATAACCGTTTGTTGGTTAATTTACCCAAGAGACATTGGGTTGTTCCCAGCTTGTATAATTCCTATAAAGCTCCTATGAACATCTGTACACAATACTTCATATAGAAATATCCCATGATTACTCCTGAGTAAATATGTAGGGATGAATTGGCTGGATCATATAGAAAGCATACATTTGATTTCTTATGACACTCTTCTACAAAGTATTTTATCATTTTACTTTCCCACAGCAGTGTATGAGAATTCTAGTCCTTCCAAATCCTTACCAATACTTGGTATGATCAGTCTTTACAATTTTAGCCATTTTAATAGGTGCCTGGTTGTATCACTTTATGTTTTCAATTTCCATTTCCCCAATGACTAATGATATAGGGCATCTTTTTATGTGCTTAATTGTCGCTTGTATATCTTCTTTGTTGAAGTTTTTGTACAGATCTTTTGTTCACATTTGCATTGGGGTCTCTGTTTTCTTATAAATTTGTACAGATCTTTATATATTATAGATATAAGTCTTTAATAGGGTATATAATTTATGAATATATTTCTTATTCTTTTGCTCATCTTCTTGCTTATTCATTACTTAACAGTGTCTTTTGGAAAGCAGACAATTTTGAAGATGTCCAATTTAACAAAGTTTTCTTCTTTGGATTATGGTTCTGGTGAATTCTTTAAGAAACCTCTCTGCCCCTGTGTCTCTATTTCTCTTTTTTCTTCTGTTAAGGACATCAGTCATATTGCATTATTTTAACTTTTAAAAATACTTTAATATTTGCAGGTTTTGATCCCCTTTTTTTAACGATGTTTCCTAGATATTGTAATATGTTTATTTTTCAAATGTAATTGTATTTAACAAAGCTTCCTCAAAAATATTTTATTTGTATCTAATATAACTCATCAACAGATTTTGAAATAATTATCTTTAATACTGAGTCATCCAAGTGAATCAATTCATAACTACTTGACAATTACAAAAAGTCAATTCAAATTGAAGAATAAATATAACTTAATGGCTCATAAAATAAAGTCTGCAGGTGGAGCTTCAAGTTTGGTGAGACATGGCATTTGGGCAAAGTACATCACAACAAACTACTTTCTTTCTATACTTCTACTCTGCTTTCCACAGAACTGGCTTCATTCTCAGGCTAAAGTCTCTGGTTGTAGTAGTTTCCTGGATACTATACTGGAAGAAAGACCATTCTAACCATATGTAAAAATTTGGAGAAGGATGTTCAAAAGAAATGAGGGGTTCAGTTACCAGGAAGTCAAGTCATTCTTGTATCAAATAACATGTCACAGATATTTTGTGATGGAAAGTCAATGGGTAATATTTTAAGTTATCAATTTAACAATAGTGATATAAATGTACTATTAATAACTTTGGAGTTAATCACTAGGAGAGGTAAAAAAAGAATGACAATAAATTATGGTCTCTGGTGAATAATGCAAAAAGCACATAGGGTGGATGCAGGGAGATGGTTGTTTCCCACTAGAAACCCTCGTGACTCTTATATTTATCAACTGCAGTTATTATCTTAGGAAATCCAACTCAGCAATACCCTATCATGCCCCTATCCCAAACATGTAGCAGGTGTGTGGTGATTGAAATCTGTATTTTTACTCCAATACCCCATAATACTGCAAACCCAGGAGAGCACCAATCTAGAGACCAGTATTTGGCAAACATGGACTTAAAGCACGTCATGAATGGAGGGGTTTAACAAATATTGGTTGAATTGTTAAGGAGACTTTCTCAAAAATGGTAGAGAAAAATATAATATCCAGTTATAATTTTAAAACAAAAAACTACGGCAGAAAAGGCCAATAATAAAACTTCACTGTGAGATGGTTACTGTGCTTTTATATTGGGTCAATCAAACTACTAATTCACAATCCATCTCCACTCTGCCCCCCAAAATAGCAGGAAATGTTGATATCAATCAGAAGAGCTTTATGAAGTAAAAGTAGACTAAAATGCAGTGAAGAGAGCAATGAAGTGAGTAGGGCCAGATTTGTTCAGGTATTTGAATATGGCTTTTAATTCCACAGCATATCACTTATTTTTGTAGAACAGGAGTCCACAGACTAAATCATTTTCATCGTTTAAAAAAACTAGATATTTTATATCCAAATAAAAACGTGAAGTCAAATATCAAATAATGTCCAATGAGTTCAATCATCAGACAAGAATCATCTGTTCCATTAACTGCATTAAACTGTTATACCTCATGATCACAAATCAATATATTACCTTTAGTATTTAATAGTGTTATAAACCTATTATCAGTACTGGTGGAATTTATCCCTGGGAGGGGTTCAAAAATGAGGCAACAGAAGCCTTAGCATCTGATAAACTGACAAGGTGTGGTTAGGGCACCATAGTTCTTGACACACAGCAGATAATGTATCATGTTTTCTGAATAAAGGAGTGAGTGCAGTAAATGAAAAAAAGTACATCAACTATTATTATCCTCCTACTTTAATCCTAGTTGTTGAAATCATAAATTAGGACCCTGAATTTATAAAACATTTATCTTATTATTACTAAGAGTTTCAGGTAGAGATGCGAATTTCTCTTTATAAAGCTAAATTAAATGTCTGTTTCTAAATTGAATTTTCAACTCCCACACAGTCAGATGGATTAAATGCTGGAGAAAGTTACCAGGGCAGTGATGGAATCTCCAAGATGAGAAGAGTTATCTTTGCCTCAGGAACTTTCAGGTTTCCGTGTAAGCCTTGTCCACGTGGGACTCTGGCATCTAGGGCTCACCCGTCTCCTCTACTGTGTTTGTTTCCCGGTGGAGACCTTTGCCAGAGGTAACTTAACTTGCCTACATCCCTCAGCTCTTGCCTTATTTCTCCAAAGTGGGTGAGTGACAGCACTCATTTTAATTAGGAAAAGATTACACATTGCCAGAAGAATAAAAGAGAAAGCTTCCTTACTATCCTTACTCAAACCTCCCCCTTCCACACAGAAAAGACCTCCTGCAAAACATACCTATATATACATACACACACATACATACACATATTTATTACAGGTTGTTTCTCTGGAGAACCCTAACACAGCTAGTATTTTCAATGTAGCAATATAAAATCATTTTCATGAAAGATTTCAAAAGTTTAGGAAGGACAATTCCACCAATTTCCCAAACTTCTTGATTTAAATTCTGGCTTCAAGGTCCTCTTAAAAATCCACGGCAGTTATTACATCACTAAACACAATGAAGTATTTTTTTTCACATCTTTATTGGAGTATAACTGCTTTACAATGTTGCATCAGTTTCTGCTGTATAACAAAGTGAACCAGCTATATGTATACATATATCCCCATATCCCCTCCCTCTTGCATCTCCCTCCCACCCTCCCTATCCCACCCCTCCAGGTGGTCACAAAGCACAGAGCTGATCTCCCTGTGCTATGCAGCTGCTTCCCACTAGCTATTTTACATTTGGTAGTGTAAATATGTCAATGGTACTCTCTCACAGAGTCCCAGTTTCCGCTTCCCCTTTCCTGTGTCCTCAAGTCCATTCTCTACATTTGTGGTCTGTGTCTTTATTCCTGTCCTGCCCCTAGGTTCATCAGAATCATTTTTTTTTTTAGATTCCATGTATATATGTTAGCATACAGTATTTGTTTTTCTCTTTCTGACTTACTTCACTCTGTATGACAGACTGAAGGTCCATCCACCTCACTACAAATAAATCAATTTTGTTTCTTTTTATGGCTAAGTAATATTCCATTGTATATATGTGCCACATCTTCTTTATCCATTCACCTGTCGATGGACACTTAGGTGGCTTCCATGTCCTGGCTATTGTAAATAGTGCTGCAGTGAACCCTGTGGTACATGACTCTTTTGAATTATGGTTTTCTCAGGGTGTATGCTCAGTAGTGGGATTGCTGGGTCAAACATAGCAACTGACAAAGGATTAATCTCCAAAATATAAAGCAGCTCATGCAGCTCAAATTCAAAAAAAACAAAAAACCCAATCCAAAAATGGGCAGAAGACCTAAATAGACATTTCTCCAAAGAAGATACACAGATTGCCAACAAACACATGAAAGGATGCTCAACATCACTAATCATTAGAGAAATGCAAATCAAAACCACAGTGAGGTATCACCTCACACCAGTCAGAATGGCCATCATCAAAAAATCTACAAACAATAAATGCTGGAGAGGGTGTGGAGAAAAGGGAACCCTCCTGCACTGTTGGTGGGAATGTAAATTGATACAGCCACTATGGAGAACAGTATGGAGGTTCCTTAAAACACTAAATATAGAACAATGAAGTATTTTTATAGGTTTCACAAATATTTGAATTTTGTATACAGTTGAATATTATGATAGAGGTTAAGAAGTCTTTTGGAGAAGAAACAACCACAGAACCATCATTTTTAAAATGGTTAATGTAACTATTTTAATAACTGTAAAACTAGTCTAAGTTAATTATTATCTGCAATTTAAACCACTGAATTTATTTTCTTTGGCATGTTGTTCTGTGATAAATATGTGTTTCCTGCAGTATTCCACTATATTGTGATGCATGCTAGAATGATATAGTTTTCTTATTCAGGTAACATATTTCATGTGATCCTCTCTATGTGCTCTTGAGGAAGTTACCTCTTCTCAATCTTAGTTTAGAAATTGGTAAAATGAAGACACTAATATCAAATAAGTAACAAAATATTGTGATCATTACTAAAATATATACTTATTTAGAGAATGGTTGCTGGTGCTGACATTAATATCACACGTAAACCATCTTTCATGTTAAGTGACAATAGTAGGTCCCTGATAAACATTATTTCTATTCCATACTATTTAGTACTGATACATGAAAATTTTAGACTGGTGCATAATACACCCTAGAAGTGGTTAATCTATTGTTACGCCTCTTCAAGACTGCCAGACATAATTCGGTTTATCCAAATCTAACACTAGAGGAAACTCCATCTTAGCAGAACATGTTGTAGACATACATACCTTATAATCGGGCCAGTGTCATTCAGAAATGCAGGCTGTTCTACTACAATAACAGCATCCATCTCTAGAAAGCACCATATTAATTCTGGAATTTGCAAGTGCATGTGATTTGTAGAAATTATTCTTTCCAATGAATATCTTATGAAACAAACTGACTCTGTGAATAGATTCTTCTCCTTTTAGTTACCTAGTGCTATACTTTAGCTCATTTAATATTTTACCAGTAGTCTTTAACCTAAAGTTCCAGAGGAAAAATGTACTATGTGTCAAGAGACTTAATTATATTCAAGCTCTGCCAATAACTTAATAGGCCAGTGTAAGAAAGTTGCTTAATTTTCCTGGGCCTGAGTTTCCTCACATAGAATGGCAGAGATTTTGATAGTTTGTGAAAGCCACAATCCCACTTTAAAAGTTTATGACTCTTCATAGGATAGAACTTCTAGTTCGGATAGAACTTATTGGTAAAAATTTTAAAACACCTGCTAACAATTCTATTTTCAATTAAAGAATGATGCTTTGATAGGTGAGTTGTAGGAATGTAGAGAATTAGGAAGGCAGTTGGGGCAGGGGGACAGGATGGATAGATAGAGAAATAAGTTAGATTGAGAGGGACAGAGATACACAGAGACCACAATGTGTTAAGAACACACAATTTGGAAAAGGTAATCTTGGTTTTCAATTCTTACTTTCAGTGAGACACCGATTTATTATTTTATCTCCCTGAGTCTCAATTTATAAAATGGAGATAATATCTCCCATAGGGTTAGACTGAAAATTAAAGAAAATATCTCTAAAGCAAATAGCATGATTCTTGGCAACATATTTTTATTACTTTTAAATAAATCAACTCTTCTCTATTTTTCAGCTATCTCTTCTATTTTTTCTTTGCATCAAACTAAAAATTCAGAATAGATTATGATTTAAGGCAAATATTTAAAAGCTGATTAATGCTCACTGCAGTATAATCTTGAGCAGCCAATTAAATGCTCCATGAAATAAAGCAGCAAGAGTTGAGCTCTTGGAACAGAGCTCTCCTTTGGACAGCAGCCACAGCTGGTAGTCTGCAGTGAAAATTCCAGTCCTAGTGCAATTAGATTACATAGCTTAACTATGCAAGTGGCATGGAGTTTATAAAATGTATGCTTTAATGAAGCACATTAGGCATATGCACTGCTGTGGTGAAAGCATGTTTATTCGTATTTAAACACTGTGCTCTTGATTTTTTAATCAGAAAAACACTTGTCTTTAGCTTCATATGGTCATGTTTTTTTCTAGGTTTCTACTTGCTAAGAATTTTCATGAGCTCTTCGAGGAGCTGTAAAATGTAAGCCTCATTTCATTTATTTTAGTGTTTTTCAGTTTGCTATCTGTCTACCCCCTGCATCAGAATCATTCGGGGTTCTTGTTAAAAATGCCATTGCATGGGCCCCATCCAGACACTGAATCAGATTCTCAGGGAAGTGTCTCCCAGGGACTTGGAATTTTAAAGAAACTCCCAATGTGAATTTCATTCATAAACATTTTAAGAAATGCTCATTTTATAGGATTACTACACTACAGAGGGAAGAAGGTTAGACCAGCAGTTGAGAGACCCACAGTTACTTTCGCAGCTCTTCACATCGTGATTCTATAAATGTTGGCGGGTCCTTTCTGAGCCAGGTGAGCACGTGGTGCCATGACAACTAGCACTCTTTATATCTGAATAATTAAGCTACTTCAAAAGCAATAAGCAGAAACTATTCCAAGTAAAACAAAACATATGATTGTTAACTTCGAGTATTTTCTCATCTGTAAGGCAGCGGAGTGAACTCTACGGTCATTTTCTGTACTGATAGCTAATGATTCTAGCAGGTGAATACAGGTAACTGATTAATATTCAACACCTTTCCATGACTGCAACAATTCAAATTACTGAGAGCCGAGGGAGTCAGATCAGATTTTCATCCAAAAACGTTCATCTCAAAATCCACTTGTCTAGGCACACTGAGCGCAACTGATGCGTGTCCCACACACACACTTGCAGTGAAAGCGGAAACCCATCTGTATATCTACCATCACCACATTGTGCAACAGAATGTCAGAAAGAAAATAAATAGAGGAAGAATGAAGGAAAACAGAAGTCTGCCTTGTTAGAAGCTGAAGGCATTATACTTTCAAACAAGCACCCATTCCTTCACTCTTTCTTCAAAAATATGTACTTAGTACCTACGATAAGTCTGAGCATTCCCCTAGGTGTTTGAGATACAGTAACAAAGACATGGGGCCTGATCTCTTGGAGTATAAATGGTACTGATAGTCTTCATGCATTCCAGGCTCAATTAGTAAGACTGGCCAGTTACCCGTAAAATTCCACACTTGACACTCTCCTGTTTTCTTATCAACAGACATCCTTCAGGGCACCAATACAATATGGATATAGACACAGATATAGATACATAGATGATATAAAAATAGATATAGATTATATATTGTTAGATATACATGGAGAGAGAGAGATGGAAAGTACTTGTGTTGCTGCTAGAGGAGCCCTATGAACGCGATCGGCCATAAATGAGATGCACAAGAAAGCCCTTGTAGGCTTCTGGAGGAGCCCGTGAAAAGCAGCATTCTCTGCTGGCTTCACTTCTGCTCGTGTCGTTCTTTCTGCCCAGCACACAATTGAGGTCCTGGAACTGGAACCACAGAGAGACCTTGTGGAGACACACTAAACATGTCTGGGCAGAAATTCAAAAGAACTGTGTACAGACCACCTTTAGACTTGCCATCATTTATGGGAAACTGTTATAGCCCTGTCAAATTTCAAATTTATAAAATAAACAAGAATTTGATGAACCATATACTACCAACTACAGTTGTACAAGTGCACAGAAGAAATCCAAGGATTTTATACCAATTGCACCTGCGACCTTCAAAACAGAGGCACTGCTTATATGTTTCTATGTTTTATATAAATGTGTGACTAAGATGGTTTCCGGATATATAAAGTGGTTTGAGGTTTGAGACATTTTATGAGCCAAATGGTTTCACCTCAGTCTGGTTCAGGATTCACAACTCAGACTAAAATGTATCTTCAAAAATAAAATACTCTGCCTAACTTAGCATTACAACATAAGCAAAACGTTTTCAGATTTATACTACATATCTTATATTTATTGAGTAGTTTCCCTTAATAAGTGAAAATAATAATTGCACAGTGATGAACTCTAATGATTCTCAACCTAGTACATAATTCCTAATAGTTTAAGTGTTCATTATTTTGTGAGATAATTTATCTGTGAGACTAGCAGCAGACTTGTCTCAAAATTTAAGATTTCAAAGAGAACAGATCAGGAGTTTGGGACTGACCCATACACACTGCTATATTTAAAATAGATAACCAACAAGGACCTACTGTATAGCACAGGGAACTCTACTCAGTACTCTGTAACAACCTAAATGGGAAAAGAATTTGAAAAAAAATAGATACATGTATATGTATAATTGAATCACTTTGCTGTACACCTGAAAGTAACACAATACTGTTACCCAACTATACTCCAATA